>NC_050466.1:15232208-15539083 GCF_903995425.1 Onychomys torridus
TGTTTAACCTCACTCAGGATGATTTTTTCTAGATCCATCCATTTGCCTGCAAACCTCATGATGTCATTGTTTTTCTCTGCTGAGTAGTACTCCATTGTGCATATGTACCATATTTTTTTTATACATTCTTCAGTTGAAAGACATCTAGGTTGTTTCCCGGATCTGGCTATTACAAACAAAGCTGATACGAACATAGCTGAGCAAATGCCCTTCTGGTATGATTGAGAATTCCTTGGGTATATGCCCAAGAGTGTTAAAGCTGGGTCTTGGGGGAGATGGATTCCCAATTTTCTAAGGAAGCACCATATTGATTTCCATAGTGGCTGTACAAGCTTGCATTCCCACCAGCAGTGGAGGAAAGTTCCCCTTGCTCCACATCCTCTCCAGCATAAGCTGTCTTCAATATTTTTGTTCTTAGCCATTCTGACAGGTGTATGGTGGTATCTCACTGTCATTTTGATTTGCATTTCCTTTATAATTAGGGATGTTGAGCAATTCCTTAAATGTCTTTCAGCCATTTGAATTTCCTCTGTGGAGAATTCTCTGTTTAGTTCTATAGCCCATTTCTGCTGTGGATATTGCTCTGTGTAAATAAAATTCTGATTGGCCAGTGGCCAGGCAGGAAGTATAGGTGGGACAAGAGAGAAGAAAATTCTGGGAGGTAGAAGGCTGGGGCAGGGAGACACCACCAGCTGCCACCATGAGAAGAAAGAGATAAGGTACTGGTAAGCCACAAGCCATGTGGCAAAGTATAGACTAAGAGAAATGGGTTAATTTAAGATAGAAAAAGTTGATAACAAGAAGCCTGCCATGGCCATACAGTTTGTAAGCAATATAAGTTTCTGTGTGTTTACTTGGTTGGGTCTGAGCATCTGTGGGTCTGGCGGGTGAGAGAGATTTGTCCTGACTCTGGGCCAGACAGGAAAACTCTAACTACAAATGGTGCCCAACGTGGGGCAAGAGTTTCCACATAAAACCTGACCAAAAAAAAAGATTCTAAAACAGAGCTAAAAACCACTTCCTAGTTGTCTCCCTCAAGTTAGCAGCAGCCTGCCAGTTTGAGCTTCTATGGCAGGTTCCTGGCTTGTGCCTCTAACCTGGAATGTGATGGGAATGAGGAGTCTACAAGCGGCACTTTACTCTGCTGTGTGGTGGATTTAGCCTTTGGTAGTTAAAAAAAAAGTTTCTGGGCTGTGCGCACAGCTTTAATAGAACTGCTTCTGAGAGTTGATAGCACACATGGCTCCAGACCCAGAGCTGGCGGTAAACTGTACCACCCCCATGTTGGAAAGCTGAGGTGTGTGGAGACAGCAGCCACAGTGGTGTTTCAGTCTTAAAAATATGGATTTTACACAGAGAATCTGGTTTATGTTGTCTTTGGGATTTTTAACTACAAAAAAATGATTTGATTGTAAAAGCTGTTGAGTTAAATAAATATATAAATTTTAAAGATACCTTGACTTCAAAATTTGGATATAAGGATATGTTGCTTTGGAAGAGAGTCTCTGCTTTTGTTTCCACAGAAAGCCAGAGGCTGTGGGTTTGTTACAGATTAAGATACATCAGGTTTGATCAGCCAAGACCACCTGAAATGTCTCTGATGACACCATGGCCCAGATTATCCAACATCCAGAATGGTTTCAAGACAACTGGCTCAGAGGTTTACCCTCATGGACTACTCCATAATCCTAAAATTTTCTTTGTGTCCCCATAAGATACAGTGCCCCCCTTCAGCAGGAAGTAGTAAGAGAAACTATGCCCAATTTCCCAAAATTATCAAGCTGGCTTTGGAGTTGGAATTGGCTCACTCCCTCTCTAAACCCAAACATATTGCTAAAAGAAAAGGTTAAGAGATTTTTGTGTCCCAAATCAGAAGAGCACTCTGGTGTGGGATAGGAAAAAAAAACAGTATTTTTATTTAAAGCAGGTTGATTATAAATGTGATCTCTTTCTAAAGAAGAAAAGGGGATATGCTATAGATATAATAGGAAAAAGGGGTAGATTATAAAACTTACTTCTAAAGAACAACAACTTGTTTAAAATGTTTTACATTGGTATAGATTTTAGTCTATTGATACAAACTTAAAGTTAATTTTGTTATACTGTGTGTATATTTCTACTCTTGTTTAAGATATTATGTTTATATAGCTCATTTAAAATTGTAATGGATAATTAAAGATTAATAATTAATCATCTATGATAATCATACTTGTAGCCATGTTAGTTAAGTCTTCTAGGTATACATAGAGATATTTCAGATAGATAGGTAATCTTCAAATACTTCAAAGAACTTCAGAATATGGCATTTAAAATATTCTTAAAATTTAGAATTTCTGGACAATGAGACATGTCTGCTCCTGACAACACCGATTTATTTCAGAGAGGAGGATTGGCATTAAAGACACTTCATATCTTTTCTTCACCTTGGCAAACATAGCCATTTGGGCAAGAAACTGTTCTTGCCTGGACTGCCTGATTGACTGGATATGCAAGACCCATATAGAAAGGTGACCACTAAACTTTGACAAAATGGTCCTTCAGGTACCTGCTTCACAGAGGAAATTGCCAGAAATTCTACAGGACACTGAGAGAAATGACTAAAGGACTCTAGCCATGTGGGCTAAAGACAAATGCCCCAACTTTACAAAGGAACATTAGGTGACTATCCAGGATGCCAGCTGTCTCTGTCTACCATTCAAGACTCCTGAAAGTTACTTGCATCCTTCTCCCATTTCTCAGGTAATAATATATCCTTCTGAGGTCTTTGATGTAGTTGAAGACAAGATAGTTATAATTTCCTCAGTAATTACAAAAGATAAGTTAGATATAAAACCTTAGACTCACAAATATAAGATAGATAGGATATCTTCTTTAATTTTGTAACTGCAATTCTTGCTTGATAATTGTTTTGTTTTCTAAAATTTTATCATGTAAAAGTTAAAAACTTCCTTAAAAAAAAAGAAAAGGGAAGTTCTGTGGATATTGCTCTGTGTAAATAAAATTCTGATTTGCCAGTGGCCAGGCAGGAAGTATAGGCAGGACAAGAGAGAAGGGAATTCTGGGAGGTGGAAGGCTGGGACAGGGAGACATTACCAGCCACCACCATGAGAAGAAAGTGATAAGGTACTGGTAAGCCACAAGCCACGTGGCAAAGTATAGAATAACAGAAATGGGTTAATTTAAGATAGAAGTAGTAGATAACAAGAAGCTTGCCACAGCCATACAGTTTGTAAGCAATATAAGTTTCTGTGTGTTTACTTGGTTAGGTCTGAGCATCTGTGGGCCTGGTGGGTGAGAAAGATTTGTCCTGACTCTGGGCCAGACAGAAAAAACTCTAACTACACATTTCTTAATAGGACTGTTGGGCATTTTGATGTCTAATTTCTTGAGTTCTTTATATATTCTGTATATCAGCCCTCTGTAAGATGTGGGGTTGGTGAAGACCTTTTCCCATTCTGTAGGCTGTCGCTTTTTCTTGTTGACCATGTCCTTTGCTCTACAAAAGCTTCTCAGTTTCAACAGGTCCCATTGATTGATTGTTTCTCTCTGTGTCTGTGCTACTGGTGTTATATTTAGAAAATGATCTCTTGTGCCAATACATTCAAGATTACTTCCCACTTTCTCTACTATCAGGTTCAGAGTAGCTGGATTTATGTTGAGGTCTTTGATCCACTTGGATTTAGGTTTTGTGCACGGTGACAGATATGGATCTATTTGCAGCACCATTTGTTGAAGATGCTTTCTTTTTTCCACTGTACATTTTTGGCTTCTTTGTCAAAAATTATATGTTCATAGATGTTCGGGTTAATATCAGGGCCTGAAATTCAATTCCATTGGTCCACGTGTCGGTTTTTACGCCAGTACCAAGCTGTTTTTATTACAGTAGTTGTATAGTAGAGCTTGAGGTCAAGGATTGTGATTCTACCAGAGGTTGTTTTATTGTACAGGATTCTATTGGCTATCTTGGGTTTTTTGTTTTTCCATATGAAGTTGAGTATTATTCTTTCCAGATCTGTGAAGAATTGTGTTGGTAATTTGATGAGAATTGCATTGAATCTGTAGATTGCTTTTGTTAAGATTGCCATTTTTACTATGTTAATCCTGCCTATCCAGGAGCATGGGAGATCTTTCCATTTTTTAACACCTTCTTCAATTTCTTTTTTCAGGGACTTAAAGTTCTTCTCATATAGGTCCTTCACATGCTTAGTTAGCATAACACCAAGGTATTTTATAACATTTGAGGGTATTGTAAAGGGTGATGTGTTTCTGATTTCCTTCTCAGCCTGTTTGTTTACTGTATATAGAAGGGCTACTGATTTTTTGAGTTGATCTTGTATCCTGCAATTTGCTGAAGGTTTTTATTAGCTGTATCAGTTCCTTGGTTGAATTTTTGGGGTCACTCATGTATACTAACATGTCATCTGCAAATAGGGAGACCTTGACTTCTTCCTTTCCGATGTGCATCCCCTTAATCTCCTTATGTTGTCTTATAACTCTGTCTAGAACTTCAAGAACTATATTGAATAAGTACAAGGAGAGGGGACAGCCTTGCCATGTTCCTGATTTTAGGGGTATTGCTTTGAGTTTCTCTCCATTTAATTTGATGTTGGCTGTTGGCTTGCTGTAGATTGCCTTTCTTATGTTTAGGTAAGTTCCCTGTATTCCTGATCGCTCCAAGACCTTTATCATGAAGGGGTGTTAGATTTTGTCAAATGCCTTTTCTGTATCTAGTGAGATGATCATGTGGATTTTTTCTTTGAGTTTGTTTATATGGTGTATTATATTGACGTACTTTCATATGTTGAACCACCCTTGCATCCCTGGGATGAAGCCTACTTGACCATGTTGGATAATTGTTTTGATGTGTCCTTGGAGTCTGTTTGCCAGAATTTTATTGAGTATTTTTGCACCAATGTTCATGAGGGAGATAGGTCTGTAGTTCTCTTTCTTTGTTGCATCTTTGTTTGGTTTAGGAATCAGGGTAATTGTAGCCTCATAGAAGGAGTTTGGTAATATACCCTCTGCTTCTATTGTGTGGAACAATTTAAAGAGTATTGGTATTAAGTCTTCTTAGAAGATCTGATAGAATTCTGCAGTGAATCTATCAGGTCCAGGGCTTTTTTTTGTTGGGAGACTTTTAATGACTGATTCTATTTCCTTAGGGGTTATTGGACTATTTAAATGGTTTGTCTGGTCTTGATTTAACTTATATATGTGGTACCGATCCAGAAAATTATCCATATCTTTTAGATTTTCCAGTTTTGTGGAGTGGAGGATTTTGAAGTATGACCTGATGATTCCCTGGATTTCATCATTGTCTGTTGTTATGTCCCCCTTTTCATTTCTGATTTTGTTAATTTGGATGCTCTCTCTCGGTCTTTTGGTTAGTTTGTAGAAGAACTTGTCTATCTTGTTGATCTCAAAGAACCAACATTTCGTTTCATTAATCCTTTGTACTGTTCTATTTATTTCTATTTTATTGATTTCAGCTCTCAATTTGATAATTTCCTGGCATCTGTTCCTCCTGGGAGACTTTGCTTCTTCCTGTTCAATGGCCTTTAGGTGTGGTGTCAATACACTAGTGTGAGATTTCTCCAGCTTCTTTATGTGGGCATTCAGTGCTCTGAATTTCCCTCTTAGCACTGGTTTCATAGTATCCCATAAGTTTAGGTATGTGGTGTATTCATTTTCATTGTTCTCTAGGAAGTCTTTAATTTCTTTCTTTATTTCTTCCTTAACCCATTGGTGATTCAGTTGAGCATTGTTCAGTTTACATGAGATTGTAGGATTGGTGTAGTTCTTTCTGTTGTTGAAATCTAACTTTAAACTATGGTGGTCTGATAGAACACAGGAGGTTATACCAATTGTTTTGTATCTGTTGAGATTTACTTTGTGGCCAAGTATGTGCTTGATTTTAGAGAAGGTTCCATGGGGTGCTGAGAAGAAGGTATATTCTTTTTTGTTTGGGTGGAATGTTCTGTAGATATCGATTAAGTCCATTTGAGCCATAACATCAGTTAAGTCCATTATGTCTCTGTTAAATTTCAACTTGGCCAATCTGTCCAGAGGTGCAAGTGGGGTGTTGAAGTCTCCCACTATTAATGTATGGGGTTTTATATGTGATTTAAGTTTTAGTAATGTTTATTTTACATATGTGGGTGCCCTTCTGTTTGGGGCATAAATGTTCAGAATTGAGACTTCATCTTGGTGGATCTTTCCTGCGATGAGTATGTAATGTCCTTCATCATCTCTTTTGATTGATTTTAGTTTGAAGTCCATTTTGCTGGATTTTCCTTCTAGTGCTTTCTGTGGGGCTGGGTTATTAGATAAGTATTGTTTAAATCTGGTTTTGTCTTGGAATGTCTTGTTCACTCCATCTATGATGATTGAAAGTTTTGCTGGGTAAATTAGTCTAGGCTGGCATCCATGGTCCCTTAGTGTCTGCATTATATTTATCCTGGTCCTCCTGTCTTTCAAAGTCTCCATTGAGAAATCGGATGTTATTCTCATGGGTTTGCATTTATAAGTCACTTGGCCTTTTTCATTTGCTGCCCTTAATATTCTTTCTTTATTCTGTATGTTTAGTTGTTTAATTATTATGTGGCGAGGGGACTTTTTTGGGGGGGTCTAGTCTGTTTGATGTTCTATAGGCTTCTTGTATCTTCATAGGTATTTCCTTCTTTAAGTTGGGAAAGTTTTCTTCTATGATCTTGTTAAATATATTTTCTGTGCCTTTGAGTTGGTATTCTTCTCCTTCCTTTATCCCTATTATTCGTAGTTTTGGTCTTTTCATGGTGTCCCAAATTTCTTGGACATTTTGGGTCATGACTTTGTTGGTTTTAGTGTTTTCTTTGACTGATGAATCTATTTCTTCTACCCTATCTTCAACACCAGAGTTCCTCTCTTCCATCTCTTACATTCTGTCGGTTATACTTGTATCTGAAGTTCCTATTTGTTTACTCAGATTTTCTATTTCCAACATTCCTTCTGCTAGTGTCTTCTTCATTTTTTCTATTTCACTCCTCTGTTCTTGGATTGTTTTCCTTGCATTTTCATTCAAGGATGTATTGTTTTCTTCTGCTTTAATTGTCCTTTCATCTAATTTTTTATAGCGTTCTTCCCATTTTTTTGTCTGTTCCTCTACTTTGTTTTTGATTTCTTCTATATAAGGCTCTAGCCTCTTCATGATGTTACTTATAAGGTTTTTTTCTTCTATTTCTTCCTTTCTGTAATGTTCAGGTCTAGCTCTCGTTCAGATGGCAGTTCCTGGGTGAACAGGAGCTGGGGTTTGGTCTCTTAGTCTCAGGAAGTGGCTGGTGTCAGAGGCAGACTGGTGTGGGGGCAGGGTGTGGAGACTGCAGTATCTGCCTGCAGTCTTGGAAAAGGGCAAGACAGTCATTCTTATAACCCTCCTTGGACATTGAGGGAAGTTCTCGGGTATTAATTGTAATAGCAGAAAGGTCTGACAATCACTTTATCCAAAGGAAAGCTCTGATAACCCTTCATCAATAGGGCATGGTGTGTGATGCCTTGAGAATAAGGATAGTTTGGGGAGCTCATATACAGAGGGGAAAATTCTGAGGTTCATTCTGAACTGCCTTGCTTAGAAAGAAAGTACCTGGCCATGTTTAATCAAATAACAAGATACAATCACTCCATTGTGCAGAAGGGAACGGCCAAGCTTATCTTGGATGTTGGGAGGATGCTGTGGTTCTGCATCATGTGCTTCCAACTGCTCTTCCAAGCTCCCATGATCCATATATTACATTAATTGTTGGGAAGAGTACAAGAAGCCATTACAACACTCATGGAACATGATGCATGAGTGTCTGGACTTTGATGTTTCCTCAAGGTTGTATTGATTTGTGCTTATCCATCAATGAAAGATGAGAACACTGCGTTTCTGACAATCATCCTCTGGGCAGATAGCATGACTATTAACTTTAGCTTTCTATAGTTTTCCCTCTGATCTGAACATAGAATTTTGTGAAGTGCCATTGGTGACAATTGTGTTTGCCTAGCAATCTTGGTTACAGGGATTGGCACTATGGTAATATGAGTTCAAGGGTCACATGTAAGGTGGACTTAGAAGGCAGGGAGTTGTCTAGTGCATCCCAAGGTCAGAGGCTAGATCTGAAGCGCCATTGAGTACAGAGTGAAGGAATAAGACCACCTTGGCCATGGGAGCCAATTCTGAGGTCTCATTCATCTTTGTGTCCAGACACTCATAGGGAAAAATGGGATCTCTCTAGTCTTTATGCTTGGAAGGAGGTAATCATAACCCTCTTTTGCACTACACTGAACTGCATGTGGGAAGATCTTATTTTCACTTATACAGAGGAATTGGTGTAAGGAATACATGGTCTCAGCCCTCTCTAGTCACAGGGAAATGACTTAGGCCCATTTGCAAAGACACAGAAAGTTTGACGATCTTTTCCACAAAATGAGTATTTGAGACCACCTTGGACAAATGGGGAAGCTCTCTAGTATTCTTTGTCCTAGGAGGAAGGTTTGTCATTATCTTCAATTAAGTAAAAGGAGTGAGGTAACTTGAGAAGAAGAATCACTGGGCCCATGGTCAGAAAGAGAACACTTTGACACCTGGTGGGGCAAAGCTATGAGTTAGAAAACTTTTGGAGAGAGAGGAGAAGTACCATGCACAATTATGTTGAAGGTGAATGTCCTTGATACCTTATTTGATGAAGGAAGTTCCCATCACTGTACTTCAGTTTCCAACCCTACTTTAGAATTGCTATATCTTGTGTTGAATCTCAGAGAGTTCAGGTGGCAACTATTGCCTTCTTCAAAGAGCCTGGATGGCTGTCCCTGGCTAGGTTGCCTCTTCTTTCAGTTTGTCTTCATAGTCCATATCTGAGCAGCAATGATGGGATCACTTGATTTCTAGTGATCAGATTGAAAAGAATAGCATAGGATCCAGTCTCTAATTCTACACTTAGGAACTAGGCCCTCAAACCAGCATAGAGTAATGCATTTCCCTAGCCACCATTGTCGAAAGTGAAAGGTTTACATCTTCCTTATTTGGAGTATCATATGTTGGAGTTTCTTTAAAGTCTTAAGGGAATGCTTGAAGATTTGTGAAATAATAATACAAGGTATGATGCAGCATCATTCAAAAGAGCATGTCTAATGCCTCCTAGGGAATAAAAGAAATGCATGAGTTTCCTTGGGTCAAAGACAGTGGTTCCTATACGCTCTTAAACAGGTGGGTAAAATCTAATTATTGGTAGGGGGAGGATGAAGGCTCAGTATGATGTAGGGTAGTTCTCATGACAACTTTAATAAGCAAGGAATGTGTGAGGTCTCATGAGAAAGGAGGAATTCTGAGAAAATCTTCTTGGGAATGGGAAGTCATGAGACTACCTTTTGCAAAGGAAAAATCCTGAGCATCTTTGTTCACAGGGAGGAGGCCCCCAGCCATATTTGATAGAATAAGAATATGCAGTTAACCCATGGTCAGAAGGGGAAGGTCCCAGGGTATTCTGGGTAGTGGGAAAAGGTCCTGCCTCTGCCTCACTAGCTTCTAGCAGTTACTCCCAATATAAACATATATACCGTGCGTGAAATCTTTGAGAGTGTAAGTGTCCTCTTGCAATTCATCTACTGAAATAATAAACCTGAAATGGACAGTATTAAGAGGGCCTGCAGAATGCCCAGGAATCTGATACTTACAATAGGAACCCAAACACGTTTCTTGTTCTTTTCTCTATAAGGACACAGAAAGTATCTTGTAACTGAGGAAAGGACCCCCATTTGAACCTGTGTTGGTACCTTGCACTCAGACTTCTATTATCTAGAGGTTGAGCAATAAATTACATAATGTATAGGCTGGGGGGGGGTGGTGCATGCCTTTAATCCCAAGCAGAGCTAGGTGGATCTTTGTGAGTTCAAGTCCAGCCTGGTCTACAGAGCAAGATCTCAGACAGGCACCAAAACTACACAGAGAAACCATGACTTGAAAAAACAAAAGCAAAAACATTATATATAATCCATGCAGTCTGTGGCACTTTGTTATTACAGCCAGAACTGAAAGAAACAAGGGTATTGAGGTTCAGAGATATTAACTAAAGTTTTATAAGACCACCTGCTAAGAAGGCTAGCAGTAGATGTTTTTTCTTTTTCAAAGAAGAAATGCCAGATCCTCAAGACTTGATTTCAAATGTATGCAAGAATATTCCAAATAGTTTGTTTTGCATCTCATACAGCAGGTGCAGCTGACCTATATTGCCAATACTCATAATTTTTTCTTAAAGGAAAGATTTATATATACATATCTTTTCCAAAGATTTAGTTTCATATATATGTACTGTATTTGGAACATTTCTCTGCTCTCTCTAATGCTTCCTGTGCCACTCCCAACTCCCTTTCATATTCATGACCTCATTTTCTTCAATTATTACTGTTACATAACTATAAAAAGGAATTAATATATAAATAAAACATGCTGACTACAATTAGTACACATGTACCTTTATGACTGATCACTTGGTAATGGATAAGCATTTAGGGGCCTCATCCCTGGGAAATATGGATTATCCTCTCTCTGTAGTCAACTAATTGCCTGTAGTTCTCCATCTAGGGGTTGAACCTTGTGTGATTTCCTTTATCCATGCTGTAGTCTCAAATGGTGTTGTTACTTTTCAAGTCTTGTTCAAGCAGCCATATTGAGATTTCATAGTGGGTGCTTCCCTATCATATCTGAAAGATACAATCTCCCAGAAAACATCCTTGTCCGCTGGCTATTATCTATCTTTCCACCTTTTGTCCATGATGTCCCCTGAGCCTTAGCTGTAAGTGTAGTATTGAAGATACATCAACTTGACCTGTATTCTAATGTATGTTGAGCATTTACTAACTTTAGTCATTAACTAGGGCTTCAAGCCATGGAAGACATTATGTAACTATTTGCACATTTGCATTTTTCCTTTTGTTTTCCAGAGCTGAGGACCAAACCCAGGGCCTTGTGCTAGCTAGGCAAGCGCTCTACCACTGAGCTAAATCCCCAAAATGCACATTTACATTTTTGATTATGAGATTATTATTGTGATATGTCTTATAAAATGAGATTATAAGTCATGTTCTGTGGAAGGCCATCTCCCACCTTTTAAAGGGTTTCTATGAGGAGGAAAGAGGGAGAGGAAACTTTTGGAAAGAAAGATGGTGAAGAGGAGACAGAAACACAGGATAGCTTCAGGAGGACCTGGATCAAAATCCACCAGCCCCATCTGTCTATTCAAAAGGGCTTTTTATAACAATGACAAGGAACAGGGCAAAAGACCTCTCCTTGCTAGATCAAAGCACATCACACAGCCAAATATAGACTCTTCCAAACACCTGGTAACCCTTCCTGTGGTCAAATCATCCCCTTACACATTCCTGCTAGGTGAAGCAAGCTCAGATTCTCAGACTCTAAGTAAGTTCTCACTAGGATACCTCTGTGGGTCTCTACAATGATCGCTATTTATTCAAGAATGCACTATACATTTTATGTTTATTTTATTTATTATTATTGTTGTTTTAGGTGGGTTTGTATGCCACAGTACATATGTAGGTCAGAGAACAACATATGGAGGTTAGTTCTTTCCTACTATGTGGGTGTCAGAGATTGGAGACAGGTTGTCATGTCAGGCTTGGTGATAAGAGCCTTTATCTGATGACTCACAAAGTACATTTATTCTGAACACTTATTTTCTATGAAGGAAAGGCACACAGGGAAGCAAGTGGATTTATGATCCAAGCTCTAAAGTTGAACCTTAGGGACAAAACCACAATATATTACTGTTTTATGCTGTGAGTGCTCTTCTTGTACTATACCATTAAGACCTCTATATCTCATAGTATCTTCAAAGAAACTAACTATAAATAATAATTTGTCTTCATTTTATTCTTCCTCTCAATTTATCTTCCAAAATATATACATAATACTTCTGAGGACTGTCCAATGGCATGCAGGACAAACAGGTGTAATACTTCTTTTCCAACACCAAAAATGATAGGAGAGAGGATGCTAAATCATAAAGACACAACAACACAACCAGTAACTATTATTTTCCTTTAAATTACTTGGGATGGGGATCCAACTGAAGTGAAAATTATAAACATTTAACTAATCTGGTACAATTTTTAAATCCTCTTTCAAGACATCTTCCTCTGGAAGGTAAAAATTATCACCTAAATTTATTGCCAAGAAATTTCAAAAGTCTTTGTAACTCAGGTCAGAGTGAATCAATATGTTTATCAATTTATTTATACTTTCTATTTACAAAATATTATTCTCTGGGGCTCTGCCAACAACCCAGGAATGAGTATAAAAACAAACAAACAACACACAAACCAACAACAGAGGAACTATCATATATTAAATACCTATAATACATCAAGACTTATTCTGCACCTTTTTACATATGATCATTTATCTTCACAACAATGTCACCAGATTGGTACTTTGCTTATGTTTTACAATTGAAAAAGTATTTCAGTAAACAAGATGATATTTTCTAGGCCACAATTTTATAGCTGAGACTTGGAATCTCATGGCAAAACTCATGCTTATTCTTCAAGAACATAAATATACTTGCCCTAGTGTATACAGATTTGAATTGGGAGGGGTGTTGGCATTTCTCAGACTGGTAACCTCTCCATGATTTCTCACATCTCAACCAGTCATCCATGCTCCATAAGTCATTGTCTCAGTCTTGGAACCAATTTATCTGCATCTGGAAATGTATGAGCTCATTGAGAAGCCAGTATTCCTCATCCTCACTTGCATTGACTTCAGTTCATCTGCTAGTATATTTGTTTGACTTTTTCTAGTTCTTCTTTCTTTCTAATTGTGCCATATCCTCAATCCGTGACTTCTTTCTGCTATCATTGGATGGCATTCTATGTACAGCATTGCTAATTGACCCCGAGGAACAGAACAATTGGCAAGCCATCTGACTCATCAACTATATCCTTTCCTTGGGAACACATGGGAGATGATCAGATGATTCCAAAACATGTAGCACAGATATGCATCCTTAAGCCCAATAGCATTTTGTAGACCACAGATCTTCTACATTAAAACAATTTTAATATCTACGCAACAAATATGGTTAACAACATTAATTCCCATTAAAAACTGTAGGCAGTATTATGATATGTGCTTCTATTTGGGGTGCATTTTAGAAGATGAATACCTAAAGTCGATACAAATCAGCAAATCCTCCCAATCAGTTCACCTTTCCAGAAATATAATCATAAAGCATGTTTATGAACAGAGATGATTGCATTCCCGGTGGACTATGTTCTAAATAGGTTGGAAGTCTGGATGTTCTAACTCTTCTCCATCTATTGTGTACAACCCCTTGGAGAATAACTTCTTCCAATACATCAAAATCTGGATTTTCTCATTACATAAAATACTGTTCTCTGAAGTGTTATTATGTTTGATTTCATCACATACATCTTGGAAAATTGGCTTTGGCCAAACGTTTTTCCTTGAAAACATTAATTTTCTTCCACACTATAAATCAATTTGAGAATAACCATGTGCTTGGATAAAGTAAACAATAAAGCAATCAAAATACCAAAATATGTACTTCAATAAATGAGCAGGAGAAATACTGCCCAGAGAGGAAGCCATGATATGAGAATGTAAGAACTTAGAGATTATTTCATAATGCAGACCGAAAAATTAAGGACAGAAAATGTGAAACGGCTCATTCAAATTTGTCAGCTGAGCCACCAGGAGAGCTCATGCGATGGGAAAGCTGTTTACCTATGCACCATCCTTGTTTTTAAGACTCATTATGCATTTACATTACTTGGAGAGCTCTTAGTTATCTTGGTCTCATCATTAAAGATTTTGATTTAAATCACTGGTGGTGAGATAAGTATTTGTATTATTTTAATTGTGTGTGTGTGTGTGTGTGTGTGTGTGTGTGTGTGTGTGTGTGTACTTGCTCATTGAGGTCAAAAAGGACATCAGATCCCTTGAAATGTGATTTACGACTTGGATGCTGGGAACCAAACTCTGTTCTTTGGAAGAGCAATAGGGCTCTTAACCACTGAGTCATCCCTTCAGCCCCAAACATTTGCATTTTTGAAGCTGCTTTTCTTGTTTCCACCTCAGCTGTTGTCCCAAGAGTAACAACTACCAAACTACATAAGGCAACTCTTTAATGTTTTAGACTTAAATCCTCATCTTTGAAACTGCAGTGGAAATGCTCATTCTACAGAATGAGTCCAAAAAGACCTTGCTTGGTGGGGCATGTTGGAAGAGATGCTACATATATTTATGAGAGGTCTGATGTGCTGCTGCCCATGACCAATGAACAGCCTTATGTTTAAGGGTAAGGAATTTCTGGATTTCTGAAATTCCATATTTAAGGGAATTACTATTTTCTCTTTGGAAAACATGGTTCTAGAAGTTGTCACTGAATCTTTTTCTCCCTAGTCAGGTTCTGATGATTGTGTTCTGTTCATTTGTATCAAAGCAGTCACCAGACTGCATGGAAGATTTTGACTGTTTGTTATACTACACTGCAAAATATACGAGAGAAGAATTGTTATTCATGTTTTCAAAATTTAGTACCTTACCTGACAAAAAATAGAAGCCAAAAGTATCCACTGAAATGAACTGAATTTGTATTTAGAAGTCTAGTTAATAAAATACAAGTAAAAACGGAAAGAGTGGTACTAAGTGGACTGAAGGATGGTTGCCTCTAACTTCATATAGAAAGATTAGATTTATTACATTCTTTTACTATTAACTTTGCACATGTAGTCTCATTTCATGCCCATTTTAGGTTGTTCAGTACAAAAGTAAAAGTAAAAAAAAAGCAACAACTGATGCTCAGAGAAACTTAATATCTAATCTGCTCCAAATCACAGGAGTTTTAAGTGGTACAAGAAGAAGTCACTCTGTTTTTATAGCCGTGCAAACTCTTTATGATTATTCTTCATAATTCACTTCTTATCAAAAACATTTATAAGTTACATTCTCCAGAGCAAAGGAGCAGAGAAGGGAAATAAGGGAGAGAGAGGAGAAAACAAGACACAAATGATCTAGTAATTTCACAACCGGGTGTGTAAAATGAAATGAAATCAGCGTGCCAAAGAGACATCTGCATTCCCTTGTGTATTGCCTCATTATCCACAATAGTTACTATGTGGAACCAGTCTAAGTGCTCATGAACACATGAATTGATAAAGAAAATGTGAAATATATGCACAATAGAGATTATTCTGCCATAAAAGTTATGTAACCCTGTCATTTGCAGTGAAGTGGATAAAACTGGAGATTATTATATTAATACAAATATTCAAACACATAAATAAAAGTACTGCAGGTTTTTAAATATGTAGAAGCCAACATATAGATAGTTAAACAACCCTTCCAAATATTGGATATTAAGAGTGAAGTGGCACAGACTTGATCAGTGCATGTCATTTTATGTACATATGGAAATGTTACACAGCACCCCACAATAGTCACAGTTAATTAATCTTGATAAGCATTATAATACAAGCATTGCTTCAAAATGCATGTTAGTGTTTTAATCCTCAACATTAATAAAGTGTTCATGAAAAGCCAAATGAGTAGAATATGATGAAGGAAAAAGACTTAACAGTTATTTAGATGGAGGATGGATAAATGTCAAGTTCTAATGTTTATAGTATAGTGAAGTGGCTGTGGTTCATTCTAACTTACCTTGTATGTAATGATGTTAAAACCTCAGTTTTCTCCCACTGTCATCCAGATTGTTCATGTAGATCTCATCCATTTCTTTACTTTAAATAGAGTTTGGGGATTGGAGAGAAGACTCAGAAGTGAGCAACACTTGTTGCTTTTGTAAAGAACCTGAAGCTCAATTTCCAGGCCCCAACAAAAGTCTACTTCCAGGAGATCCAGTGCTGTGGATATCGCTCTGTGTAAATAAAGTTCTGATTGGCCAGTGGCCAGGCAGGAAGTATAGGCGGGACAAGAGAGAAGAGAATTCTGGGAAGTAGAAGACTGGAGAGAGACACCACCAACTGCCGCCATGAAAAGCAACATGTAAAGACACTGGTAAGCCACAAGCCATGTGGCAAAGTATAGACTAACAGAAATGGGTTAATTTAAGATAAAAGAAGTAGATAACAAGAAGCCTGCTATGGCCATACAGTTTCTAAACAATGTAAGTTTCTGTGTGCTTTCTTGGTTGGGTCTGAGCGACTGTGGGACTGGCGGGTAAGAGAGATTTGTCCTGACTGGGCCAGGCAGGAAAACTCTAACTACAAATGGTGCCCAACGTGTTGGCAAGAGTTTCCACCTAAAACCTGAGAAAAAAGATTCTAAGACAGAGCTAAAAACAGCTTCCTAGTTGTCTCTCTCAAGTTCCTGGCATGTGTATCTGACCTGCAGTGTGATGGGAATGAGGAGTCTACAAGCGGCACTTTACTCTGCTACATGGTAGAATTAGCCTTTGCTAGTTAAAGAAAAAAAAAAAAAAGGTTCTGGACTATGCACTGCTTTGATAGTTGATGGTACACATGGCTCCAGACCCAAAGCTGGCAGTAAACTGTACCACCACCATGTTGGGAAGCTGAGGTGGGCGGAGCCAGCAGCCACAGCAGCATTTCAGTCTTACAAAGATGGGTATTACACAGAGAATCTGGTTTGTCTTGTCTTTGGGATTTTTAACAGACAAAGATTTGATCATAAAAGCTATTGAGTTAAACAAATATGTAAATTTTAAAGGTACCTTGACTTCAAAATTTGGATATAAAGATATGTTGCTTTGGAAAAGAGTCTCTGCTTTTGTTTCCACAGAAAGCCAGAGGCTGTGGATTTGTTCCAGATTAAGATACATTAGGTTTAATCAGCCAAGACTACCTGAAAGGTCTCCGATGACACCATGGCCCAGATGATCTGACATCCAGAATGGTTTCAAGGCAACTGGCTCAGAGGTTTACCCTCACGGACTACTCCATAATCCTAAAATTTTCTTTATGTCCCCATGAGATACAGCACCCACCTCAAGCAGGAAGTAGTAAGAAAAACTACGCCCAAATTCCCAGCTGGCTTTGGAGATGGAATTGGCTCACTCCTACTCTAAGCCCAAGCACATTGTTAAAAGAAAATGTTAAGAGATTCTTGTGTCCCAAATCAGAAGAGCCCTCTGGTGTGGGACAGAAAAAAAAAAACAATATTTTTATTTAAAGCAGGTTGATTATAAATGAAATCTCCTTCTAAAGAAGAAAAGGGGATATGATATAGATATAATAGGATGAATGGGTAGATTAGGGAACTTACTTCTAAAGAGCAACAACTTGTTTAAAACGTTTTACATTGGTATAGATTTTAGTCTATTGATACAAACTTAAAGTTAATTTTGTTATACTGTGTGTATATTTCTACTCTTGTTTAAGGTATTATGTTTATATAGCTCATTTTAAATTGTAATGGATAATTAAAAATAGATTGATAATTAGTCATCCATGATAATCATACTCAGAGCCATGTTAGTTAAGTCTTCTACGTATACATAGAGATATTTCAGATAGATAGGTAATCTTCAAATACTTCAAAGACCTACAGAATATGGCATTTAAAATATTTTTAAAATTTAGCCTTTCTGGACAGTGAGACATGTCTGCTCTTGGCAGCACCAATTTACTTCAGAAAGGAGGATGGGCATTGAAGACACTTCATATCTTATCTTCACCTTGGCAAAAATAGCCATTTGGGCAAGAAACTGTTCTTGCCTGGACTGCTTGATCAACTAGACATGCAGGACCCATAGAAAGGTGACCACTAAACTTTGCTTGACAAAATGGTCCTTCAGGTTCCTGCTTCGACTGAGAGAAGTGACCGAGAGACTCTAGCCCTATGGGCTGAAGACAAATTCCCCAACTTTACAAAGGAACATTAGGTGACTGTCCAGGCTGCCAGCTGTCTCTGTCTACTCTTGCAAGACTCCCGAAAAATGCCTGCATCCTTCTCCCGGTTCTCAGGTAATATTATATCCTTCTGAGGACTTTGATGTGGTTGAAGGCTAGATAGTTATAATTTCCTCAATTATGATAAAAGATAAGTTAGATATAAAAGTTTAGACTCACAAATATAAGATAGATAGGATATCTTCTTTAATATTGTAACTATAATTCTTGCTTGATAATTGTTTTGTTATACGTAATTGTGCTATGTAAAAGTTAAAACCTTCCTTAAAAAAAAGAAAAGGGGAAGTGCTGTGGATATCGCTCTGTGTAAATAAAGTTCTGATTGACCAGTGGCCATGCAGGAAGTATAGGCAGGACAAGAGAGAAGAGAATTCTGGGAAGTAGAAGGCTGGAGAGAGACACCAGCAACCGCCGCCATGAAAAGCAACATGTAAAGACACTGGTAAGCCACAAGCCATGTGGCAAAGTATAGCCTAACAGAAATGGGTTAATTTAAGATAAAAGAAGTAGATTACAAGAAGCCTGCTACGGCCATACAGTTTCTAAACAATGTTGGGTCAGAGCGACTGTGGGACTAGCGGGTAAGAGAGATTTGTCCTGACTGGGCCAGGCAGGAAAACTCTAACTACAATCCAGAATTATCCTCTGACTTCCTTGGACACCAGACATGCACATGGTTCACATTCATACATGTAGGATAAATATTTATACACCTAAACTAATACAAATAAATATTTTAAAAAGGTAAGGATTTCATTAATCTTTGAAAAAGTCAAGTTTAGAGTTGTCAGATAGCATAGCAATTTCTTTTCCAGAGGTTGGAAACATCTTTTAAAAAGACTTCAATAAAAACTTTTATAGAGCTTTATTATGTAACAGCCAAAATTAGAAATAATTGAAATGGTGATCAAGACAGACAAGCAAAATGTGGTATCACACAATTACTTATTATTTAGTGTTGTCCATCAGATGATAGAAATTGTTATTTAGCAAAAAATGAATGTAGTATTGATACACATATTGAATATAAAAAGTGAAATATATGTTTTCCAACATGGGTGGGTCATAAAAGTATGTTAAGTGAAATAAAACAGTCATAAAGACAATGTATGCATATAAATTATATATAAAATTACATTTATAAAAATGTACATGTAGTTAAATTTATACATGCAGAAGGTAGATTAACATTTGGTATGGGGTATGGGGAGAAGGAGTGAAAAGTTATAGATCAGAGAAGCTTTGCAGAGGGAAGTAATTGGTGCATAGGGGCATAACTGGATAAATTACTGAAAATAAGAAACTGAGTGCTCAGCCCTAAACAGCTCATCTCCATTAATGCCCCCACTTCTGAGGCTCAAGGAATATCTCTGAAAAGGAGGCAGAAATCAAAGAGTGTGAGAACTGGAGAATAGAGAGAATTGCTATGAAATATCTTCTGGACACAATGTGGCTATTACAATCATGAACTCACTTCAGCAGTGGTTACCTGCATATGACATGTAGAAGACCAAGTCAGCCAAAGTCCCAGAATAAAAGGGGTAGAGGATTTCCAGACCTCACACCTAACTGAGCAGCAATTATTGGCAGTAGACAGCTGTTGAAGGAGGGAGAATCATACTTTATTGAGGATTTGGCCACTGGTAGGTTTCTCATGTTCCAGTGGATGGTGCTATACCCATGCATGTAAGAGCAGCACTAACTGAACCCTGGGAGTTACATTAAAAAGATAGGAAGTTGGGAGAGAGACATGTTGGGAGCATATGAGGGAATTGGGGGGGGGTAGAGATAGGGGCTATGAATGACAATATTACAATTTTTCAAAATAAAGAATAAATCATAAAAGTGTGACTGGTGGTGCATATAAGAGTCCATCCTATGATTTCTGAAGATTTCTGCAATTAGGTGGCTGATGATATTTTATATAACTTCAAATAAGCCTCAAATATTGAGTTACATATTTTAAAGGTTGTGTTTTTATTATTTGAATTATATCTCAATAAATCTTTTATTTTAAAAGTGGGAGTTCTTTATAAATCTTGCCAAGAATTATAAAGCATTCTGAGGGGATTTTTTAATGTTTCATAAACACTTCCTCTTCCAGTCCATTGGTAAATCTCTCTTTCCACCCATCTATTCCAAATTAAATTCATGCATCTAAACACACAGAGTCTAGCACATTACCACATCAGCAAGGCAGAAATCAAACACTTAGAGAAACATCCTATGAAGTTTTTATCTGTGTAGAAATAAGGAATTTTCTTTGTCCTAAGCAGATAGGAAATAACCAAACTTGCATTTTTAACTTATCATGTTCCAAGGTCACTTGGAATAAAATGGGAGAGCCTCAAAATGACTTAAAGCATCACTGAATATCTCAGTGAGCATTGAAAGGAGATATTTCCAGTCTTTTGGTTCAAAATGGATTTTTTTTAATTTTAAGCATATTGGATTCTATTTTTATTTATTTTTAAACTCCTTTTTAAATTTATTATATTTGTGTTTTAATTTTACACATCAGCCATAGGTTCCCCTGTCCTCCCCCATCACACCCCTGATCACCATACTAGGTCAGATCAGGCTTTCTCTTGACCATTGCCAGTAGTCTACAGTGGATGTATCATTGTGGATTTCTAGGGACCTCTCTAGCACTTTGCTTCTTCCTGTTCTCATGTGGTCTTCATTTATCATGGTCTGTTATTCCTTGTTCTCCCTTTCTGTTCTTGAACCAGCTGGGATCTCCTGCTCCCCTAAGCTCTCTGCCCAACAGTCCAATTGAGAAATAGGCTATAGAACTAAACAGAGAATTCGCAACAGAGGAAGCTCAAATGGTGAAAGTCATTTAAGGAATTGCTCAACATCCCTAATTATCTGGGAAAGGCAAATCAAAATGACTCTTAGATACTACCTTACACCTGTCAGAATGGCTAAGATCAAAAACACAGAAGACAACTTATGCTGGAGAGGATGTGGAGCAAGGGGAACTCTCCTCCACTGCTGGTTGGAATGCAAGCTTGTACAGCCACTTTGGAAATCAATATGGCCCTTCCTTAGAAAATTGGGAATCCATCTCCTCCAAGATCCAGCTATAGCCCTCTTGGTCATATACCCAAGGAATGCTCAATCATACCACAAGGGCATTTGCTCAGCTATGTTCATATCAGCCTTGTTTGTAATAGCCAGAACCTGGAAACAACCTAGATGCCCTTCAACTGAAGAATGGATAAAGAAACTATGGTACATATGCACAATGGAGTACTACTCAGCAGAGAAAAACAATGACATCATGAGGTTTGCAGGCAAATGCAGGCTCTAGAAAAAATCATCCCGAGTGAGGTAACCCAGACTCAGAAGGACAAACATGGTATGTACACACTCATAGTAGGATACTAGATGTAAAACAAAGATGACTAGACTGCTACACAACTCCAGGGATGCTACCTAGAAAACGGGACCCTAGGAAAGACACAGGGATCACTCGATGACAGAGAAATGGATGAGATCTACATGAACAACCTGGACGACAGTGGGAGTAATCAAAATGGAATTTTCTTTGTAACCCCATTCACATGGTTTTATAAAATTTCATAGATGAAGGCAGAAGACAAGAGAAATAAAAAGACGTGTGTGTGTGTGTGTGTGTGTGTGTGTGTGTGTGTAAGTGTTCATACACAAGAGCCAGTTGATTTTTAATACATAGCATTCACACAATTGTGAAAGAGGCAAATAAATGATATCAAAGACTCTTAATAGATGTAATTTCCCTTATTTATGTAGATGGAGCAAAGTCAAAGGGCCCTAGCCCTAGGTGAGCTACAGGCAATTAACAATTGCTGAAAGGGAGGAAGAATTCATCTTAGTCTTCCCCAGGGATGAACTTCCAATTAGTAATCCAATATCTAGTAGTTAGGTAACACTGACCAGACTCAGCAGGCTGTATTTTTATATTTCTTCATTTATAACCACAGTGATAAAAGGAATCTGTGAATTTAAAAAAGAAGTGGCACACACCTTTAATCCCAGAACTCAGGAGACAGAGACAAGAGGATCTCTTTGTGTTCAAGGCCAGCCTGATCTACAGGAAAGATCCAGGACAGGCACCAAAACTACACAGAGAAACCCCGTCTTGAAAAAATAATTTAAAAAATTAAAAATGAGGTATAAGTTGGACATGGGAAGTGTAGCAGGTAGGAGACAGGTAAGAAATTTGATTATATTTTTAATTAAAAAAAAGAAAAATTTCTTTTAATCAAAGCACTCTTTAGACAAAGGCAGGAGGAACTCTGTGGGTTTGAGGCCAGCCTGGTCTACAGAGTGAGTTCCAGGACAGCCAGGACCCTATCTCAAAACAACTACAATAACAAAATATCATCATCACCACCACCATCACCCAAAAATACCAGAATCTTGAATAAGAATTAAATGTGGTGGGGGTATGGAAAGACTCAGCAGGGAATGTGTAAGGGTTTAAATTTGACCAAAACACATACATATATATGGTCATATATATACATACATACATATATATACATATATATATATATATGTATATATATGAAATTTTATGTATATTGAAATTATCAAACATTGAAAAGCAAAACTAACTGATTAAAACATAAATAAAAACTTTAAAAGAACTCTAGCTTTAAGCAAGAAAATGTTCTTATATATTCATTCTTTCTGGAGGAACAAATAATGTTCTCAAATTAGCTATTTGTAGAGTATTACAGGACAGAAGACAAAATGTTCAAAAGTCTCACAAATATCAACAACAAATCATTGTACTTATTTTCTCTTTATTATTTATTTTACATACCAACCACTGATCCCCCACACTCCTCTTGTGACCCCTCCCTGCCACCTTCCCTATACTGCCCCATCCATTCCTCCTCCCTCCCCATTCAGAAATGGGCAGGCCTCACATGGGAGTCATCAAGGCCTGGCACATCAAGTTGAGACAGTACCAGGCTCCTATCCCTGCATCAAGGCTGCATGGGGCAACCTAGCTTGGGGATTGGGTTCCCAAAGGCCAGCTCAAGTGCCAGGGACAGGTACTGCCCACTGATAGGGGCCCCCAAACACACCAAGCTACACAACTGTGATACACATGCAGAGAGCCTAGGTCAGTCCTATGCGGGCTCCCTAGCTGTCTTTCCAGTGTTGGTGAGCTCCCACAAGCTCAAGTCAGCTGTCTCTGTGGGTTCCCCTGTAATGACCTTGACCCCCATGGCTCATTTTTTTCAGTTTATTTAGATAAACTTTTTAAAATATTTAAAGTTATTTATACAATTTAAAGTTTTTTGTCTGAGTACATTCATTGTACATTGTAGTGTGTTACATAAGGTCATTTTCTTCCAAGTATACATTGTATGCTGAGCAGACTTCCACTTCACATGTTCCCTTTTAAAAGAAATAAAGATGAGCAGTATGTAGAATGTGTTCTATCTTGATAGCTTTATTGGAGTAGAACCGATATGTGATAGACTCACTATTTGCACTTAAAATGTTCATTTTGACAAAAGTCACCATCTGTAAATAGTTACCATAATGAAAGATAAAATAAAGTTTAAAAACCTCAGAAGTTACTAGTTCTGCTTTGCCATCCTCCCTTCTCATTCTTCCCTACCCTCCTACCACAATGATCTCTGACTATCTCCATAGCAACTCCATCCACACCCCTACAGAAACTGCTGATTTGTTTCCTGTGGTATAGGTTGCCTGGTATTTTGTAGTTTTACATTAATGTAATTTTTCTGAATGTACTCCTATTTTTCACTTTTCAAATAATTATGAGATGCATATATATTTCTAAATGTATATCAATAATTCTTTTCATTGCATATATTAAAATCTGTTTAACATTTCCTATTGGTTAACAGTTGTTACTTTTAGTTGGGGCTGTCTACCAAGCTCCTATAAACATGGGTATACAAATCTTTGTATGGTTATATTTTTCCATTTGTTGACTAATATTTGGAACCATTGAAACCACATTAATATGATGTCAAGAGTTGGAGTTTATCTTGACTTAGTAAAACTGTTATCATTTTCCCCCCTTAACCTTCAGTGGAGTCATATAAATCCCTTGCCATCAAATGTATTGGATCTGTATAATAATCTTTCAAATCAAATCACTCATTAACATAATTAGAATCTTCTTTTGCTAACAAATGCAAATCATTGTTTTTATTTAAAATGAATCTTATATTAATGGTAGTTGACTGAGTTGTGGGCAACCTTTTTCTTTTATTCTCTCCATTTTCAATGTTTTATAGTCCACTGTGTACATAATTTGGAAAAGAAAATATTTGAAATTATATGTCTTAGTTAGGGTTTCTATTACTGTGAAGAGACACCATGACTTCGGCAACTCTTATAAAAGAAAACATTTAACTGGTTTGGCTTACAGTTTCAGAGGTTTAATCCACTATCATCATGACAGAAAACATGGCAGCATGTAGGCAGACATGGTACTGTATAAGGAGCTGAGAGTTCTACATCTTGAGGCAGCAAAAGATGACTGCATGCTACACTAGGCATAGCTTGAACATATGAAACTTCAAAGCCCACTCTCACAGTGACACACTTCCTTCAACAAAGGCTCACCTTCTGATAGTGCCACTCTTTATAGGCCAAGCATTCAAACACATGAATATATGGGGACATTGCTATTCAAACAATCACATTATATTTCTCATTATGCCTTCAAAGCAATAATTTTAAATCATACTATCATATTACTATTTGTAATGTACTTTTGTTTATAGTGTATCTAACTATCATATTAAATTTTCCATTTTAAAAATGTTCAGGTTTTTAAAAGTATCCACAAATAATTAGTTTCTGTTTGTAATCATATAGGAATTTTGGCCACAATTTTTCCAGGCAAGTCTTTCAATGTCTCAGTGATCTATATATTTTAAGGCATTCAAACATATGGATTTGAGTAACTTACTTTCTTTGAGAAACATTTCATCATACAATATGAATGAACCTCATAATTCATGAGTTTATCATATTATACTTGACTGAAATTGGAATGCAGTTGACTTTTGAAAAGTTTGGAAAGCATTTTTGGAAAAAAAAAACGTTGGTTTTTATGTTATAATTTATTGAAGTTCTTTCCCATATCTTTTCTTCCTTTGGCCATGAAAATATATTACGAAATATTGTTCCAATCCAACACAAATTAATGGATTGTATTGTGAGAGTTATTCTGTGCATCTTCTATTTTTTCAAGATTTTTAAAAATACGTTTATTTATTCTCTCTCTCTCAATATGTGTGTGTGTGTGTGTGTGTGTGTGTGTGTGTGTGTGTGTGTGTGTGTGTGTGTGTATGCATATGGGCCACAGCACATGTGTGGAGATCAGAGGATAACTTCCAGCAATCTGTTCTCTCTTTCTATGTGTACTCTAATTGTCAAACTTATGTTCTCAGACTTGGAAGCAACTGCTTTTAGCCTCTGAGCCATTTTGCTGATCTCTATTCTGTGCTTTTTCATGAGGGGTTTAGTTTGTCAGAAAATAAAGGTAACTTCATGTTGTTTGATGAAGAATGGAAGGAAAGTGGTAATTGTTTTGCTTACATTTTGCACATACTGTGTTAAATATTTTGAAAGGAATTTGAGGAGTATCATCAATAATATTTTATACTTACTATCTTGGGAGAACTTCACATGAGTTATGTCATACTGTTTTATGATCTCCATAAAAATCTCACAGGATATGTATAATATCATGTTCTTTTTGTGGAATATTGAACTTAAAGAACTTCCTAGTTCACATGACTAGAAAGATGAGGTGGAAATAAAAACTATCTTTTATGAATTCCATTGATGGACATAATTATTTCTTAATTTTTACAGTAGAAACTCTGTTAAGTGTATCCGTTTTTAAACTTGAATCAGCATAACCCTTTAAAGGAATATAACCTCTGTTTTATATTTTCTTAAGGAACCAAAATGCATGGAATTTAATAATAAGTGGATTATGATGTACACCAGAAGAACAGGTAGATAATCTTGGTGTTCTTGCTTCTATCCAATTCTCTTAGTCACAGCTAATGATATGTTAGGACAACTGTCTTGAGAAGACATAGCCTGCAATCCTCATTCCAATGTGTTTTGGGGATGAGCAATACCTTGGTTTAATGTTTTCAGTCAGAGACATAGAAAGAATTCAAGAATTTGAGAGACATCTGAAAATGAAGAGAAGCAGTTAAGTTTGTAATGATGTCCTCTAACATTCTTTTTTATTAGACTTAAACTGAAATTTTCTCAAATTTTGACTAAAATGCATAGCTTTACAACCAAAGTCATCTTAGACAGTAAAAAAGCCAAGTATATATTTTTTGGTCTATGATCTCCGAACAAATTCATGTGGAGTAGAATAAAAGATCATAGAATTTAACCAAAGCTTTTATTTTTTCTTTTCATATAATAGGCAATAAATAAATATAATTTTCCCCAAATGAAGTCAGCATTCAGGAAAATGGAGACAAATATGACATTGAAAAGATCAATTAGGAAAAACTGATGCATATGTACAGAAGAGTAATCTAAAATAACTTAGACATTTTAATATCTAATGATAATTACTATCAGAAGAAATTTTGTTTAAAGGGGTAACCAAAATTTGCAGTCAAATTAACCTACTTAATATTCAATACTGCTTGGTAATTCCCATGAATCCAATGTCTTAGAGTCTCAAAAAGAAGAAAAAATCTGACATGGGATCAGATCCTAAACCATCATTTTTAAAAACAGAAGTAAGATATAGAGTAAAATTTTTGAAGGAACTGCTTAATTTAATTACACTGAGACTATTCTTAGATGCCAATTAATAACCCTTGAACCACAGAAAATAAATATAAAATACAAGTCAGTGATTTAGCAGTAATCCAAAGATCTTGTCCTTTCTTTGAACTACCCAAGTCTAACTTCATTTTCTAACAACAAAATAAATTGACTTAGCATATTTAATATCACTGTTATAATCATATTCAAATACTTCAACACCATCAAACTTATAATAATTATTCTGATTATACAATGGCTAAGTCTTGCAAATTAAATCGTGTTTTATTTTACTTTTAGAATTTTGAACTAGGAGGTGCAATAAATATTGTAGTGAATTAGAAAATAATTTCAAACTCCATTTGACATTCTAAATCAAATTTCCTTTTAAGAAGAAGAAAAAAAACATTTTCTTTTTTAAATTGTTGGTTTCTGAAGAAAGGAGAAAATGTATACTCAGTATCTGTCTTTATAGGGGGAGAGCCTCCTGTTTTCCTACAGTATATTCTCGTGCTTCTGTGGCTTTCATGCTAAGTCTAGATGTGAGTTTTATTGGGCCATGTGCTGTTACTACCCCCATGTGGCAGTTGAGTACACTAGTAATGTTAGGAGTGTTACTACCTTCAAATAGAGATTTGATGTTGATACAGATTTGACCAAAAGGAAGGTTAATTTCTCATCTTCCCATTTTATCTGACTTATCAAGAAAATGTTTGACAAAGAGTTCCATTTTGTCTGCAACCCCTTATAGTGAGCTCTATACTGTAAATGAACTTCCTTGTCTTTTCTCTTAGGTGCTCATGATCTTTCATTTCTTTCTAAATGCTAATCATTTACCACTGTGGCCCACACTCTGTCTTGAATTTCATGTCCATTCTACACTTATTCATTTATTATATTGGCAAATAAGCATCCAATTACAGAAACATGTGCTTAGAGAAGAGAAGCAATGTCTCCATTAGCATTTTTTCCAAACACTGATATAGTGTGTCATGTTCCTTGTAATTCTTTTTATGTAATATGTTTTGTTACAAAATAAACTAAGTGTATATGTCTTTTTAGGAAGCACTGTGCTCAACACTACTCTCAATTTAAATATTAAAATATATCAAATAAAGTAGTTGATTACTCCCATAATATTTGCATCACTATTGTACCAGTATATTTTGCAGGCAAATAGCTGTTCTGGATGGCAGGGTTTATACCTGAATGACATTCATGATTGCTTTTCTCTTACAGTAGCATGCAAAGTATCTTCCAACACCATGAACACTAGTCATTAGGGGTGAAGTTTCTAGTTAAGAACCACTTCAAATTCTCCATGCTTGATACCATAAACAGTGTTTTCAACAACAGGGTTTTATTGTCAGATTGTGGTAGTTAACTAATAACACTGACAATGTGCCTGCGGTATTTGTGAGGTCTATGGGATCCATTTGGCCAAGATGTAACTCATTCATAGCAATGGAGGTTTTACTTGATGGCATAAGATGTCTAGTTTGGGCAATGTCTTCCTCATTAATGGATGGAAGAACCACTCCATGATAAGGAACACATTCCTGGCACTGTTAAAATAACCAAGAACTTGAGTCTAGACAGATCATGAACCAAGGGAAAAGCCTACTATTGTTATTTGCTAAAGGAGTATATGACTCCTAATGGCATATTGCTATACCCTTAGACAGGTGCGTCTCTCAACTTTCATAAAAGAAGCTTTTTGTAAGAGATGGTAATTATCACAGAGACTTACATTTGGACAATGTGCAGAGAGTGGGAGATTCTGAAGAGTCAACTCTAAATAGGGTATCTTTTTCAAACCCCTTCTATCCAAGCCCAGGCATCTATTCAGAAGGGGAAGCAGAAAGATTGTAAGACCCAGAGGTAGTCAGTGACTCTAGGAAAAGAGCACCTTCCAGATGCAACAGGACTGATACAAATATGAACTCACAGAGACTGTGGTGGCATTTACAAGACCTGTATAAGTTCAAACAAGACAAAATCCCAGAACTGAGAAGAGGAATCGGACACAAAATCTCACCCCCTAACCAAAACGCTATTTACAATTGACACCTATTAGAAGAGAGAAAATGACTTTTCTCCAATCGAGTTTACTGGGTAGATCAACCACACTCCCGAGCAAGCCCCAGAGCCAGTAGAACGTAGTTGACTGATATAAAATGCACTCCCTGGGTTTTCATGTATTTTTGTTGTTTTGAACAATTTTTGTATTACTGGTTTTGTTTGCTAGTTTGCTTGTTTTGATTTTTGTTTTGGGTCTTTTTCTTTTGAGAGAGAGAGAAAGAACATGAAGTTGGGTGGGTGGGAAGGTGGAGAGGAGCTGGGATGAGTTGGGAAAGGAAAAGATCTGATAAAAATAAAATGTATTGCATGAAAAAATCTGTAAAAAAAATAAAACAGGACTCTTGTGTGTGCATGTGTACATATTCATACAGATTTCCATGCGTATGTATGCATTTGGAGGTTGGAAGTCAAACTCAGGCTCTGGTGTCAGTCCTCAGGTGTGGCCTACCTTGTCTTGGGAAACAGTCTTTCATTGGCTTGAAATACCCCAAAGTAGGCTAGGCTGAGTGATCAGTGAGCTCCCCGGATTCTTTCCCTTCCTTTCCAGCACTCAGATTCCAGAAGCATGCTGTCACACTCAGTCTTTTTACATGGATGGTGGATTGAACTCATGTCCTCGTGCTTGTACCACAAGGACTTTAGTAACTGCCTTGTTTCTCCAGCCCTCAAATAGGACTCTCTTGAATGTAGCTATTACCTGAAGTTTGTCCTTTGATTTTCTCTTAATGTACTGTTAGTGAGCAGCGATTTGGAAATTCAGTGGTTTCTTATTCAGTCTTATGTGGGTGTGGGAATAACTGCTTACATTCTTCTTAGTTTCCATTAAACATATACCTCATGTGCAAATACTTATTAACTGGATGATGAATCTTTTCTCAATAATAAAAAGCTATAACCCATATTCTTGAGAAGGAGAAATCTGTAATCATGACCAAATTCTTTAAAACACAAATTTAATACATATTAAGTTCACTGCAGATAGAAATTTCCCCTAATGTGCTATTATATAAAGCTTTCTTTCCTGTTACCCACATTACCTGAAGGTGGCATCCTTTCCATAAACTGATTTTTCAGGTCCCCAAAAGAGAGAGACTTCCATCTTACATGCATATATAACACTAACAAGATCAAATAACTACAGCCAAACACAGCACTTATTGGAGTCCATTGAGCCAGAAAACTTAGGTACTTTATGTGCATTTCAAAGAAAACAATGAAAAGAAAAATATGAGGAAATATCTCAGGTATAGCTACAGGACTATATCATTAATGATAACAAAACAGATAAATCCAGTTTGTGTCTTGAAAATTAATATTTATGCTCTATCAAAGTATGAGATAAAATGATTTAAGAGTTTTTCATGGTGACAGTAAGTATGAACCAGAAGGAACTGCCAGTGTATAACAGATGTTGCTTCAAAAGTACAGCATCTAGGGTGCATACTTTCAATCCCAGCACTCGGGAGGCAGAGGCAGAAAGGGGTAGCTTTGAGACTGAGGGCAGCCTGATGTACAGAGAAAATTCAAGGACAGCCAGTGCCACACAGTGAAACTGGTCTCAAACCACCAAACAACAAAAAGAAGAAAAACAAAGCATAAATGGCACTATGCTTGCTGTATGTGCCTTTTGACCCGAGTTTGCTCTCTAGAGCCTACATAAAGGAGGAAGGAAAGAACAGACTCCACAATGCTGTCCTATGACATCCACACCTGACAATGGCACTTTCGCTTGCATGTATATACAATAACATAAATGAAAAACACACACACACACACACACACACACACACACACACACATATGAGAAGAGGGTCAGAGAGATTGCTCAGCAAGGTGAGTAACTTTCTGCCAAGTCTGATGACCTTTGACCTCTACACGCTCTTTGTGGCATTTGTGTCTACATACACACACACACACACACACACACACACACACACACACACACTACTAATGACAGATTTTTAAAGTATAGCATCTAAAGTATGTTTAAGGAGAAATTTTCCTATCATTAATGTTTAATAGGACCCTTTTCAGACTGTCCATATTTTCCACAACAGTTATGGGCAAAGAGTAACTTCTAGTGTTTAGAGACTATCTTAGAAATGACAGCAACTTACTTGTTCCTGGCTCTACTCAAATTATGAATTTTATAACCAGTCAAAAAAAAAGCAAACTCCAAATTTCTCTTCTCTTGGAATTAATCCTGGATATTATATGCATTCTGTTTACTCCAGCCCACACAGGAACAAAATGTCAGAGGTGACATTTGAGGGTAGAATTAGACATTATAACATTGTGTGACACAGACACCATTGAAAAGCTACCAAAGCTGTAACTCTGAATATGTAGAGATTAAAACAAATTTTTTTGATAATAAAAAGACAAGATAGGATGAGAATTTTCTGTGATGGGCCTTATGTACTTTAATCATAAATAATGTCATGCTTCAAAAGAGTTTTCTATGCATCATCACTATGCAGAACCTGGATCCCTGGAAACTGGACTTTACAATCACTTTCTTGTTTTGAAGTACAGAATGAAAGCTAAGGTAAATGAAGATCCACAAAGAATGATATAAGCTCTCCTTTCATCCCAGTCCACTCCTTTGTATGTACCTAGATGGCAGATGGCAAATTGTAGCCTCAGCAAAACCTAACCTATCATTTTCCATGCAAATAAAGTTTTATTGGGGCTTTGTCACACCCATCCATTTCAGTAGTCTCTAGTTGATTTTACATGATTTCTACCCCATGTTTTAGAAGTTATGATAGAGATTATCTGTCTACAAAGCTAGAAATATTTACCTTTGCAGTAAAAGCCTATCAACGTGACCATAGATTACAAAACCCATGTCCCTCTAATGCATGAAGATCAATGCAGTGTGGGAATGATATTCTCTTCCTACATCAAAGTGTCTGATACATAATCAGTGCCCAATAGATTGTCAATGAATGCCACCCTGAGCACTTTCCAGTGCACCATCTTTCTATTCACAGTTGAGTAAAATGTTTAGATACTCTACTGACCCTATAGTTGGGGGGGGGGGTGCCTAAATCATGAAACCTGACCAATAAAATTGGGAGAGAAAGCTTCCCAAGAAGTCACTGTAGTCATAGCAGAGGGAAACTATTTAAAGTTTTCTACTGTGTAGTGCTAGACAAAAAGAAATAGAAGTCAGTTTTTACTAGGCAATCAACACAATCAAATCACAACAATCCTAAGCCTTTTTGTAGCTATTAGGAAAATCATGACAGTGGTACTGGTTCACTAACTTGGTCACTGTTTTCCCCCAAAATAAATAAATAAACAAACAAACAAACAAACAAATAAATAAATAAATAAAAAGAAAGAAAGAAAAAGAAAAATCTTTGTTTTTCTTGGAGATAGTGGTTTTTGATGGTTGCCTATAACTTACTATGCATCTCAAATTTAGTACAATTTTCCTGTTTCAGCCTCTGGAATGTTGGAATTACAGATACCATCATGTCTTGCTATGGAAATCTGTGGCCCATAAACATCAGCAATATCACTTGATGTCCTTGTGGAAAAAAGAATAATTGGGGGTAGTTCATAAATAAGTGTTCAGTGGGAAAATTTTGTTAAAATGACAACCTAGAAGATATAGGAATTACTTCAATGACAATGAAAAACTACTCTAGCAAGGTGAGTAAATGCAATGTTAGAACCTCCCCTTACTTATGAGATAGAGGGTGAACTTCTGTACCTAACTAAAGAAGTTTAAAAATAAGGATACATTAAAAAAAGAGTGAAAAGATAAATATACTGATCAACCCCTTATGAATATGAAAAAAACTAAGCAAATGCTTAAAAAAATGAAAAGGAATATCTGCTTGAGTCCCTGAGTTGGCTACTTGAGGCCCACATAGGAGAGTACTGAATCCCACATGATATCCACATGTGTGCCATGTCATGCACTCCCATGCATTTACACAGTCCTGCACACAGAGACACACATGCACAATAATTCAATGTAATAACAAAAACATGAAACATTCTACTTTTCTAATCAAGATTATATGGTACTGGCATACTGATACTCAGATATATCAAAGAGATAGCATGGAAAATAAAATTAACATACATTTATGAACACTTGCTTGTCCATAAGGCTGTCAGGACAATTCAATGGAAAAAAACAAAACTGTTCCCAACAAATAGTGCCAGGAGAACTGGATAGCCATATTCAAAAATGACAGATTTGGAACTTTAGTATACAATACAAAACAATTAACTCAAAGTGAATTAAATTTCTCAAAAAACCACAATCTTCATTCTTCATCACCTTGCTTTTGGAAAAGTATTCAAAGCATAATAAACAAAGAAAATTGAGTAGATCAATGAGAATTCATCAAAGTTAAATAAGATTCGGTTTCAAAGAAGACTATCAAAAGTGTAAAGTCAAACCCATTGAATAAAAAAAGACATTTGCAAATCAGATAGATAAGAAGAGTCTAGCATCTGGAGCATATAAAGATCTGTACACTGCATAAAATAAAAGCAAATAACCCAATTTAAAGTAGCCATAGTGTTTAAATTGACATCTCCTCAATGCAGATACAGATGGACAACATTCAAATGAAAAGGCTGTTGATCATATTGATGTAAATAGAGTAGTCATGTATGAACAAATTGTTTTATTGTAAAAAGATTCTTCATCACATGGTCATAGGGTTACAGATATCAAAACCACAGTGGAATACTATTTCCTGTTTACTGAAACTGCATTGTGAAGACAGATAATAATGAACATAGGCAAAAATGGGAGGAATTGAAATCTTCATTCTTTGCTATTAAGGATGTAGACATTTTGGGAAATCATTTTTTAATTCTTCAAAATTGTTTCCATTTTCATTTAGTTGTGCATTTTGTGTATTCTTGTGTGTGCATGTATACAAGTGTGTGTATGTAGAGGCCAGAAGTCAACCTTAAGTGTGGTCCCTCCGGTCCTATGCACCATTTAAATTTAGATGGGGGTCTCACACTTGCCTGGAGCTCCAGGGGTTCTTTCATCTCTCCTCAGCTCTGAGATCACTGGAACAGTGAGCCACAAATGGCCTTTTACGTGGTACAAGGGATCAAAGTAAGGGCCTTATGCTTGCAAGATAAACACTTTATTGACTGAGCTGTCTTCCCAGGCCCCATTTCCTTCCAATTTTAAATGTGTTAACATGTGATCTACCAAGCTCTTTCATGGGAATATACCCAAGAGAATTAAAAACATATAATAAAACACAAACTTGTACATGAATGCCCATTACATCATTATTCAAAATAGACAAAAGGTAAAAACTATCCTAATTTCTATGCAAGTCAATGGATGGATAAGCAAAATGTGTTATATCCATACCACGGAATATTACTTAGTCATGAAAATAAATGAAATATTGATATAAGGTATAAGAACGAACTTTGAAAACAGGATGAAAGAAGCCAAACCCAAAAGAGTGTATTATATGAAAACATGGTTTAAATATCCAAAATTGATAAAACTGTAGGGACAGAAAAATTTAGCAAGCTGAGAAGAAAGAATGATTAGATAGTGACTGCTAAAGGATATGGGCTTCTTTATGAGATAATGAAAATACTCAGAGATTAGTTAGTGCTCATTGCTGTGAATGTACTAAGACTCATTAAATTTTACACTTACAATGCTAAGTATAGCATGTTGTAGTGTGCAACCTGTATATCATTTTTTTTTAATTAAGTGGCTATGAGAAGATGGAGCATGTATAAGCACACAGTGTGCCTATTTGACGATTCTTGGACATGTTACAGAGATGTGAAACAATTCTCAGATAGGAAATCACGGCCAACTAATAAAAATCAAAGTAAGCTAGATTCTCCATGTTTGGAGGTATAAAAGGAATCAGTAGAGAGACAGTAGCTGAAAACATTAGATGAAGACAAAAAACATGTCTAACTGGGTATCTAACTGCAGCAGTGAACATTGGGGATGTGTCTGTGCAATTAGTCTCTTTTTTATATGACAGAAGCAGCTTCTGAGTTCAGAGGGAAGAACCAAATGAACCAATTAATCTTTCTCTATGTTATATTTATGATGTGTGTACATGACTCATATTCTCCACAGAAAACACACACAGGTTTAATGGTGGTTGTTGTGTAATAGATATAAAACAATGTACCCAAACAAGTGAAAGTGAGGAAAATAGACTAAAATCGGTTTATTAATCTTCCAGTTTGAAAGAGAAGGAAGAGTCCTTGCAAATAATGTATGTTGATGCTGCATGATATGGGTAACACACTGCTATATTTTTAGAATCACATTTTTCACACCACTTCTTGTAGTGTAAATAATTTATAGCATGTTTGCATTGAAAATTTTTTGATTATTCTGGAAAAATGGCATTTTATCGATTTGCCATAAAGCTGCACAGGGGTGAGATGAAACACTCTACAAGTTTAACTATATCCAGTGCTGCGAACAGACAGAACAGGAGGGAGCAGAGGTGTAGTCAGAATGATGCATACTGACTTTTCAATTCTTTCCACATTAGTGATTTGACAAGATCAGTGCTCAGAAATATGTTTGCATAGCATGAGCTCTGTGACTGTTACAAGAACTATGCACTGTGAATTGTTCAAAAGAGTAAATAAATAAATGTTAAACAAACAAATGTTCATGGCATGCTAAATTTTTAAGTCAGCAGTTCTTCCATCACACTTTTTAATGTTTCAGAAAATATAGAAATATAGGAAAATATGCTGGCTTTCTTGGATTAATTCATGCTACCATAAACAGGCATTAAGAACAGTGAGTGGCTAAACTAACACTGATTGTGTGTGTGTGGAATTGATTTCGCCTTCCCATGTCAATTATAGTCTCTTTTTTTTTAAATCTCTGCTACAAAGAGGAGGGAAGGAAAAAAGGAGGGGTGGAGGAAAAGGTGGGGAGGAAGGAGCAAGAGGAGGGGACAATGATTGTGCTCACAGGAGATCAATTTAAATGGTGAACAGTCTGGTTGTCTCACCTCAGAACTGCTGTGTGGGTGTGCTGCTATGGCTCCTGTCACAGCATAAACCCAACAGATTTGGAGACATAAAATTTAAAACCTCAAAGAGCTCTGAAAATGAAACAAGATTGATTTTTTTAAATTTTCTGATTAAGAAATTAGGTGGGTAAAGCAGATTTTTCTTAGAAAACATTGCACTGTTTAGTAGCATTTTCACTGATTAACGTGATTTGAAACGGAAGCTCATTTTCAGAAATTTCAACATTAAAAATTCAAACATCTATATATTACTATTGCCCTGTCTCCTTAAATTTAGTTTTATATAATTATATTGTTAAACAATACACGTGTTTCAGTGATACCTCACCTATTCAGATTTGCTCTTCATAACTATGGGACACGGCTTTTAAAATATTTTCATATGCTCTTTCACAATTTTATACATGTATATGAATTATTTTAATCACATTAACCCGCATTACTTTCTTTCATTCTTGTCACTCCAGAATTTTTCTTCTTCCTAACACACCCTCCTCTATTTTCATGTCACTTTTTGTGACCCACTGAGTTCAGTTAGGATTGCTTACATTGGCATACTTATGGCTTATTTACCAGAATATGGAAAACTTTTTTGCGGCCACACCACAGAAAAAAAGTGGCTCTCCTCATACAGTCAGTTAACTGCTAATAGAACCTTGGGTAGTGGATGGGCCTCATGAGCCCCTCCCCATTCACAATTGAATGTTGACAAACCCTATCTTGCACAGGTGTTGTGCAAGTACTCACCAGTACTATGAGTTAACAGGTACAGTGGCAGTGTTGGACCCAGAAAAGAATGCTGCACAGCACTCTGATATAGATAGGATAGGATGAAAGGGTAAATTATTGAATCCTACTTTTAAAGAGCAACTTGTTTACATTGTTACAATGTTTTACATTGCTATAGATTTTAGTTTATTGATACAATTTTAAACTTAATTTTGTTATACTGTATATATATATTTCTATTCTCATTTGAGATATTATGTTTGTGTAACTCATTTAAATTGTAACCAATAATTAAGAAATACAGATTAATAATTAGTCTTCTATGATAGTCAAACGTATAGGCATGTTGTTTTTTAGGTATTCATAGATATAATTCATTTTGGTAGGTAATCTTCAAACACTTCAAAGACCTACAGAATATGGCATTTAAAATATTTTTAAAATTTAGACTTTCTAGACAATGAGACATGTCTGATCCTGGCAGCACTGATTTACTTCAGAAAGGAGGATGGGCATTGAAGACACTCCATATGGAGTTTATCTTCACCTTGGCAAAAATAGCCATTTGGGCAAGAAACTGTTCTTGCCTGGACTGCTTGATCAACTGGACATGCAAGAAACATAGGAAGGTGACCACTAAACTTTGCTTGACAAAATGGTCCTTCAGGTTCCTGCTTTGCAGAGGAAACTGCCAGACATTCTACAGGACACTGAAAAAAAAATGACTGAGAGACTCTACACCTGTGGGCTAAAGACAGATGCCCCAACTTTACAAAGGAATATTAGGTGACTGTCCAGGCTGCCAGCTGTCTCTGTCTACCTTGCAAGACTCCCGAAAGTTGCTTACATCCTTCTCCCATTTCTCAGATAATATTATATCCTTCTGGGGTCTTTGATGTAGTTAAAGACTAAATAGTTATAATTTCCTCAGTTATGATAAAAGACAAGTTAGATATAAAACCTTTGACTCACAAATATAAGATAGGATATCTTCTTTAATATTTTAACTGTAATTCTTGCTTGATAAATATTTTGTTATGTGTAATTTTACTATGTTAAAGTTAAAACATTACTTTTTTGAAAAAAAAAAGAAAAAGGGGAAGTGCTGTGGATGACTGATTGATAAATAAAACACTGGTTGGACAGTAGCCAGGCAGGAAGTATAAGCAAGACTAGCAGAGAAGAGAATTGAGAGAACAGGATGGCAGAGAGGAGGAGACGCCAGCTTGTCGTCCAGGGAGCATCATATAAAGGCAGCAGGTAAAGGCACAGAACACATGGCGATATACAGATTAACAAAAATGGGCTGAGTATAAGAGTAAGAGCTAGACAATGGTAGGCCTGAACTAATGACCCAGCAGTTAAAATAATATAAGCATCTGTATGTTTATTTTATAAGTGAACTACGGGACTGCCAGGGCATGGCAGGACCCAGAGAGAAGAACCATAGCTACAGTACTCTTCCCCATCCTCCAAATCTTACATCCTTTTCATGTCTTCTTCTGCAATGTTCACTGAGAATTGAAAGGGGTATTGTATAGGTCCTAGGGCTGTGGAATATATCTAATGCTTTGACTACAGGTGAGAACTAGAGGTAAATTGTCATTGGAGTCTCTAAAATTATTTAATATGTTTTATTTAATCAATATTTTTTATTCCCTGATTATACTACCTCATTACTTATCCCTGTGCACATATATACTTGCTTATCTATGCATCTATGCATGGATGCATATATTGTGCATGCTATTTGTATATTATCTTTCTATGTCCTATATTTCTTTGTATCAAGACTTTGTTTTAGCTGACTGTTAAATAAGCTTACATTTAGTATAGACATATCTGTATGCTGTTTTAAAGGCTATGTTTTTGTTTCCTTTTAAAAATTATGATTTTGATATAATAGTTCACACTGTGTGTGTGTGTGTGTGTGTGTGTGTGTGTGTGTGTGTGTTTCATATGTCAGTTATAAAGCTCTGTAAGTTGAATGCTCAGGTTACCTTGACAACATCTGGAATATGTGGCTGCTTAAAAGTATTCCTCTGTCATTATTCCTTCCTTCTTCCATATCAGATAACTGCTGTTCTGAATTTGTATTTAATATTTTGTTTCTTATTTATATTTATCTTCCTAAACATTTATTTTTGATATAGTTAAGCATTATAAATAGTATTATATTACTGATTTCCTTTTTTTCATTAAATACTATATTTCTAAAATCCTTGTATGTTTTGGATATAGTAGTTCTTAAGTTTTTCAACTGTACAATCTTCAATTGTGAATATGCCACAATTAATTTATCAATTTTTTTTAATTATAGGTATACAGTTTAGTCTAAATTTTTTTATTCTTGTATGAACGTGAGTGGTGATAACAATACTGGATAAGTCCATAAATAGGTCCATACTTATTGTAACATGAATCTTAAAACATCTTATTAATAAAAAACCCCAAGAGCCAGGCATTGTGGTGAATTCTGAAAGATGAGAGAAACAGAACACGCCACAGCTAACATCACCTTGCCAACTTCTCAGCCAGTCCTGTTTCCTCTAACTGGTAGCCTCTGGACCCTCATCTGAATGGATCTCAGCTGAACTGCTGCTAAAAGCCTAAAAATTTAAGAGCCTCTAGTTCCCAGCCCTCACAACTTAATATACTTTTCTGCCTCCTGCCATCACTTCCTGGGATTAAAGGCATGTGTCTTTCCCCAGCAAGACATGGAATCTCAAGTGCTGGGATTAAAGGTGTGTGTTACCATGCTTGGCTGTTTCCAGTGTGGCCTTGAACTCACAGAGGTCCAGATGTATCTCTGCCTCTGGAATGCTAGGATTGAAGGCATGTGCTATCACTGCCTAATCTCTATGTTTAATATAGTGGCTGTTCTGTTCTCTGACCCCCAGATAAGTTTATTGGGGTGCACAATATGTCAAACACAACTAATCGCCCTACACAAAACTCAAGCTCAAGTATATCAAAGTCCTCAACATAAAAACAGATACACTGAATCTGAGAGAGGGAAAGTAGAGAATAGCCTTGAACTCGTGGGTATAGGAAAAGACTTTATGAACAGAAAACCAATAGCACAGGTACTTACTAAGATCAACAAAGAATGAATGGGACCTTATGAAACTGAAAAGCTTCTGTAAGGAAAGGTTACCATCAATAGGACAAAACAGAATTGGAAAGGATTTTTTATCAACTCTACATCCTAAAGAGGTCTACTATCCAAAAATATATAAAGAATTCAAGCAACTGGAAATCAATAAAACCAAATAATCCAATTGAAAATGGGGTATAGATTTAAACAGCGAATTCATAATAGAGAAATCTCAACTAGTTGAGAAACACTTAAAGAAGTGTTCAACATCCTTAGCCATCAGGGAAATGCACGTTAAAATTACTTTGAGATTCCAACTTACATCTGTCAGAATGTCTAAGAGAAGATTAATTACACAAGTGACAGCTCATGCTGGAAATGATGTGGAGCAAGAGGAAGACTCTTCCATTGCTGGTGGAAGTGAAAGTTTTATCCACATTTTATGGTTGGCAAGTTGTTCCTAGCTTAAAAGTCTAATGTTAGTTAGGAAATGTATTCTTTAATATTTTCTTCTAAATATTTATAAAAGTGCTGATATTCACATTTGTGTTATTAATCAATTTAGAACAAATTTCTATTATCTAATTCCAAGTCTTCATAAAACAAGTATCTATATAGTATCATTTATTGAATAGTTTTTCCTTTAAGTGAAACTTGTGATACCAGTCTCTATGGTGTAATAACCACATACACATTTTGGATTTTCACTATTTTATTGTTTCACAGTCACTTGACATTATTCTATTTTTAAATGTGCATTGTGTACATTTTTTGAGGTATATGTGAAGTATATACACAAATGTGCATGCAGGTTTATAAATACAGCTATAAGAGAAGTACACTAGATGTTCCTCTGTCTCTCTCTGTCTCTGACTCTCTCTCTCTCTCTCTCTCTCTCTCTCTCTCTCTCTCTCTCTCTCTCTCTGACTTATCCCTTTGAAACAGGATCTTTCCCTGAATGCAGATCTCTAACTTTTTGTCTAAGCTGGCACCCAACAAATACCAAGTACAGTTTGACATGGTACTGCTCCCCACACTTTTGCAGCAAGGGTCTAAACCACTGAGCCATTTCTTCAGCTCTACTTTATATATTTTTAATAAGCATTGAAAAGTGCTTTTCATCTTATTCTCTTTTCAAATATGTCTTGTCACTAGTCTTTGGTTCATAAACAGATGTACACCAAAGCATATGTTAGGATCAGTTTGTCAAGTGACATAAATATTATTAATGAATGTATACTTTAATTCTCATAGAATTTAAAGATCTGTGATATTATTCTACATACATAAATGGTACATATTAGAATAGGATTTAGATCTTCTTCCATAACATCAGAAAAATTGTATTATGTCTGCAAACAGAAAACAAAGTAATTGCAAATGCCCTATAGATGATGCTTATGTTAGTGTTAGCCTGTAAGTCCTATTTACAACATAATGGAATAAGATATTAAAATGCATGGAGAAAAAATAAAGTCAAGAATAGAATGGGTATATTCCTTTTTGTTAGGATGGAATGTTCTGTAGATATTAAGTCCATTTGAGTCATAACATCAGTTAAGGCCCTCATTTCTCTGTTAAGTTTCAATTTGGCAGATCTGTCCAGAGGTGAAAGTGGGGTGTTGAAGTCTCCCACTATTAATGTGTGGGGTTTTATATGTGATTTAAGCTTTAGTAATGTTTCTTTTACATATGTGGGTGCCCTTGTGTTTGGGGCATAAATGTTCAGAATTGAGACTTCATCTTGGTGGATCTTTCCTATGATGAGTATGTAATGTCCTTCTTTATCTCCTTTGACTGATTTTAGCTTGAAGTCTATTTTGCTGGATATTAGGATGGCTACCAGGTTGCTTCTTAAGACCGTGTGATTGGAAAGACTTTTCCCAGTCTTTTATTCTGAGATAGTGTCTATCTTTGAAATTGAGGTATGTTGCTGTGGGATGTTCAAGTATATCAAATGTGTTGCTCTGATTGGTTAAAATAAAACACTGATTGGCCAGTAGCCAGGCAGAAAGTATAAGTGGGACAAGCAGAGAAGGGAATTCTGGGAACAGGAAGGCTGAGGCGGGGAGAGCTGCCAGCCACCACCATGACAAGTGAGATGTAATGTACAGGTAAGCCACAAGCCACATGGCAAGTTATAGATTAATAGAAATCGGTTAATTTAAGATAGAAGAAGTAAATAACAAGAAGCCTGCCACGGCCACACAGTTTATAAGTAATATAAGTGTCTGAGTGATTATTTTATATGTGGGTTGTTGGACCCCTGGGGCTTGGTGACTCCTAGAGAGAGGCTCTCAAGCTACAGTGTGTTTCTTGTATGCAGCAGAAAGATGGCTCCTGCATTCATATCCATTCTGTTACCCTGTGTCTTTTTATAGGTGAATTAAGACAGCTGGAATTGAAGGACATTTGAGGGGCAGTATGGAAACCTAGTGTAGTAGAAAGTAAAACTAAAATGATTCCCAATGATATTCAGTCATAATCAAAGAAGGTTCCTCCTGTGGCATATGGGAACAAATACAGAGATCCACAGGCAGACATTATGCACAGACAGAGACAGACCTTTAAACACACAGCTCTAAGAAGATGTATTCATGAAATCCCTCCCCTCAGAGCTCGGGAACCCCACAAAAATGGAGGCAGAAGGAGTAGGGGGAGACAGAAGGGATGAAGAACACCAGTAAAACAAGACCCTCTTAAACACCTGAGGAAAGCTTATATGAAATCACAGAGACTGAAATAGCAATCACAGGGCCTACACAGGTCTGCACCAGGTCTCCTGCACATAGACTATAACTTTCATTTTAGTGTCATAAGGGGAGTCCTGAATGTATAAACTAGTATATCTCTGGTTCTTGTCCTTCTCTTGGGGCTCTTTTGCTTTTCTGTTGACTTGGTTTGTCTAACCTGGATATGATGGGTTTTGTTTTATCTTATTATAATGTATTTTGTTATGTTGCATTGTTATCTCTTAGAAGCTTGTGCTTTTCTAATGAGAGACAGAAAGGCAGTGGATCCAGTTGGGAGGGGAGGTGGAGAGGATCTGGTAGGATTAGAAGGAGGGGAAACTGTATTCAGATTGTCTTATATGAGAAAAGAATCTATGTTTAATAAAAGGGGGAGTGAATGTGGTCCCCCAAGAAGCCATCCTCTTGTTTTCATCTGACTATTGTTAGTTGCACCACCAGATAGTACCAATTTAAATTTTCAAAAAAAGAATGGGTACTTCCAAAAGAAACAGAGACTGAAGCAGCAAGAATGGCAGCTGCAAGTATTTGAACCAGGTCCTCTGCATATATGTTATGGCTGTTAGCTTGGGGGGTTTTTGTCTAAAGTCTTTCTAAACATGGAATCATCAACTCATAACTAGTATTTTATCTAAATGAGAACTTTTAAGACTTTTCAGAGAGTGGAATGTAATTTTCAAGCATACTAGATATAGAATGCAACAATTGTAGCTGTTGGATTCAAAGCACAGCAGACAAATGACAATGTATTGTGCCCTATAGGTGTGTGGTTAAGTGGAAGCTGCTTAGAGGTCCAAGTCAGGTAGGATAATCTGAACACGTAGGAACAGTCTCCAAAATCAAGTTTCTATGGGTCAAAGGCCTTGGATTCAAACAATAAATCATTGAGTATAAATATTTTTGAAATTCTTTTTAAACATATTAACAAAATCTTCTATCTGGTATGCAGTGCATTTTTTGTAGAATGCTACTATAACTCAAATCTCAATTCTAATCCCATTATTTAGCACATATCTTTCAGTTTCCTATTCTATACTTGGAGCAGTAAAATACTGAGTACTTTTCTACCATGACATAAATCATTCACACTAGACACAGGTGAAGAATATTGGTTTTGTGCATACAGATCCTCTCTGTTTTCTTTTAAACACTTAACCATTGGGAGTATAATGGTCTCAGGGGTGTAACAGAGGAAAATTTGTGGAAGTTGATCTTCTCCTTCCACAATGTGGGGTCCACACATTAAACTAGATTGTTTGCCTCAGTAGCAAGCACTTTTAAGTGCTGATCTTACTCATCATTCCCCTCTTCACTCTTGACAGTCAAAACAGTCTCAAACCTTAGTAATGCATAATGTCTTTTCTTACATGTGCATTTACAATTCTTGAAATAAGAACTTTTGGGGAATAGCACAAAATCTTGAGACAATATCATGTTCATTGTCTAATGACTCAACTCAACTAGTAGTTAACTTTTCTAAGTTATCTTCCATACATGCACCTTATATTCACAATTAATGCCCTTAGAGAGCTGGTAGTAATCAAGTAACTCAGGCTGTTGGTAACTGATTAAAATGAAGCTCAGCAATTTTGTTATTAAGCTCAGGATCAACCAGGACACTAATCTTCAACATAAACAAAATTCCTAATCTCATTGAGATTCATCTGGGCTTTGGATATGGACTATGCACTCATGGGCTCTATGTGACTACTCTGTACCCCAGGGTGGCTGTGAATATGAACCAACACAACACTGTAAATGGAGTCAAAACATTAGAGGATATTCTTGCATTTTTGCAATGTGATTGAACATGATTTCGGTAGATGATAATGTTGTTTCTCAGTGACAAAAGGTGAGATGTGCCTCACCATGAGATATCCTGGTATCCTGGCTAACTGCAGAGCTTCAGACTTGCCAATATCTGTAACTAATTGTATCTGTCTATTCCTTCTTATAAGTTGGTATATGTCTTTCACTTTTTCTAGTCTTCTGGCTTTTTGAAGTACCTTAAAAATAAACTAAAGTTGTGCTTTAAAAGTACTTGTATCGTGTATCTAGAAGTAGGGTATTGTCATATAAAAATGTGACATTGCCTTGGGAACATGTGGTTGATAGAGAGATTAGAAAGGTCTTGAAGAGATTATTGGTGAAAGGATTATAGGCCTTGATGGGTGTACCAATGTGGGTTCAAGAAAAGGAAAGAAACTGTAATTGAAAAACAGGAGGAAAGTAGAGATTTAAAATTTAAATTCTATCAAAACTATCATTCATGTTTATGTGAACAAGTAGAAAAACTATCTTATGCATGGATGATTCAGGGTGAGTATTTCCAGGTGAGATGGTAAGATCTTCATTTATAGTTTTTGCTAAGTGTCATAGGCATGTTTATAAAAATGCAAGCTGAAGAACAAATTGTTAAGTTTTCACACAAAAAATTTAAGAACTAAAACTAATATTTATTTGGTTTGGAAATAAAACTTTGCTGTTCTTAGTTTTATGAAAAGAATGTTATCAAAATAAGAAAATGTATTTTTTGTGTGAAATTAAAGAGATCATGAATTCACTTTCTAATAAACACTCATGAAGTGAACATATGTCCAGTATAGAACCGGAATAGATACCTCATGTAGTAATTCTAGATTTCATCAGTATCTGGCAGTGGAAAACTGAAAAAGTGGAAGAGAAACCTTGGGACTGTGGCTTAAGAGGAACTGTGAGGGAAGGAGAGACTCCTGGGCAACACCGATGTTTATTAACTAGGTATGTTCAGTAAAATGTGCAGAGGAGACAGAGACCAAAGGAAAGGGAAGGAGAGAGAACAGTAGAAGGAACACAAGTGCTTAAGCACATCCATGGGCATGAACGCTAACAACACAGTTTTTACTCTCCTCCTGCTTGGGAGGATTCCACGAGGATTTTTATTCCTTTTGCTGAGCTTTGGGGACTGGGGCAGTAACTAGTGGATCTGCTTATATCCATGAAAAAGCTACAATGTAACTAAGGGCTTAACTTTATAAATCATTAGTATGTAGAATCACATCATGAATTTGTCCCATTAAAAATGTTGGTATGTTTTTACAGTTAATTTTTTTTCTTATTTTTTAAGACAGGGTTTCTCTGAGTAGCAATGGCTGTCCTGGAACTTGATTTGAAGATCAGGCTGGCCTTGAACCTCAGAGATCCACCTGCCTCTGCCTCCCAGGTGCTGGGATTAAAGGCAAGTGCCACCATGCCCAGCTTTAATTTTTTGTCCTTTGAGAATTTCATGCATGTACATAATGCAGTTTGTTGAAATCCATCCCGATTCTTCCTTCCTTTTCCTCCCCTCTCTCCCTGCTTTACAAACTATAACTTAATGTGCTCTTTAACCAAAATAGCCTAATGAGAGTGCTTAGTGCCACCTGCATATACATGTCTATGAGACCATGTCCTGGAACATGGCTAGTCTCACAGTAGCAACATACCTGAAGAAAAATGCCTTTTCTTGGCTAATGGTGGAGTTCATAATCCTTCTCCAATCCATGCTAGGGTTTTGTTTGAGACTTGGGATGAGGACATATGATTTTTAGAGACACAAAATACTATTAGAAGCCAGGTAAGGAAATAATTACAGTTCATTGAGATGGAATTTGGAGAGAATATTATATATAGTGAAAAAGACACATGAATTGGAAATTGAGAGATTGCTAAAGTTTGCCAGACAAAAATGAAGTGGTGTAGGTAGAAACAATTTAGAGGAAAATAGGAAAACATGGCTAGGATTAAATCCTGAATGCTAGGATTAAAGCCATGCACCACCATACCTGGCAAAACAAATGATAACTTTTGTTTTAAGGGAGGAAATGACATTATCAGATTTGTATTTCAGAAACATTATTTTAGCCATAGATTGGAGAATTAATTGAATAATATGAGACTACACACAGACAGACTTACTTAGAAGCAGTTACAATAATCGGGGTGAGAGATGATAATACCTTGAGTTGTGAGAAAGAGAATATAAATAGGAAAGAGTAGACATAGACCTTTGAGGAAGAATTTAAAGACTGAGACATCTTTGATACATATTATTACAGTTACCTTCAGTAAGATATTTCTTGCTTGTTCAATTACTTGTTTGGAAAATAATGTGTTTATAAAGATGTGAAAATATGGCTAAATGAAAAATAGATGTGCAATTTTACATGTAAAACTTGGTTTCATACATCCTGACCTGAACTTTTTGTTCTTGTTTTATCAGATTTGTTATACATCTACCTAAAGATCACACTACAGCTCTGCTTCAGACCTTCAGCTATTTCCCCTTGTTCAGTATTAATTAATGACTAATAATAGTTTCTAAAATGCTTCACAATTTGGATCTACATTTTAAGCACTATATTTTATCAATCTCAATTCCCTCTCTGCTTTTATTATAGTCTATGGAACTATAAAAATCCTTATTTTTTTACCATTGAATATATGTGTATATTTTGCATTCTATATGAAACATGCTTCCCTGACTCTTAAGTTAACTCATATATCATTTAAAATTCATCATAAAAATCATACCTTCTCTAAACTGTCTGAACACTTTTTCTAAGTACTTCCTTCTCCGAGTATAATGAGGTAAGGGCCTTGGTTCATTTAGCTATTTTATTACTGAGCTAGAACTGAAAGCTTCTTCTACGAGGACTAGCTTTCATAGTATTAGCATAATCCCAACTACATTATAACTATATGTCCTTATAGCAATAGATAGTATAGTACTCACCACTCATCGGTAAGGAGAAGCTTTCATAGTACTAGCATAATCCCAACTACATTATAACTATATGTCCTTATAGCAATAGATAGTACAGTACTCTCCACTTATTGGTAAGGAGATTTCTCTTTGCAAGAGATAGAAACCATTACAGAAAACCACAATGAACCAAATTGCAGAGTTGTGGAGCTTAGTCCCAACTGATACACCTACAAAACACTCCCACACATAAAGCTCAGGATCATTGCAAAAGAGGAGATGAAAGAGTATAAGAACCAGAGGACCAAGGTATTTGCTGTGAGATTGTGTTTCCTAATAATGTCATATACTACACTCAACGTTTCATAAGAATGAGGGCCTAAACATGAGCTGAAGAAGGATAACAACAATAAACATGCAAAAGTGGATGGGGGAAATTTCACAAGGCTTGAACTCTATACAAATAACTACAGACAACTAAGGAATGCTGAGAGCAGGAAGAATAATCTTCCCTAGGGTATAATTCCCCAACTGGTTGTCCACTACTAAGTGGTCAGCCCTGAAATATGCACATAAGTAACATTATTATATAGACTGATCAGGTTGTGCTTATATATTTAGCAATATGTGTGTGTGTGTGTACAAACATATCATTTATTGTGTGTATGTGGGTATGTATAAATGTTTACACACACACATACATACATATGCAACAATTAATGAAAAAGAGGCCATGATTTTGAAAGAGGGGTATAAGGGAGGATTTAAAGGGAGGAAAGGGAAGGGGAAATGATGTAATTATATTATGATCTGAAGAAATATAATAATTTCAAAATTATTTATAGGGTAGTGGCAGGTGAGATAACATGTAAAAATGATTGGTTATTCCCATCACATGTGCCACTATTGTACCAGTATCTGGCAGACAGGGTAAAACTAATTACTTTTCTCCTCTGGTAGTGTTCACAGTACATCCTGCATTATGAACACTAGTCACTAAGTGTTAACCTTATAGTTAGTCACCTGCTTGATTTCTCTGTGTCAGATGATGCAAGTCAATTGTGTCTTCAGCAATAGGGCCTTGCAGAGACTGACAACACACACACAAGACCTGCATATGTTCAAACCAGACAAAATCCTAGCACTGAGAAGGGAGAACAGACACAAATTCCCATTTGTAATTGATACCCTCTGTAAAATGGAGTATCAGTTTTCTTCAATGGAGTGTCACTAAGTATATCAACCACAGTCAAGGGCATGCCCCTTGCCTAGGAGTAGTTCAACAAAGCAAAACTGATTCCATGCTTTTTCTGTATATGTGGTTTTTGTTTTGTTTTCCTTGTTTTTGTATTATTGTTCATCTGTTTTGGTATTCATTTTTTGCTGTTTTTCCTGCTTGTCTGAGAGGGGGCTCATGAAGTTGGTTGGGAAGTGATATGGAATGTGAGGAGGCTCTGGGAGGAGTTGAGGGGGAAAATACAATCAAAATACGTTGTGCTAAAATTATTTAAAATTTTAAACTCTATTTAATTTAGTATAGACATTGTTGGTATTTGACAGCTTCTAACATTTCTATTTTCTTACTTTGTCACTTAAAAATATAGAGAGAGATTTAAAACATATTTAAAGCACATGTGATTCGCATCTCTTTTTGTGAAAAGGACAACTTATATATGAAGTGATAAAACTTCCTTGAGATCATTTAAGTGAAAAGTAGAATGCTACAGAAGAGAAATATTTCCCAAAGTTTGGTTTCTTGACATTACAATATAACATGCTATCCTATACTCTTTTTCACAGTCTTGAATCTATTATTGTTCATTTACATTATACTTGAGATATTTTAAAATGTATTTCTAAAGATCAATATTTTAATGTGTAGTTTTTATTCTTTTAAAATTTTTTCTTCTTACATATATACACAAATGTTAGTATATAAATACAATCTTCTGAGATCATTCAGTGTTGCTCTTATGTACATGAGTTTTTATGAGTTCCCATTTAGTATTGAAAAAAAAATTATGAGGCTCATCCCTGAGTAATACTGGTTCTCCCTTTCTCAGCAACAATTAATTGACCGTAGCTCTTCATTTAGGCATGAGACCTTCTGAGATTTCACCCACCCACGTTAACATGACAATTGGTAATGTTGTACAGCCATTCTTTGGGCAACCATATTATTGAGATTCCACGGGTTTAGGTTTCCTACCATAAATAAGAGACACTCTCTCACAGCACATATTCTGGTCTTTCTTCTGTTAGAATCTTTCCTTGCCATCTGTTGGAATGTATCATGAGTCTTTACTGTGTTGTTTATGTTGAAGATGTGGCATTGGGCATTCAACATGCCTTTTGCCAAGTTGTGGAATTCTTTAATGGCCTCTGTTTGCTGCAAAAAGATGCTGTGCTGATGAGTTGAGACCTACACATATTTGTGGGTATAAGGATGAGGATTTAGAATATCATTAGAAATTATATTTGTTTTAGGGAAGTGCTGAATATAGGTTCTTCTTTAGGGTCCATGGACTTTCCAGTCACAAGCAGTTGGCTAGGTTTACAATACCAGACATGACTACCCTCCAATTGAATGAGTATGGTTTTAAGTCCTATTAAAAGACTGTTGGTTACCACTAAGATATATGTTCCACTATTGGGAATATTTTATCATACTGGCTATTATTGTAGTTCATAGGTTTCACATTAGTAAGACTATAGATTGCTTTCTCCTTGGCAGTTTGCATAGAAACTTCTGATACTATGAGAGTTAGTCCTCAGGGAAGAGGGGCTTCCATGTAGATTCCAGCTTGATTCTCCTAAGTCCTATGCCCAAATTATGCATTGCCTTCAGCAAATAGGGCATTGCTTTCAAGTTTTGTGAGACAACCAAATACAACGTTAATAGCTAGTACTGTTATGAGAGTATCTTGGAATCCCCTGCCACTAGGGGTTTTGTTAGATAGTCTCTTAGAAAAAGCATCATCATTCCAAGTTCTGCAACTTCATTTAAATTATTTGTGCACGCACACACAGTTATATATCATGTGTCTTTGATTAAACTTCAAATACTGTTTCCCTCTGGCTTTTCCAAACATCTTTAGTTTTATTATCCATTCTTCTTTCTCCATCTGTGTTGCCTTCTCCTTCAACTCTTCAAATAAAGCCAACCCCATCTTATTTCATTTTCCATTTCATAACACCTGTGTCCCTCTATCACATTATCTAAAGCCCTTTCTCTCACCCACACTCATCCTTTTTTGCTTAATTGGTTTCTGCAGCTACCCCAGATTATATACACATAACTAAAGATCCCCAAATAACAGGGGATAGGGGGCATTTGTCTTACCTCATTATTATAATATTTTTCTGGTTTCATCCACTAACCTGCAAATTTCATTTTTTCCTATAGCTGAACAGAATTTGCATTAGCCATGCATTATTTGAATGTTTGCAAAGATGATAAAAATGCACACTGAAGAAGAAAACAGCATCTTCAACAAATGGTACTGGAGAAACAGAATGTCCATATGTAGAAGAACGAAATTAGAGACATATTTCTCACACTGTACAAAATCAACATCAAGTGGATCAAAGACTTCTATGTGAAACATAAAACCCTAAAAATTCTAAAAGAAAACTTAGGCAGCACCATGAAAGATATATGCACAGCAAGGGACTTTTTAAATAGGTCTTCATTTGCTCAGGAATTGAAGCAAACAATTGAGAAATGGAACTTCATAAAAACAAGAAGCATCTGTACAGCAAGGAAACAACTGAGTAAAGAACAAGTCCACAGTGTAGAAGAGATTTTTGTCAGTATACATCCAATAGAGGATTAATATCCAGAATTTATAAAGAACTAAAATAAACATTCAGGAGATCATGTTGAAAGACCAAGGCCTCAGCAGAATTGCAGGCATAGCATAGGGGCATAAACAGGAAGCCCTCCCACTTCTGGCCTCCTGACTGCCTCTGACCTTTCACCCTAGCTACAGAGAGAGCCACAAATTCTTCACCCCACAGAGAAGGCCCAATCAGAGGTGGCTACTGCCTATTACCTTTTGCCCTAGCTAACAACCCACCAGGGAAGGGCCTATCAGGAAACAGGAACACCTAGGGAGGGCCAATCAGAAGCAGACAGACAACTCCAGGTGCTGAAGTTACAATGACGCAATTTTCTAAACCCAAGAGAGCCAATCAGCTCAGCTAGGTACTCCTGACCAGGACCTGAGCCAATCCCAGGTCTGTAGGTAGTCTCCTGCTCTGCTGCTTCATTGGTTGTACCTAGAGGCCTGAGTTAACTCCTATTAAAGACTATTTTTGCATCTGACTTAGTTTCTTGGGGATCTTTTGGGGATCTAGAATTTGGACACAATAATTTGACCCAATTAAAACATAGACTATCCATCCGTCTGGACAGACAAATCTCAAAAGAAGAAATTATAGCTAAGAAAAATCTTTAAAAGTATTCAATATCCTTAGCAATTAAGGAGATGTAAAATAAAACTACTTTAAAATACAATCTTACCCCAGTCAGAATGACAAGATCAAGAAAACCCCTGACAACTAATGTGAGAGTTGAGACAGGGAAAGGGAAACCCTTATTTACTTTGGTCGAATTGCTAATTGGTGAATCCAAAGGACTGAATATCCTACTCCAAAGATAGACCATGTCCATTAATACTCTACTTACAGTAGCTAGGAAATGGAAACTGATTCAGAATTTATAAATTCATTTCTGAGAACATTTGTTAAATGTCTGTCTCACATTCAAGTAAGGTCACACCAGGTAAAATACATTCTTACACATAATCCTATTTCCTGAATGACAGGGCTCTCAATACACATGTGTTTAATAAATATTTATTAAACTAATAACTTTGTAAGTCTTGTAGTTAGGAAAATATATGGTATTGAATGGATTAAAATTCTCCATTCACAAAGTAGAATGGAGGTGGAAATGAAGGCATGTGGATGAGGATGAGGGAAGAGATCCTCAAGTCCATGTATGTTTGACACCCAAATCTATTTCCACATTGTAAATCCACATCCAGAAATCAGCATGCCATGTGAACAAATTTTTAGTGTGGACTGTACAAGGAAACATCCCTGAAATTTTTTTAAGTGAGAAAAGTGATACAAATGTACCTGACAGTCTGGTGGGACTAGAGTTGAAGCAAATCCTGAGGAAGCCAGGCTGCGTGGAGAAGGTTCTAATTCTGATTCTGCCTTGTTATTAAATGTGTGACTTCCCACTTCTTACAGTGTTTGTATTTTTAAAACACTTGTTTATCAAGTGAATGATAGAGGTTGAAGCCAAAGCCCTCGTTTTTAAAGAACAAAGGAGGAATTAATGCTTTTTATATCACATATTTGATGAATCTGTTCAAAATCTATGCTTCTCTCACAATCTTTTTTATGGAATCCCAACCTCCTTATTCTCTTTTTCTATTCATTCCAATGACCTTGTTCTATACCCAGTTAGGCAGTGACCAGGGCACACTTCCTGCTGTCCAGGATGATTCTACCAGAAGGCCCTTGATTATGAGGTCTCATGTTGTAAAAAATGAGGAGTGCTGACTTCACCTGTGATGTATAATGCAGTGCAGCAGGCAGCTCATGACAGTTATCACCAGGCAATGCAGGGAAAGCAGGTCCCTAACCCTAGACTATTCCAGCTTGCCTGATAGATTCCTGGTGCCTGCTTTCCAAAGAAGGTCTCAGAGAGGGACCATGAACATCCTTTTTGGAAGCATTGTCTTCATGTTCATCTTTTTCATCCTGAAGATACTAGTTCGGGTAAGGTGTATGCAGGAGCAGACTGCCCTAACATTAAAGTAACTCAGTACAGGGATAGGAACGTGTTTTGGAAGACCACAGAGAGAGGAAATGAACCCAAGGAAGAACTTCAATTGCCACTTGCTGTCTCTGTACAGAGATCCGGCATTTGCTATCTCTCCCACATGAGCTTCTCAAGCTTTCAGCATTATATTCAATAGTTGTGGCCAGTTAGAAGATAGACATGGGTCACTAATGATATAGTTGACTTCCCAGCCAACCCATCACTCACCATGAGAGAACAGGAGAGCTGAAAGCATGCGATCCTCACTATCCAAGTCTTATCTTAAAAAAAATGGGTCCGTTCTCTTGTCTTCTCTCATTTCTCTGATGGCATCCTGTCTAAACATGAGTTCCCTGGCATTAATATAAAGTTATAACTAAAACAATGTTATAATAGGATTGATGACTCATATCAAGGCTACTATTGAACTTCCCAAGGCAAGAAGGCTTTATAAGGTATCTACTATGATGTTTTTCTTGAATCTGTCTGCACAAAATATCCTTACAGTTTTCTCATATTTTGTACTTTTTCTGGTTACTGATAGTTCACTTTTTGTATAGAAATGATTTAATTTCATGTAGTTTCACTTATTGATTGTTGAAATTGTTTCCTGTAATATCAGAGTCCTGTTCTAAAAGTCCCTCCTTATACTTTCAGTCTTGGAGTATATTCCCTATCCTCGAAAATGTACAAAAATCGATTCAATGTATATCAATATCTAGATTTCAAATCATAGTTCCATTTAAGAACCAGTCACTTTTCTTCCTTCATTTCTCTCATTGCTGCCTACTCTACCTCTCCCTGGATCCAGGTTGCTCTTTTCTTTTCTGAACTTAGGAGTGTTCACAGTATACTCAGCTCTACATATGTGGGTTGTTTTTTGGATTTTGTTTTATTTTTTGTTTTGTTTTAGTATTTAAAATTGCAAGTTAAATGCTTTTATATAAATACCAAAGACAGAATTTGAAGCTACTACTGAACTTCCCAAGGCAAGACATTACAAGGTGACATCCATTTTTTTCCTCAGTCTGTGTTTATGCAAAACATACATGTCAGTCAATGTTAACCTTTAACACATTCAAATCTATATATTTTGGGGGAAATCTGTTCAATAACATAACTAAGTTATCACAGTCAACTTATCATGTTCCAAAAGACCACAGAGTTGTAATTTCTTTTACAGGTAACTGAGTATGAAAGACCATCCAATTCAACACCTGCTATACTACAAAGAGCAACTATTATTGAGTCATACAAGAGCACAGCTGTGAGTTTCCCAGTGAACAACTTCAAACAGACTATGCTGATACCTTTTCCACAGGCATTAATCTTGCACAAACGAATACTGGTCAATCTGAACATCATAGAATGCCAGCTGGTTAAACTGGAGCACTTTCTGTCTACAAGAGACCCACCTGACTGTACAGGTGGAGAGCCACTGTCAGAATCCCAATAGAAAGTGACAGTGAAAGCAGCCAATAAAATCCTGGAGTGGGATCAACTGATTTTGTTTCTTGCAAATGAATTTTATTTAAAGGAGTGGGGTGTTGGTCAGATCCTCCAGACACCTACTATATGCTTGTATTTAAAGAATCATTGACATGTATTTGTTAAAACATATTTTATGTTGTAATGATTTAGAATCACAGTACAGACAATACAAGTTTATTTCAACTCATGTATCAACCCTAACAGAAAAGAACAGAGAAGGCTCTAAGAATTTGAGCCAGCAAGTCAACAAGAATGCTAGAGCTTTTTCCTACTGAGCAGTGAGACTTCTGGAACAGAGGCAGCCTACCCCTGCTGAGCCCTTTGAAAATTCCTGGCTGTAGCATCTTGATAGTAATACAATGACTGTTCTCTTAGGATGTCACTCTTGGTGGTGGTTCATTCTGCAGCAAGACAAAGACAGATGTAACAAGTGATCTGTGGGGCCACTATTCCTTACCCTACTCTCAGAAGTACCTTGGTGTCCTAGAAAACATCACTTCATTTTCTCTGAACAGAGAAGAGAAGATGGCTGCTGGTTCAATGGTTGCACACGCTATAGCTCTTTCTTAAAGAATATTCCTGTATAAAAGAGCAAGCTTATGGTTTTGAGATATCAGAAGCAGGAATTACCTGCTGCTATTACCAGTATCCCCCAAATATCTCTGATACTAGACTCCTCTTGGAATACCACACAAAACATCCCCAAAGAAAGCTCCTGTAACAATCTGGAGCACTGGGCTACAATACTTTAAATTCACTTAGCTAAAGTCTCCAATGCTGGCCAGTTATTTTCTTGGTGAGGGCTTACACTCAAGACAACCTCAGAAGAGCAGTTAATAGCAGCCAGGTTATGATGGGAAAGCTCCACCAACTGCATGCAGTGCTTATAACAGAAGAACTGCCCTTTGAGCTGAGGAAAGGAATTGGTGAGCATTGGATAGGACATTGTACATCCACATCCCTGTAAAGAGTGTGCAGAACCCACTTCCAGATCCACTATCAGAAAGTTGACAAGGAGTGGTAGGTCTGAAATTGGAAAAGAAAGAAATACCTGCACAAAGAGATTATATTTACATATACTGAGTGGAGATCTATATATATTCACCACCTGTGGAGCCTCCATGGGACTGGACTATGCCCTCTGCATAAGTGAGACAGTTGTGTAGCTTGATCTGCTTAAGGAAACCAGTGGCAATAGGATCAGAATCCATCCCTGGCACATGAGCAAGCTTTCTGTAGCCCACTACCTATGGTAGGTTACCTCACACAGCCTTGAGGAAGGGGGAGGGTCTTGGACCTGCCTCTACTGAATGTACCAGGCTCTGTAGACTCCCCATGGGAGGACTTACCTTCTTGTAGGAGGGAATGGGTGATGAGTTGGGGAAGGGGAGGTTGGAGGGGTGGGAAGAAGGAAGAGGGAGAGATCTGTGATTGGTATGTAAAATGAATAAATAATAAATATATTTTAAAGTTGGATATTTGACAGTAAGTCGCAGTTAAAAGATTACAGCTGAGATATAACAATCAGAAATTCAACCAATTTGAAAAGTTTTGTAATCAAAAGATTGCAGCTTAATACAGTAGTTGTCTACGAGCTTTATTAATGTGAGAAGAATTACATTTACCTGTTTTCTATCAGGAAAGCAACTATCTCTGTCACTGAATGTCTGTAGTAAACGCCATCATTGGGCACCCTACAATACATGTAGTTTATAAATTATGGCATTAAACTTTGTTTTTCACATTGTAAGTTAATGATACAAGTCTTTAACTACTCTTTATGGTCAGTTGTTGAATACAACTATGTCTGTTTCAAATCTTCATAATCTTAGACTACTTCTATTATTTTAAAATATGTTCAAATCATCCCCATAGCACAAGAATAGCCTATAAAAAGGAATGCCTTTTTAAATTGGTAAATGTTCACCTGGAATAGTATCCAAATATGAAAGTATAATCCATTTATTAGAATGTTACTTCAAGTTAAGAAAATGTATTTCCAAAACATAGTTCATTGTCTATTTCTTTTTTTTCTTAAGAAAATTTTTAATTCATTTTACACACCAACTACAGATCTCCCTATCTTCCCTCCTCCTTCCTTCAGTCTCTTTCCCCAACCCACCCTCATCCCCTCCTCCAAAAAGTTAACTCCTCCCATGGGGAGTTAGCAAAGCCTGGTACATTCAGTTGAGGCGGGTCCATTACCCACCATAGGTAATGGGCTCCAAAAAGCCAGCTCATGCACCAGGGATAGATCTTGATCCCACTGCTGGGGACCCCTTAAATAGACCAAGCTACACAACTGTCTCACTTATGCAGAAGGCCTATTCCAGTTCCATTCAGGATCCACAGATGTTGGTCTAAAGTTTATGAGTAGTTGTCTATTTCTAATAACGTACTATAAAATCTTGTTACTATAAATTAATCTCTTTAAACTTGCTCAAAGAATGTGATCTACACTGAAAGAAAAGTCTCAAATTCTCAATCACAAGTTCATCCTGTACGCAAATAATTTTGGAAGTCACTTCTACGTTATCTTTGTGCCTTTATGCCTACCACTCCTCAGAATCAATTACCAGTATAAATTAAAGAATTGTCCTAATCTTTTTCTTTGTTGATCGTCAGTCAGAAGCAAGAAAAGTAAGAAATGGACACATGGTAGATAAAAAGATTATATTTCCTATTGTCATCCACTTTCTAAGTGTAAATCCAGCAGTGTGTTTGTGGTTCTTAAATATCTTCTGGTCCATAGGTCCCATTGACATTCTCATGAAAACAGTGGAGTGTGTCCTTAAAAATTGTACATCTATATACACAAAATGTCCATAATACCTAGGAAATCGAACAAGCCTAGACATCCATTAATAGACAAACTGAAAATGCAAATACATATACACAGTGAAATTTTATTCAGCTATAAATGAAAAACAAACTATGAAATCTGTAAATAAATGGATTGAAGAAGAAGAAAAAAATTGTAGTAAGTGATGTAATCCAAGCCCAGAAAACCAAAGCTGCATGTTCTCTTTCATATATGGTTCCTAATTTTGATTCCCTAAACTTTTGTGTTTATCCTAGAATACCTGTAGAAGCCAGGAAACTAGAAGAGGATCACCAGTGAGGAGGACATACATCACAAGGCCCTCCATGAGTTGTAGTCAACCAATCTAGGATCATCTAGTTCTGCAACACACTTTCTTATCTGTATGGTCTAATCCATAAGAAGAGTTAGACCGTGACAGGTCTGGTTAGTACACATGCCCTGTGTTCTGCTAGGCCTTTGTCTCTACTTATACTTCTATAGTCCCTCCACAAAGAAAAAAAATAACACTTCAAAAGATAAAAACTTCATGGTATGTGGTTTTGCTTCTGTGGCACCATCAAAAGAACACATCATGATGTACATGAAATCCAAGTTGTTGGGTAGCCAGGGCAGTTTGAAATTTCTCCAGCTAGATATAGGTGTTCCCAGTTGCAATACCCAGTCTAGCCACCTTGCAGATACAGGGAGCTGAATCACTCACAAATATATATCCTGGGGGAACTCAGTAGTATTCTGGGACCATAGCAAAGTAGGATGATATACTCCACCACCTTGGAGTGATTCTTACAGTTACAGTAGCACAAAGTTCAGAGGCTGTGCATCCCACAAAAACAAAAACAAAAACAAAAACCCTCAAACAAACAAACAAAAAAAGCAACATGATCAGGTTCACAGAAACAACCCCACTCCTGGTATAATTTTCTGTATCAGTTTATTTTATGTTGCTATGATAAAAATACCCAGTCAGAAAGCAACCTAAGGAAGAAAATGTTTATTTTAGCTTACTGTTCCAAAAGGATACAGTCTATCATAGACAGGAAGGCATGAAATGTTGGTATAAGTAGGTCTTGCTAGTCCTGTTTTCATCCACATACACAGAAAGCAAAGAGAGAACAAAAAAATGGGTAAAGATATAAACCTTCAAAACTCTTTCAAACAAATTTAGAGTATTTGCAAAGATACACAATAAACTGAGCTATAAAAACAATAAATACTAAAGAACTGGAACAAATACCAAGTGTTTTCTCTGTCTGCATTTGAAATAGTTTGGAAATCAATAATAAGATGATATCAAACACATGGAATAGCAACTAAATATAATAGGCACACATAGCTCATTGTTTCACAATGAAGTTTCACATAAATTAAGTTTCTTAGTGTTCTGTTGCTGTGAAGAGGCACCATGACCATGGCAACTCTTATCACAGAAAGCATTTAGTTGAAGTTTCTTTATAGTTTCAGAGGTTTGGTACATTTTCATCATGGTGGGGAGCATAGAAGCATGTAGGCAGAAATGGTGCTGGAGAAATGGTTGAAATTAGTACATCCTGATCCACAGGCAGCCAGAAGAGAGAGACTATCTGGGCTTGGCATGTGCTTCTGAAACCTCAAAGTCAACTGCCAATGAAACACTTGCTCCAATAAGGCCACACAGACCCCAACAAAGCCACACTTCCTAAACTTTTCAAATAGTGCCACACCCCAAGCATGAGCCAATGTGGGCTATTCTTATTCAAACCACCACATCAAGAAATACCTTGAAATTACCAAAATAAATCATAGTACTGAGATTTGTGGGATAGGGTTCAAATTAATATAGAGAATGAATTGATTGGTTAAAAAAATGCCAGATCTGGTGATCATATGGCCAAACACCCTAACTGTCCTGCTGGAACTCTCATGCAATAACTGATGGAAGTGGATGTAGAGATCCTCAGCCAGGCCCCAGGTGGAGCTTCAGGAGTCCAATTGTCGAGAAAGAGGAGGGACTGTAAGAGTGTGAATTGTTGAGACCAAGATGGAAAAAGCACAGGGACAAATAGCCAAACAAATGGAAGCACATGAATTATGAACCAAAGGCTGTGGAGCCCCCAGCTGGATCAGGCACTCTGGATAAGTGAGACAATTGAATAGCTTGAACTGTTTGGGAGCCATCCAGGCTGTGGGACCGGGACCTGTCCTTAGTGCATGAGCTGGCTGTTTGGAACCTTGGGCTTACACAGGGACACTTTGCTCATCCTGGAAGGAGGGGACTGGACCTGCCTGTACTGAATCCACCAGGTTTAAATAAAATCTCAAGGGAGTCTTAGCCCTGGAGGAGATGAAGATGGAGGGGAGGGGCTGGGGGAAAGGTGGGGGCAGGAGGGGTGAGGACAGGGGAACTCATGGCTGATGTGTAAAATTAAAACACAAATATAATAAAAAAAAATTAAAAATGCATAGAACCAAAATAATGCCATATATTAGAAAGAAATAGAAATTCAAAACACTGTGATCTATCTCAATATCAGATAAAAGAGAGCAAGGAAAACCCCAATTAAGGAAAAAAATAAAGAACTAGTAATCATCAGAGAAGAAGTAAATTGGAACAAAACACAGAAAGTTGACCATCTATTGTAAGAACATGTGGGAGCTTACTATAAAACACTTATAATCATTGCAATAGTGAGCATAGCAGCTGTGAACACCTGGACAGGACTTGGACATAAGGAAGGAACAGAATGACATGAAAATAGCAATGGTCCCAAATTTACATTTAAGAATGGGAGGGAGGGACCAGATGGTTTCACTGCAGAATTCTATCAGATCTTCAAAGAAGACTTAATACTAATACTCTTTAAATTGTTCCACACAATAGAAGCAGAAGGAATATTACCAAACTCCTTCTATGAGGCTACAATTACCCTGATTCCTAAACCAAACAAGGATGCAACAAAGAAAGAGAACTACAGACCGATCTCCCTCATGAAATTTGATGCAAAAATACTCAATAAAATACTGGCAAACAGACTCCAAGAACACATCAAAACAATTATCCACCATGATCAAGTAGGCTTCATCCCAGGGATGCAAGGGTGGTTCAACATATGAAAGTCTGTCAATGTAATACACCATATAACAAACTCAAAGAAAAAAACCACATGATCATCTCACTAAATGCAGAAAAGGCATTTGACAAAATCCAACACCCCTTCTTGATAAAGGTCTTGGAGCGGTCAGGAATACAGGGAACATACCTAAACATAATAAAGGCAATCTACAGCAAGCCAACAGCCAACATCAAATTAAATGGAGAGAAACTCAAAGTAATACCACTAAAATCAGGAACAAGGCAAGAGGAAGTTCAAATGGCTGAAAGACATTTAAGGAATTGCTCAACATCCCTAATTATCTGGGAAATGCAAATTGAAACGGCTCTGAGATACCACCTTACACCTGTCAGAGTGGCTAAGATAAAAAACACAGAAGACAGCTTATACTGGAGAGGATGTGGAGCAAGGGGAACTCTCCTCCACTGCTGGTGGGAATGCAAGCTTGTACAACCACTTTGGAAATCAATATGGCGCTTAGAAAATTGAGAATCCATCTCCCCCAAGACCCAGCTGTAGCACTCTTGGGCATATACCCAAGGAATGCTCAATCATACTACAAGGGCATTTGCTCAGCTATGTTCATATCACCATTGTTTGTAATAGTCAGAACGTGGAAACAACCTAGATGCCCTTCAAATGAAGAATGAATAAAAAAAATATGGTACATATACACAATGGAGTACTACTCAGAAGAGAAAATCAAATGACATCATGAGGTGTGCAGGCAAATGGATGGATCTAGAAAAAAACATCCTGAGTGAGGTAACCCAGACTCAGAAGGACAAACATGGTATGTACTCACTCATAGGAGGATTCTAGATGTAAAAAAAGGATGACTAGACTGCTACACAACTCCAGGGAGGCTACCTAGAAAACTGGACCCTAGGAAAGACACAGGGATCATGCAATGACAAAGAAATGGATGAGATCTACATGAACAACCTGGACGACAGTGGGAGTAATGAAGGGCAAGATTTGAGGGAAAGAAAGCTTAGGGGACCAGAAGATACCAGCTGGATCAAGAACAGAAAGGGAGAACAAGGAATAACAGACCATGATAAATGAAGACCACATGAGAACAGGAAGAGGCAAAGTGATGGAGAGTTCCCCAGAAATCCACAATGATACTTCCTCTGTAGACTGCTGGCAATGGTTGAGAGAAAGCCTGATCTGACCTAGTCCGGTGATCAGATGGCCAAACACCCTACCAGTGGAGCTGGAACTCTCATCCAATAACTGATGGAAGTGGATGCAGAGATCCTCAGCCAGGCCCCAGGTGGAGCTCCAGGAGTCCAATTGTTGAGAAAGAGGAGGGACTGTAAGAGTGTGAATTGTTGAGACCAAGATTGGAAAAAGCACAGGGACAAATAACCAAACAAATGGAAGCACATGAATTATGAACCAAAGGCTGTGGAGCCCCCAGCTGGATCAGGCCGTCTGAATAAGTGAGACAATTGAATAGTTTGAACTGTTTGGGAGGCATCCAGGCTGTGGGACCGGGACCTGTCCTTAGTGCATGAGCTGGCTGTTTGGAACCTTGGGCTTACACAGGGACACTTTGCTCATCCTGGAAGGAGGGGACTGGACCTGCCTGTACTGAATCCACCAGGTTTAAATGAATCCCAGGGTAGTCTTGGCCCTGGAGGAGATGGGAGTAGAGGGGAGGCGAGGCGGGTAAGGAGGGGTGGGTGCGGGAGGGGGGAGGACAGGGGAACCTATAGCTGATGTGTAAAATTAAAACACAAATATAATAATAAAAAATGAAAAAAAGAATGGGTGTGAGATAAGAAGGATAAAGTAAATTATTACCATAATAATCATATGCATGTATTAAATTACTGAAAAATGATTTTGGGAAAATATATTCATTGAAAATGTCATAAAATTCACAATTATCCATGATAGACAGGAAAATAATCCAAGACACACAAAATTTGGGCAAGAGAGATTACCACAACAACTCATACAGATGTCAGAGGTGTTATCTATAATACTGTGAACAATTTACAGAAATAAATTTGATAAATTAAATGAATTATACAAATATATTTCAATACATCTGGTTTGGAGAGACACATTATAAAAATAAAATTAATCTTTAAACATTACAAAATAAGTGCATTTCCTTAGAAATATATAGACAGTTAAATATCAGCAACAATTTTACACAATCTCTTGTAGAAAATAATAAAATTGGAAATGAGAGCACTTATCATTCCTTCTTATGAAGGTAGCACCACTTTGCCCTTTAACTGTGGTAAAAAGCAGTATAGGAAAAACAAAATGTCCACAAAAACATGACAACAAAAAAGACTCAAATGACATCATTTTTATTAAAAAATTTTTTATTTATTTTACATACCAACCACAGATCACCCTCTCTTTCCTCTTTCCACTCCCTCCAGCCTTCCGCCCAAACCCATCCCCTATGTCCTCCTCTAAAAAGGTAAGACCTCCCATGGGGATTCAGCAGAGCCTGGTACATTTAGTTGAGGCAGGTCCAAGACATTCCCCCTTCATCAAGGCTGCACAAAAACCTGCCCATGGACCAGGGACGAATGACATGAACAAATGTGATTCACCAACATAGAAGTAGAATTATCTACCACAACAACTGGGTTTATTGTAGGAATATAATGCTCATTCATTAAAAAGAATGAATCTATGTAAGCTGCATTAAGACACTAAAGAGGGAAAATTATTATCATATCAATTGATGAAGAAAAGTTATTTGACAAAATGTGATGCCTGCTCATTATAATTCCCAGAAACCCAAGAAAGGGAACTTTCCTAACTTGATAAATTAATGAAAATCACACCACTGGTGTCATATTTATAGAAGAATAAGTCAAAGAAGCATAACTGCTATTGTGTTCTAATTGTGCATAGTACTGGAAGTGTTAGCTTGTGCAGGTAAGTAAAAGGATGGAGAATGTAGGAGTTGAGGTACATGTCCCCAGCCCCTACCCAGGGGTCCTTAAGAGAAATGCTTCCAGGAGCAAGGGAAGAAGATTTCTATAATAATTTCATACTTCATTCTATGTTCTCTTTACTGTTGTGTTGTTTATTTCATCCATCTTTATTCTTCTCTATTTTTCTTCTCTTCATTTTCATTCTTCTATCCATTACATATTCACACACACACACACACACACATAAAATCTCTCCATTCATTAGTAACTCATTACTAAAATCTACAAAGCAACTCTCAGGGGCAGGCATTCTGGTAAGTGTCACACTTGGCAAAGACTTAGTCATCTTAATTGGTGACTAAAAACAACTGCAAATTGTAAAATGTTCTGGCTCATCTCTTAAATGGATAGCTACAAGGTACAATGGAATAAACTAAACAAATAAGAAATTTAAGGAAAAGGCAAAGAATACATGTAATATTCTATATATCTTAAGTGTGGTTAATAATATCTGGAAATGGTTAGTCAGTTAACAGCCTTTTCCTATTAATCACCTGGATCTCAGGACCTAAACAGTCTACTGAGTCTAAAATCTTGCTTTAAAAACTGGTGTAGAAGTATATGCAAAGTGTTAATTACTTTTTGAGTCAGAGTGGGGAGGTGCCAGTGGAGGAAGCTTAGGTCAGCATAGGTGCTATTGATCACTTGAAGAACTATGATATACCAAGGCCAGACTCCTGCATTATCACTTCTGATTTGCTATAATTCCAACTCTGTGAAATTTCCACAAGGACATTTCATTTTGCCAATTTGCCTTGTCAGTGGCTGAGGATGGAGAACAAGATTTCTAAGTGTCTACAGTCCACATGGAACAATATAGTTATGAAGCATATTTTAGTATTTTTTTATTTATCAAACTTATACAGTTAAATGAGAAACCATCTTTTCACTATCCACTGTAGTGGATAGCCATCCCAGCCTTGGCCTGGAAGTTCCAACCCCCATTGAGGCTTTGGTAATGGTCACACCCACAAGGCAGGGCTGAGGGAGGAAGCTGAAGACCCAGGATTGAGAGGAGAAGTCTCTCTTGGTTCTGGGACCATGGACTCTGGAGGTAGACGGAGCAGAGTTCTCCAGAGAACACCACAGGACTGTGCGATACCTTTGCCAGACCCTACAACCTATCCCTTCATTTGTAAGTTACCCCACAAAATACACCTCCCTTTTAACTACGTGGAGTGGTCTTAATAATTTCACCAATAATCCACAATTATATGTGCCCATAAGATTGAGATGTAATCATGAGAGTACATGTACACATTACATGAAAATTCATGGTAATTGGGAGCTATCATAGGTGTTATTGCACAAGAAACTATAGATGGGAGCAACAGTATTGAGAGTCAGTGGCCAAAAAACCTTGCTTGAACAGTGTACTCCATATGAAAGACTGGTATGTCGACCTGATGAACATTAGTTGTCACCGCTGTGTACTCCAATGGCCTTTTGCTGCCAGCAGCTCTCAGTAGAACATACTAATGGGAGAACAGAGAAATTAGCTAAATTCTTTCTTGATTGTCAGCTTGATTGGATTTAAAAACACCATGGAAACCTCTCTCCTAACATGTCTATGAGAAATTTTCTAGACTGGGCTAATTGTGGTGGGAAGACCTATTATAACTACAGGAGATACCACTCAATGGGCTGGGGTTCTGATTAATTCAAAAGGAGAAAGGCAACTCAGCTCCAGCATTCATTTTCCTCTCTGCTTCCTGTCTAGAGATACAAAGTGACCTCTTGCATTTAGTTGCTGCTACCATGACTTCTCTGTCATCATGGACTGTGCCCTGAAGTGATGAGCCAAATAAACCAATCCTTCCTTAAACTGTTTTTGTCATGTATTCTGTTACAAGAATTGCAAACAAAACTAATACACTACTTCTTTTTACAGAAAACAGAATAATTTCAAGGTAAGTTCCCTAAAGTCTACATAAATATCCTTCTATAATCAATATGTAAATTCAATGGGACCACAAAATGAAAGATTGAAATTCTGTTGTATATCTTATGTATTGGCAATAGTAGATGGAAACCAAATAAAAAGCAATATTTATAATCATTCAAAAGTAAAATTAAATACTTAGGGTTTAATTCAGTAGACATATAAGCTAAAATATTAATGAAAACAGAAAAACCATATATAAATTTAAAAGCATACAATGCTTACAGATTAAAAGATGAGATATAGAAAAGACATAATTTTCTAACAGTATACACATATTAAGTACAATTCATATAGATATCATAGCAATATTGTCATAAAGATATTAATGAAAGAAAATAAAATATGGAGGCAGAATTATTTGTATAGCTGAAATAATTGTGTCTTCTACTTGATCCAACCTACTCATACAGCTTTCCTCCTGAGTGTTCTTTTCAATTCCACTTAATTTTTGTTCATTTTCTTCAGTATTTCTGTCTCCTTCCAGAAATCAGTTTTCAAATCCTGAACTTTCTTCATCATTCATAATTTCATTCATTTCATTTGTATTTGGTCAATAGTATGCTTGTTGTGAAAGTGCAAAATTTGGTGCATATGTGTTTAACATTGTTATGTCTCCTTAGTCTATTAGTCTTTGAGCAGAATGAAGTATCATTTATCTCTTCTGATTCACTTTAGTTTAAAGTCTATTTTATCAGATATTAGGACATTGTTCTGGCTTTGATTTTTTTTGTCCCATTTACTTGGGATAGTCTGTTCCACCCTTTCCCTCTTAGATGGTACCTGTCTTTGAAGATAAGATGAGCTTTGGGTAGAGATGGATTTTGGTTTATGATCCCTTCAAGTAACCACATGTTTTGATTAGGCAGTTGAGGACAAATGTGTGTGTTGTGTATTTGGGTTTTTGTTGTTGTTTTTTGCTGTTCTTAGTTTTATCTCATGATTTCATAGTTATTGCTGTATTTTCTTTCTATAGCCTCTTGGCTATGCTCATTCCTCTCTTCAGTCCAAAGTATTGCTTCCAGTATTTTCTGTAGATCTGGTTTGGTGTCCATAAATTTCTTCAGCCTGTTTACTTTATGGAAGGATTTTTATGACTCTTTCAACTGTGGTAGATAGTTTTGATGGGTACAGTTGTCTGGGTTGGCATCTGTGCTCTTCTGGAATTTAGAGTATATTGCTCAAGGCTCTTCTGGCTTTCAAAGTTTTCACTGAGAATCAACTGTCAATCTGATGGGTTTTTCCCTTGTTTGTGTCTTGTCTCTTGCTGCTTTTAATGGCTTCTTCATTCTCTGTTTTTAGTGTTTTGAATGAAATATGTCACAGGGAGTTTCTTTTCTTGTCCTGTCTGTTTGGTGTTCTGTGTGCTTCTTGATTCTGTGAGGGTTTGCCTTTCTGTAATTTGGGAAAGTTCTTCTATGATGCCTTTGACCTTGAATTCTTCATATTTTATGCCTATTGTCCTGGTTAGTTTCATGTCAACTTGACCCAAGAGTCATCTGAAAGGAGAAAACCTCAACTGAGAAAATGCTTCCATATGATCCAGCTGTAAGATATTTTCTTAGTTAGTGATTGATTGTGAGAGGGGTCAGCCCATTGTAGGTGGTGCTATCCCTGGGTTGGTTGTTTTTGGTTCTATAAGAAAGCAGGCTGAGCGAGCCATGAAGATCAAGCTGATAATCAGCACCCCTCCATGCCCTCTGCATCCATTCCAGCCTCCAGGTTCTTGCCCTGTTTAAGCTCCTGTCCCAAAATCCTTCAGTGACTATGATAGGAAACTATAAGCCAAATAAACCCTTTCATCCCCAACTGCCTTTAGGTCATACCATTTCATCTCAGTAACAGAAACACTAATTACCTATAATTCATAAATTTTGCCTTTCTATAGTGTTCTAAATTTTTACATGGACATTTTGTCTTTTTATATTCTTTGCTTGTGAGGTCCAATGCCTCTACTTTATCTTTAAGTCCTGATAATCAACTTTCTACTTGATCCATTCTGTTTGTAAGGTTTTCCCCTGAGGTTTCTAAGTGAGTTATTGTGTTTTAATTCCATCTTAATTTCAGCTTGAATTGTTTTCACTATTTCTATGTCCTTACTGAATTCATTTTTCAATTCCTGAATTGTCTTTTTTATTTCATTCAGCCATATATTTGTGTTTTCTAGAACTCCACACTGGAGTTAATTTCTATCCTATTTCAGGCCATTGATATATTTATTTCTTCTTAAAACTCATCAAAGTATTTGATCAGGTTCATGATTGTTCTTTTAAATTTTGTGCCCTGGGGTTCATCTGGTTAATTCTAATTGAAGAACACTTCTATAGTACTAGTAGGTTTGGGGAGGACATAGTGTCTTAGCCTTTAATATTGTTTGTGTTTTTGGTGGCATAACCTGGTTGTGTGGAATTCATTCATTGGCTGGGTGTCTGATGTGAGATTCCAGCCTGCCTCAGTTGAGTGAAAGTTTGGTTCTGCTTGTGAAGAACTGTTAGACAAGTCCTTCAGATATGTGGTGTAGATTTTGATTGGAAGAACTGGGTAATTCCAATTCAGTGATAACAACAACAACAACAAAAAAGGATGGGAATATGACTCCTGGATGGGTCTGTCTGGGTGTTTAGGCTGAGCTGCCAGAGGTAGACCTGGGAGTGTGAGGATGGTGCAGAATGCAGGAATCTGGGTCACTCACTAGACTGTACTACTGTTTAAGTTGTACAATCCAACTGAAATCTGAGAGGATGAGGACATGGTGCCATTGAGTGGGAATCTGGGTTACTTCCTAGCTGGGTTGATGAACAAGCTAAGAGACCCCAGCTATTTTGGGGAGTGTGAGGGGAATGTTGTAGGGTCATTCACCAAGCTGGGCAGGTGTACAGGCTAAGCAACCTTAGCTAGGCCTTCTGGGAGTGTGAGGACAACACTGGAGGGTAGGAATACAGTCACTCACCAAGATGAGCTGGTGTATTCAGCTGTGTAACATGAGCTAGCATTGAGAGTATTAATCTGTTTTCTGAGAATTCCATGTATGTATACAGTATACTATGATCATCCACTTCAACTCCTCCCCCATCCTCCCCAACACCCCTCTCCCAATTTCATGCCTTTTCTTTGATAACCCAAACTTAGTTCAGTTATTGCTGCTCATATGTGCATGGATACATGGCCATCCACTGGAACATGGAAAACCTACCAGTGGCCACACATATATACAATTTAGAATTTTTTTAATTTTCTTATTCTTTTTATTTTGTGTATGTGTGACTTTCCTCCATGTTTGTCTGTATACCATATGCATGCCTCATGCTCACAACTTTCAGAAAAGGTCACTGGATCTACTGGAATTACTGGAGTGTTGTAATCTTCCCTGTGGTTGTTGGGAATTGAGCCCTATATCCTCTGGAAAAACATCCATTACTCTTAGCTGCTATCCCATCTCTCTTGCAACATTTTTCCTCTGGGGAGCACTAACAAGGCAGGAGAAAGCATATATCACTTCTCAGGAATAGCGGAAATGTACTTTGTTTCAATTTAGAGGATATTTATCTCCATATGTACTTTTGTGAAACTCTTTTACATGTCATTTGTGAGCACAAGATGACTCAAATATGACGGATATTTCCTATCCTTTGTGTGGTCTTATTTAAAGCACTATAAGCTAAATGTATACTTTCACTGTTCTACTTTCAATTTAGATCAGCTGAATAGATACTGTGGGTAATGTTAGGAAATAGTATGGATCCACAAACTTTGGTATAGCTAAAATCTGAAACAGAGTTTTAAACTAAGTTGATTTTCAACACTAAAAATGGAAAACCAAATTGACATTCCTTCATGACAGATTACTGGATAACACTAAGGAACAAACTTAAGTTTTTACTCAGTCATTCTAATTTTCATGGTATTTATAAATTTTAATTTGTAGTCATTTGTGTGTAAGGTTGTCAGAAGTATGTAGAACATGGCTCAATTGTAGACAACTATAAGATAAGTAAGTAGTGTTTCATGCAAATTTGTAATTTTTTATTTTATTATTTCACAGTGTATGGGTATTTTGCCTGCATGCATGTCTGTGTACCACATGTCTGATATGCCCATAGAGTCTAGAAGACAGTGTTGGATCTCTGCAAATTGGATTTACAAATGGTGAGGAGCTCCTAAGTGTGCATGGGGCATTGAACCCCAGCCTTCTGGAAGAGCATGCAGTGCTGTTAACTTCTGAGCTGTCTCTCCAGCCACTAAATATATATTTTATAAGCTCCTGTAAACACTTTTTACTCTGACATGCACATGAGAATATATCATGTATCAACACTACTAAAATAAATCTAAATGAAACTACCCACACCAAGAAATAGAACTTTGTAAATAGCTCAGAAATTATCCTTATCTTAGGCTGTGCCCCTTTCCAGTTAAAATGCCAACGAACTCTGGAAATAATCTTTTAAAAATTTTTTATTTCTTTGTATACCAGTTTTAATAATTCTATGAAAATTGCATAGAAGGTATTTGTGAACCCCTACTCCTCCTATAACTTCCCTGATCAAATCCCTATCTCCCCACCACCAAATTCATGTGCTCTTTTTAAAATAATCCATTGTTTTAATAACAGTAAATTTATACAGACTATATATTCATAAGGATTTGGTCACACTTTTGAGTGTGGGCAACCTATCTGGAATGAATATTAATCATAGTTTTATGATAATAATTTTCTTAAATATCTTTCTATAGTTAACCATCCATACTTGCATCCATAAACAATGCAATTAAATTTTGATTGGTCTTAGACTTCAGGAAAATAGAATTATATCTTTTGGATTCTATGTCTGTGATGGTTAGTTTTTTTTTGCCACAGTGACACAAGCTAGACTCATCTGAGAAGAGGGGACCTCAACTGAGAAAATATCTCCATCAGATCGGGTCTTAGGAAAGCCTGTGGGGTATTTTCATGATTAATAGTTAGTGTGAGAGGGTCTAGCCCACTGTGGTTGATGACACCTCTAGGTGGTCCTGGGTTCTATAAGAAAACAGGATGAGCAAGCCAAAAGGAGCAAGCCAGTAAGCAGCACTCTTCCGTGGTCTCTGAATCAGCTCCTGCCCTCAGGTTTTCTCCTTGATTGAGTTTCTCCCTTGGTTTTCCTCAGTGATGGACAGTCATAGGGACATGTATGCCAAATAAGCCCTTTGTTCCCTATGGTCATGGTCTTGACCACATCAACAGAAAGCAAACTGTGGTAATGCTTTTACATGTGTGTGTCTTTGTGTAGGTGTGTGCTTAGACTTTATAAATATTTATAAGTACAACAGAAGGTATGTACCAATCAAAGTATACTCTTGAATATTTTAAATTTTAGGATCAATTTAATTTTTTAATTTATTTATTTTTCCTTGTGGTGATTTGAAAGAAGCAGACTCATATGATATATTTTCTATGATATTCATCACCTTCTAGGTAAAAGCCACAAGAAAAGCACATCTGGATTTGAGTAAGTTGGGTTTATAAACTCACTATAGCAAGTTAACTTTCATAGCATAACGAACTGTATTTCAATCTCATTTTCCATTTTTTTGAATTTACACCCTGAGATTCTCCTAAGCTACTTTCCCTAACATAAACCAACATGCATACACACACACACACACACACACACACACACACACACACACACACATATGAGAGAGGCGGGGGAGGGAGGGAGGGAGGGAGGGAGAGGGAGAAGAGAAAGAAAAATGTTTTGCATAGTTAATTAGTTGTCAAGTAAACCTGGTTTTAAAATCCAATGTGATATTACCATTGAACCACTCTGAATTGGAGCTTTGCAGTTTTGAAAAGAAGTTCATATTAGTAACTCACAGATGAAATTTAAACCCTTTTTAATAAAAGGCTGTAATGTACATTAAGCACAGTTCAAGAAATGACATCTCTCATTTTTATTATTTACCATTATTTTTAAAATTATTAAGTTATGTCCCTAGCCTATGCTCTTATTACGAAATGGAGTAGGCATGCTGCATGGCCTTTAGCCAACAATAGCAAATGATATTCTGAAAAGGATTTTTGGACAAGGATTACATGTTACTAAGTTGGGTTTGATTCTATAAACACTAAAAGCTGATCTTACGGTTGTATAGTTTCCTTTGAGAATTTCATCTTATCTCTGTAATAAATAGTGTTGGTTAGTGTTTTATTTAAAACTGAATTCTGAATAATTTTCATCCATAGAAACAAATGTAATAGTAAGGATATGAAGTTTTTGCCTTAGTTGCCTACTGATATGATTTTATCTCTGAAAATCAGAAGAGTAGCAGCCTAAGTGATATCCTATCTGAATCATAAAAAATATTTGAATAATCATATGGTAAAAACATGTTTCAACCAATGCAGTTTCTTTGGTACTGTTCTGCAAATTATGTACTCACATAAATATAAAAATTGACATAGAAGTTTAAAATGTGTCAATTCAAGAAAGTAACCATTCTAAAATAGGATTGTGAATGCCTATAATTAGAGATGGTAGTGAAATTTGAGACGCTCCTTCCCTTACTTACCTGAAGGAAAGGTAGCAGGCAATATTGCTACATCAAGACAAAATAATGGGAAACACAACACATATAGATTGTATAAAGCAAGTGTTCCCAGTGAAAGGACCATTATAAATAACTATCTGAATTTCACCCAGTGATAGGCTCTGTTACTACTCAAACTTTGCTATTAGTTTTATTACTTCACTAGAGATCACAGGAAAACATAAAGCATTTGAAAATGTTTCTAACTTGAAAGATATAGGCAACAGAAAAAATAAAATCTCTTAGGAAAACATGGTATGCTTAGAACAGAGAAAAATAATATCAAATCTACAATTAGTATCCTTACTCAGAACACAGAACTAAGAAATCTTCCTAGATCTAAACAAGCTATTAAAACATGTTAGTAATTTTTTTTCAATCAGTACAAATAAGGGCATATAAAAATGAGGCAAACTGCCAAAGTACAGAATAAAATGAGGATAATCAGAAATAAAGATCAAAGAAGTTAGGAAATTATTAGCTTACATTAGGATGTGTGACATTGCAATAATGGTATTTTCTGAAAGAGAAAATATAATGTAGAAATGATTTCTCTGAAAGAGAAAAATGATCAAAGAAGCGATTGAAAGTTATTGTACAATTAAAAAAGTCTTTGTTACATTTCTATTGCTGTGAAAAGACACCATGACCAAATCAACTTATAAATAAAGCATTTAATTAGGGGCTCACAGATCCATGGGGTTAGAGTCCATGACTGTCATGGCCAGGATCAAAGCAGCCGGCATGCATGACACTGGAGCAGAAGATGAGAGCTTACAACAATGTGGCATTTGAGCAGTTGCTAAAATCTTACACCCTGGTTTGCAAGTTGGAGGCAGAGAGAGAGGGGGAACCAACTGGTAATGTCATGGGCTTTAAAATCTCAAAGGCCACCTGCAGAGATATACCTTCTAATCCTTCCTAAACAGTTCCATCAACTGAGAACCAACTATTCAAATATATGAGGCTATGGGGCCATTCTCATTCAAAAATAACACAAAAGTTATGAGTTTCTGAAAGGAAAAGAACCATTTAATGGAAGTTCTAACAAATCAAAAGGCTCTGAAAAATAGCTATTATATGTAGCTGGAGACCTTCTCTCCAGCCCCTGCCAAGCCCTGTTAGTCCGACAGCCCACTTATAATATAAACACACAGACACTTGTATCATTTAAACTGCTTGGCCATTAGCTCAGGCCTACCATTGTTTAGGTCTTACTCTTATATTCAGCCCATTCCTATTAATCTATACTTTGCCATGTGGCTGGAGGCTTACTGGTACCTTACATCTTCCTAGTCCTGGCAGCTGCTGGCAGTGTCCCCTCCTGCCTTCCTGTTCTCCCAATTCTCCTCTCTCTTACTCCACCTATACTTCATGCCTGGCTTCTGACCAATCAGTGTTTTATTTACCAATTAATCATCCACAGCAATTATAAACAATATTTTAGAAAATTGGATTAAAATAATGATCCTAAAAGCCATTAGAGGGAAGAAATTTGAGGGAAAACTAAAGTCATATCAAGAATAGGAAACAGAGCAAAGAGATTTCTTGGAATTAACATTTGATTATGATTTTTGTTACTGTTTCCTTCTCATTTGATAGCAGGAGCATCTCTTTTAGTAACTGCTAAATACCAAATAGCACATCTCTAATGGGAAATCTGATGGAACAAAACTCAGGCTCACAGTAGTGTGTCAGACATAAGAAAACCAAAACACAGGAAACAAGAAATGTATTGGCCTGGTCTGGAGATGTTAAAGATGGTGAAGAGGAGCATGGGGAGCTTAATGAGCAGGGAAGGATAGGGGGCAGTGATGTTGACTTTATCATGAAATAGTTGGGGTTTGTGGTGGGTTCTCCATCAGTGAGATGAGAAAGGAGTGTGCTGTATTGAAAACAACCATACAACAAAAATTTAAGAAAACCAAAGGAGACAAGACAGAGCTGGGTTTCAACCATTATCAAGGCCTAAAAACTGATGTTGAGGCCAGTAACTATCTGAAATAAATTTATAAAATACTTTATGGAAGCAAAATATTAAATGTTTTGGGGACGAATTCTTTTAAACCTTATATTATTTAAACCTTCAAACATTTAGAGATATTGAATTTTCAGATACATGTTTCTCAAATGATTTGCCATATTCTCAAATGATTATATCACATTTAAGAAAGTAGTATATCTAACTTGCAAGATAACTTATAAAGAATGGAAAGCATCAAGATTATAGGAACACTAGAATCCAGAGAGTTGGGAGCAAACACTGCCAGTCTGAAGCAGGAGGCTAGAGAGTAGTAGCAAAGGTATCTCCAAGTAAGATATTAAAAGGTTACTAAAAGGATGTTTATATATTGGGAACACATTTTTGCTTCTAGGGTACTAGTTGTAAATTAAGTCAAAAATAGTCACAAGGCAGTTTCTGGAAAATGAAATATTGTACAAGAAAGTCTAGGCCATGATCATCAATCTGTGACTCCGATGTGAATATAGTTTAATTGTATCAATAAAGCCATATTAATGAAGTTTTGTGGCAAATTTCATAAATGACCTTACAGGAGTCTGTTATTTTTTAATAATTGCTTTAATAATTAATTGAAACATAAAATGTCACCCAAGAAGTTTAGTTTAGAATTTATCCTATTCTAGCTCAATGTGGTGTCACAAACTTATAATTACCACACTTAGGACCTTGAAGTAGAAGAATGATAAGGATTCTAGGCCAGCTTGTGCTACAGGGCATGACTACCACAAATTATAGACAAACACACACACAAACACACACACACACACACACACACACACACACACACACACACACACACACACACGTGTTTTCCCTTGTGAGAAACCACACATTTTTGCCATAGAGAACAAATCACTAGGATCTTCTGGTCAATGTAGCTTAGGGTGATTTTATCTTTTTAAATAAATATTCATGCTCCATATCATTTCTACATAACAAACAGATTTCTCTGTGTCTGTCTTTGTTTAAGAGCATAGCAATTATCTTCTAGCTTAGTGTTAGTTTGTTATTTTTCCATATAATCAATAGAATTTCATTTAGAATAGTTTGTCTTTGTAATTTGATGAGATTGAATTGGAAATGCCAATCTCCATCAAAGAGTTCCTTTGCTGCAGCAAAGGAACTGTTAAAAGCATATGTAAATAGCAAGTACCATTTGCATATTTAAGCACCACAAAGCCAGGATATATAAACATAGGCTTTCTTTTCAATACCAATTTGCATAAAATTAGAGCCACCAACAATCTATTTATGTACAGAGTATAGAGCTGGTAATCCCAGGAAAATTCTGAGTGCTTATTCTTTGGTACCAGTGAAGAAATTAGTTAGAATACACACACTTGAATTTTTATGTTGATATACGGAAATATGTATTTTCATTACAGATAAACTAATTTTCTATTCTAGTATTAACACAAGAGACATAGACAAGAGAAAAACCTTTTCAACTCTAGAGACGTATCAGGTCACAGCTGTGAATTTGCACTGACTAGGGCTAAAAAGGTACATACAGCCAATTATTTTTCTATTGATACAAAACACAGCTCAAATCACAAAGAGAGTAAGAGAGTTTACTCTGAGTGAAAGAGGAAGCAGACCCAGACTCAGGTTGACCCAAATTACCTACTTCAATAAGGTAGTAGCTACATAAACTTTTTATAATCACAAAACAAAAGTCATTTACCAAGGTATTTATCAAGTACATTGGCAAGGACATCAGGTAGGAGGCTTATAGGAAAGCAGAGAAATCTTTCCTAGATACTTCAGATGCTATCTAATGACATTTTTAACTTGTAGGTTTATGATCTTCTAAGAAAATATTCTAAAAATTTTACTTGATAATTACAAGAATATTAGGTTAGATACAGGGAAAGGCAATAAATGGCTAAGAGGACTCAAAATAACTCAGATTATTTGGTTTGTTTGGGGACATTTGAACTCTAGTCACAAAGTCCTAATCATTCAATCCCTTCTGGTATCTTCTTCAACACAGACGTAGCAATTTTCTTGGGAACGTCATTTCACATTACCTACTTCATATGATTCCACAAACTTACTCCAGCAGTCTTTATCTCAGCAACTCAGGAAAAAACCCACAACTAGTTCAGTAATAAATATTTCTTTTCATTTACTATATATAATTTTTAAAATCATTTTGAAACTTAGAAAGGTTTGAAAATTATTTCCAAATGTGAATGATCTCATAAGATATATTTCTTCTGATATGACCCATGGATCATGTAAGATGAGACTGTGAGTATAGCCTATGATAGGTTACAATGAAGTGGAAGGACGGCCAAAATGGATGAAAGAAAACAGAGACTAGGATCAAGGGAGACAGCTTAGTCATTAAAGCACTTGCATTCAAACAAGAAGACCTAGGTTTGTATCACCAGAACCCATGTAAATTCTGGATTAGCATAGATGCTCACCTGTAATACCAGCCTCCAATGTGGGTGGTAGGAAACCCTGGAGGAGCCGGGCCATCTAATGTAATAGAAGAAGACTCCAGGATCAATTTGGACCCTCTACACCCTCTTGTACATGCACATACAAGTTTGCCAAAACACTTAAGGCCATGCTTGCACATGCTCACACACTGAAAATATATACATGTGAAAAAAAGAGAGAAAAAAATTCTGGGGGCATGAATAATTTTGTCTGTTTTGTGATTTTTATTTGTATTTCTATCTCAAAATAAAATTATAATATAGACTGTGGCAATATATATACATCACAAGGCACATGCAACTATACAAATCTATATCAAAGGGCAGTGACCAATTAATACCATCTGGACAGTTTTAGGGTAGCTGCAAATAAATATATTGTCGATCATCAAGAAACTTCTTAGTTATGTTATATTGTTCAGGTTCTTATTCTACCATCTCAACACACACCTTGCAAACATTCTCTGACTCCTACCTATTTCCTACATCTCAAAGATACCATTTGAATGAACTAAACCTATCTTTACTTGAAACACTTCTATGTTTATGCTGTGGGGGCTATCACATCCAGACCATGTGTGTGCAGTATGCAAGAACTGTACCACTGAGCCATTTCCCTACAACACCAGCAATGCATTCACATGTACAACAAGCAAACAAATTAATCCTAAACTAACCCCTTAATATACATTGTTGCTTCTTTCCATTCATAATTCAAATCGCACACATTCTTTCAAGTTCAGAGAAGTGTGATTTTTTTTCTTTAAAGCAGGCAAAGTGGGAAATGAAGCACTCTCCTGCCTCATTCACTGCCACCTTCAGTTATATAAGTTCCTGCACTTCCTATGGGAAACAAATATGTATTTGGTATGGGAAATAAATATGTATCTCACTCTGATAGCCTCCATAGCTATGGCAACTTGGGTTTTCAAAAACATCATGAGTCTTAAACACCCTGTCCTAATTGCTCTGTAAATACATTCACATCTTTCAGAATACATGTTGACAATAGAGGCTTAGAAAATAAGTCTATAATGTTCATAACAATGGATGACCAAGAATGCTGATTTTTTCTGCCTCTCTGAACTCAAATATCTAACAAAGTTTTAAATGTTGCTTTACTTGAGTATTGCTTGTGATTTCCAATCATCCTACACTACCTTTGATGTTTTCCTCTTACCCAAGAGTTTCACAGCACTCAAGAAGCAGAAGCAGAAGGATCTCTGTGAGTTCAAGACCAGCATGGTCTACATAGCAAAGTCAAGGACTGCCAGGGCTACATAGAAAGTCCATGTCTTAAAACAGCAGTGTCGCAGTTATGTCTTCTAATTGTTAATGAAATGTCTGGAAGCCTCAACCTCAGAGCAGACTGTTCATTCTTTCTCTTTGCTTGGAAAAGTGTCTCCCTTAAGGATCCCATATCTCCTGTATCCTTTTCTTTTGTTGGATCCTTCATATTTGTTTTGTCTGTTTCTCTGTGCAACACAGGCTGACCTGGAACTCACTCTGTAGACCAGGCTGGATCTGAATTCAGAGATCCACCTGCCTCTGCCTCTGGAGTACTGGGATTAAACACACACACCACTATTCTTGGTTTCATAACTCAAAATCTTATATGACCTTCTAGAAGCAAAAATAATTTATTGGAATGTGGTAATTTATATATAAAAACTAAAGAAGCTGCATGGCAAAAGTTTGTCTTAATATTTGGTGTTTCATCTAAATTTAAGTTTATTTTTAGCCTGATGGTACTATTCTGAATTGATATTTGTATAATTAAATAAAATTTAGGAAGATGGTTAATTGAAATATGTGATAACATAATTAATTTTTCATTGCAGTTCACAAAGTATCAAGTAGCACTTTAATTAAAGTAATATTTAATTTATATCTATGACAATTATATTTTCTATTGTAGCCATTTCTGTGGTGTTTCCACAGATGAAAAATATTGCATTAATATATTTTAAAAGATAATTGCATTTGAGTAGTTGTGTGGTAATAAATGAATAAGTACTATCCATATGCCTGGGATTTTTTAAAAAATCTGAACTTGGATTTTTTGCTAAATGTCCTAGAAATGTTGACTATTAGGATTTTAAAGTCCTCCTTACAGACATTTTCTTATGGAAATATGTACTTGCTCCTCACACCTGGCAGAATATCATCAAATATTTCTTCAGTCTCTACCCTAATGTGTTCTCCTAGGAGGAGTCAGGGCTGAAGATTAGAGCTCAAGTTCCAGGAACAATACAAAAGTCCCTGTTTCAACTCTTTACACATGCACATAGAAAGAAGGAGAACTGCTTGATATTATAGAAGTTCTGGTTTTGCTTTTGTTTCTACAGAAGAAAAGCTATGCATACCATCAAAACTGATAAAGGTTCAATTTGAACAAGAGAGATCTGTTAATTGGAAGAGGTGACAGTTCATCAACCAGCATGACCATCCAATTAAAATTAACTTATACCACTAACAAATGCTTTTCCTTTAATCAGATATTACTTGCCAAAAGTGAATCTCCCCAAAATTAGGCTTAGGGAAAGGTTTTTGTTTTTGTCATTCAGGAGAATGAAGGATAAGGAATCTGAAACATTGGACAAATGAGACATCTAGAGAAAAAGGACAAATCATCCAGAAAAAATGTCCCAAGAAGTAGATTAAATTGACCTATTGGTATATAAACATATACAATTTCATAAGTCTTCCTAAATGTTTGTTTCTGCTGTTTTCTACAGACACTTAACACAAATGGTCTTTATACAGTCCCAGTTCAATCAACAATTAAATCTGGCTTTAGAGTTGGAGAATGGCTCTCTCCTTCTCTAAACCCAAGCATGCTTGTTAAAAGAAAATGCAATATCTCTGTATCATGTCAGAAGAGCCATCTGATATAGGACAGAAGAAAACCAAAATTAAGGGACCATTCTATTGCCACTAATCTCAATTCTTTGGTTCTATTTTGATTCTTTAAAACTTTTTGTAAGATATGAATTTTATATCAAAATTCATGAGATATATATATTAAACTTTTGTTATGATATTAATGTCATATAGAGTACTAACTAATTCTAGAAAAAAATGGTTTCATCTAGATGCCTGTACATGTTTTCGTGTTTGAGTCTATATCAGTTTCCTGCAGGGAATCATGAATATGTCAACAGTGACTTTGAACTTTCCAAAAAGATGATGAGGCCCCCACAATGAGGATTCCACACAGTCAATAATAATACCATCAAGCTGAAAAACATCACCTAAAGATCAGCTTTGGCCTACAAACTTCTCTGGTCAGTTTCAAGATGGCTAGCTGAGATGATCCAGCCTCACAAACTATTCGAGCAAGGACTTGAAATAAGCCCTACACTTTTGCATTGTACAGAGACTGGACAACAAATGATACAACTACCTCTTCCAGGATTTGACAATTAACTCAACATTTTTCTTTTCAGGATCCCCCTAAAGATGCCAATGTCCCCAAGCAGGGAGTAATGGTAAGAACATGACACTCACATTCCCACGAGGCAGGGTGGGTGGTGTTTGGTCTTTCAATGGGTTTTGGATAATTGTCATTGTTTAGGATGGTTGGTTACAAGTTATTAATTGTTAATGGTCAGGAAAAAAGTTAAACAAAGGAAATTAGATTTAGGGTTCTTGTTTGAAAAAAAAGGAAGTAAAAGAAAAAGATGTTATAAATAAGAGGTAGATTATTGAATCTACTCTGAAAAGAAAAAAGAGAGGATATAGTTATATATAAAAAGGTAGATTATTGAACCTACTTTTAAAAGGCAACTACTAGTTTTAAATATTTTATATTGGATTGGATTTTTGTATATTATATACAAATTATGTATATTGCTATAGAGTTGAGATTGATTTATATAGATATGATAAGATAAAAAGGTAGATTATTGAATCTACTTTTAGAAAGCAACTGCTAATTTTATATATTTTACATTGGATTGGATTTTTGTATATCGTATACAAAGTAGGTATATTGATACAAATTTAAGACTGATATATTGTACATATATTTCTAATCTTATTCAAGATATTGTACCTATACAGTTCATTTAACAATCTAATGCAATTTGCTAATCCTTGAAAGTTATTATTACCAGCTATTGGGATATAAATAAATGAAAGTTAGTAGTCATTACAATTGAACTTGTAGTCATATTAATTATGTTTTCAAGATCAAGTAGAGATACATTGTAGATAGGCATGTAATTTTCAGACCTTTCAGAGATCTACAGTATATGGCATTCAAGATGTTTTAATAACAGATTTTTTTTCTATTTTTTTGTGACTATGAGACATGTCTACTCCTGGCAGCACCAATCTACTTCAGAGAAGACATGGGCACTGAAGAATCTCCACAAAGAGTTTACTTTCACTGTGGCAAAAGTTAGCTACTGGGGAAGAAAATGCCCTTAAATTGACTGCTGGCAGTATGCTGTCCAAAATATACAAGCAGGACACAAAAAAAGGTCTGCCGATCCTTGTCAAGACAAGTGTGGTTGCAGCTGTGGCAACAGGCATCCTCTGAGGCCAGGGCAATATGGTATCATTGCTGAAGTGGCTTTGCAATCTGAGAAAGATACAGTGCCCCTTCCTTCAATGGCAGCTGAACAGGCAGTGGTCTGGTAGCTTCTGGTGTGCATTGGAACCATAGCTGAAACAGTTATTCTTGGAGAAGTAACTAGGCTGATGCAGTCTGGCCTCTCAATAGTAGACTGGCATTTAATAAAGGAAGTGAAGCCACCCTTAAGCCAAGAAGAATGGGAAGCCGAATTCCAAAAATACCAGCAATTTCCAGAATTTAAAATACTGAAACATGACATGACATGGGCAGCATCCAACTTTATCTGGTATATGGAATACTCACATCAAATGTGTGATTGAGCTGTAGGCCTTGCATACCTCCTGCTTCACAAATGAGTCTGTCAGATCTGCTAAGCCTGTAGGTTGAAGATGATGCCCCAACATTGTGGAGAAACCTCGGGTAACTGTCCAGAAAGCTGGCTGATTCTGTCAACTCACATTTTTTAGAAGTCACTTGTTTGCACTTCCTGTTTGCTAGGTAATATTCTTTCCTTCTCAGGTCTCTGAGGGAGTTGAAGATTGGATACTTGTATTTAAAGTTTTTCTAATACCTCACTGGGAGGTATTAAGTGTGTAAGATTGAAAGACATTCTTTTGGTAATATAAATTAGGATAGAAAGTGAATTAGGTACATTTTGGACTTACCAAATTAGGATAGATAGTGGAATATTTTCTCTGAATTTGTCAAATGCAAATGGACTAGATATTGTTTAGGTATTTATTGCTTGTATATATGGTGTATAGTTATTGTACTAATTGTATATGGTTTTTCTTAATTAGTTATAAATTTATTTTTTATTAGACAAAAAAAGGGGAAATGTGAAATTTTACTTGTGCTCTAATAAATAAAGCTTGCACAGAGATCAGAAGAAAAAGCCAGCTACTATAAGTAAACACAAAAGTCATGCAATGTTAACACATGCATTTAATCCTATCTCTTGGGAAGAAGGGATCTGTCTGGATCTCTGTGATTTCAAGGCCATACTGGGAACAGAAACAGGTGTGGTGGCACATGTCTTAAATTAAAACACTAGTTAACCACAGAGGTCTGGAGGTCTATATGGACAGACAGAAAGTGACAGAGCTGGGCAGGAAGAGGAAGTGTAGCTGAACAGAGAGAGAAAATCAGATGGCAGAACAGCAAGGCATAGAGGCATTGGTAGATAGGAAGTCTCCTTTTGGAAGCTTTGGAGTTGGTGAGGTGAGGTTAGTGTGTGGCTGCTCCTATTCCTCTGATCTCTCTCAGGTTTTCACCCCTATATCTTTCTCCATGTTTTCTATTAATAAGACCCTTTAGAAATTTGTGTATACCCACACACATGTACAAATACAAACACGTAAACACACATACACACAAAGAAAAAGAAAAAGAAATGTAAAAAAAAATGAACAAATTATTAATCCTGACCCCCCCCAAACTTCCAAGAGCAGGGAAAACCCCAGAGAATCTGTCAGGAAGAGGGGTACTGACCTTTCCCAACTTTTGACAGTGGTTAAACTCAGGCACCTATTATTTTTTCAGAAAAGGTGTCATATGCCTTATAATGTATATTTTTTTGTTTCTAAAAGTTGACTACTTGGCTGTACATGGATTTGTCAGTGTAGATAAAGAGACAGAGTCCCTGAGTCTGCAGCTTGCTAATGCAGGAAACTGGGGTCTTTGTGGTGATGCAGAGCCATGGAAAGGCACTTGACATTTGTACTTGGGCCTCAGAGGACAGTTTTCCCTCTCACTGACTACCATACAATTTCTAGGAGACCTCTGCATTATAACTTCAGAGGAGGAAGAGAGCAGATGGCAAAGAAAGAAGCAGCTAAGAAAAAAGAAAATGGGATGGGCAGTGTCAGCTCTATTTAGCTAAATCCCAAAGCCTGAGCTCTGTGTATCTTGGGACCCTGAATTAAATACCTTATTCACAGCTTCCTTAACCATGAAATGGGGATAACACCAATGGCATAGGACAAGCATACCATCAGGTTTCATTGAGTTACTTGCAGAGTTTGACATCCTTTTACTTCAACTTTACAAACCAGTGTACCAGTATCTACAGTTTACTTCCCCTGAAGAGCATAATCTCAGCACTAGGACAGTGCTTCCACAGCCTTTGTCAGCATGGAAGGCTCTGACTTCTGAATTATTGTAAATAGCCCTATCAGGCTGCCTTTAACAATCCAGTGCATCTCATACTCAGCTCTGAACAGGATGTCTCCATCAAGTCCTTCCCCTCAGGGCGCAGGAAACCCCAGAGAAGAGGAGACAGAAAGAGTGTAAGAGCAAGAGGGGATGGATGACTATGGTGATACTTTATTTGTACTGAAATGTGATTTTATTTGTTTGTTAATAAAGTTGCCTTGGCATCAGAACAAGTTATAGCAGAAGCTGGGCAGTGGTGGTTGCACGCCTTTAATCCCAGAACTTGGAAGGCAGAGCTAGGCAGGATCTCTGTGTGTTCAAGGATACAGACAGCATAGCAACAAACACCTTTAATCTCAATACCAACCATAGAAGACCTGGAAGTCTGTACAGACTGGCAGTGACAAGGAGGTCATGTGGCTGGGTTTACAACCAATGAGAAGGCAGAACAGAAAGTCTATATAAAAGACAGGACCCAGGAAGTAGGCCTCTTGGGGAGAGGAAAGACAGCAGCAGCAGTGAAGGGTAAGGTTTTAACTCTCAGCTATTGCTCTGATCTCTTGGCTTTTAACTCTGCAATTGGCTCTGTGTTTCTTATTTAACAAACCAGTTACATGTACAGATGACACCTCTAAATCAACTGAGCAAAGCTCCTATGAACTCTCAGAGACTGTAGCAGCAAGCAAAGAGCCTGCATGGGTCTGCAACAGTCCTCTGCATATATATTATTGCTTCCAGTTTAGTGCTTTTTATGGGATTCCTCAGTGTGTGAACAAGTCTCTGATTCTTGTGCCTTCTCTTGGGCTCTTTTCCTCCTGTTTATTTTTGTGAAAGGTAACATTACATTCAAAGTTTACTATGCTTGAGAGACAAAAAAGCAAAAAATGCCTAGAACATGCAAGCCCCTAGCTTGTACAAGCTGTGCCCTAGCAGCTCACCCTCTACCCCCATTTTTCCAAGACATTGAAGACTGTTCTTAAATTGACTGATCCTGTAAAATCTGCTGTTCTAATGAGACAATAGTTCATAGAACTATTATTTCTGTTTTTGTAATCAAACTTGCTTAATCTGCTCAATGACTGGGACAACTGCAAGACAAATATGTTAAAATTAGACCATGAATACACAAAGACAGAATACATGTAATCTTGTGGTTTTGGCTTTATAAGCCTTGGATTAATATGACCAGGGGCTGCATCTTAGGAGCGATCTCAGTTGCAGTCTTGGTGTCATGAGCATCTGGCACCAGCATATATTTAATAAAGCCTCTTCTTATTGAAATTTTATCATGGTCACAGTGAATCTCTGAGTGACCCCAGACCCATGACATTTTGTTCAATTCTAACAGAGATCGATCAGCCTGCTTCTGCCTCTCAAGTGCTGTGATTAAATGTGTATACCACAACAGCTTGGCTATAGTTTATTTTATTATTATCCCTTAGAAGCATGTATGGTTTCATACACACACACACACAGACACACACACACACAACCTTTATTGATTATTTGGGAATTTCACATCATGTACCACAATTCTGCTCATTTCCCAGTCCTTCCATATCCTCCCTTCACCCTTGCAGCATCCCTCCCCCAAAAGAAAATTAAAAAAAAATAACAAACTATATCAACCAAGCAAAAAAAAACAAACAAAAAACCTACTTCACTCCTCTGTCTCTCTCACCTCTTCAACACCTCTTCATTCATTTTAGTGGCACTGGGATCCTCAGTGTGTCATGCAGTATACCCTTTTGTTCAATCAGCCCCACATGAAAATGTAAATTGCATTGGGTGAGCCTCACCCTGGGAAAACCACCTGCATGATCATGGTGTCTATCAAAAACAAAGAAGACAGCTTATGCTGGAGAAGATGTGGAGCAAGGGGAACTGTCCTCCACTGCTGGTGGGAATGCAAGCTTGTACAACCACTTTGGAAATGAATATGGCATTTCCTTAGAAAATTAGGAATCCATCTCCCCCAAGACCCAGCTGTAGCACTCTTGGGCATATACCCAAGGAATGCTCAATCATACCACAAGGGCATTTGCTCAGCTATGTTCATATCAGCATTGTTTATAATAGCCAGAACGTGGAAACAACCTAGATGCCCTTCAACTGAAGAATGGATAAAGAAAATATGGTACATATACACAATGGAGTACTACTCAGCAGAGAAAAACAATGACATCATGAGGTTTGCAGGCAAATGGATGGATCTAGAAAAAATCATCCTGAGTGAGGTAACCCAGACTCAGAAGGACAAACATGGTATGTACTCACTCACAGTAGGATACTAGATGTAAAACAAAGATGACTAAACTGCTACACAACTCCAGGGAGGCTACCTAGAAAATGGGACCCTAGGAAAGACACAGGGATCACCCAATGACAGAGAAATGGATGAGATCTACATGAACAACCTGGACGATAGTGGGAGTAATGAAGGGCAAGGTTTGAGGGAAAGAAAGCTTAGGGGAGCAGGAGGTCCCAGCCAGATCAAGAACAGAAAGTGAGAACAGGAATAGGCAGAGTGCTGGAGAGGTGCCCAGAAATCCACAATGATACATCCTCTGTAGACTGCTGGCAATGGTCGAGAGAAAGCCTGATCTGACCTAGTCTGGTGATCAGATGGCCAAATACTCTACCAGTGGAGCTGGAACTCTCATCCAATAACTGATGGAAGTGTGGATGCAGAGATCCTCAGCCAGGCCCCAGGTGGAGCTCCAGGGGTCCAATTGTTGAGAAAGAGGAGGGACTGTAAGAGTGTGAATTGTTGAGACCAAGATTGGAAAAGCACAGGGACAAATAGCCAAATGAATGGAAGCACATAAATTATGAACCAAAGGCTGTGGAGCCCCCAGCTGGATCAGGCCCTCTAGATAAGTGAGACAATTGAATAACTTGAATTGTTTGGGAGGCACCCAGGCTGTGGGACCCGGACCTGTCTTTAGTGTATGAGCTGGCTGTTTGGAACCTTGGGCTTACATAGGGACACATTGCTCAGCCTGGAAGGAGGGGACTAGACCTGCCAGTACTGAATCCACCAGGTTTAAATGAATCCCCAGGGGAGTCTTGGACCTGGAGGAGATGGGAATGGAGGGGAGGAGCTGGGGGGAAGGTGGGGGCGGGAACGGGAGGGGGGATGACAGGGGAACCCATGGCTGATGTGTAAAATTAAAACACAAATATAATAAATAACAGAAAAACTATAGATCTTGATCTAATTCAGACATAGAAATAATTATTTTTCCTTATGTAATGTGGGTAGTTGGACTTGTCAGAAAGATTTGTTATTTATTATATTAATGTTCTTCCTCTTTAATATATTTTTGATTTTCACAATAAATGATAATTCAGAAAGAAACAAAAGAAAATGTAAACTGCAATGAGTCACTGGTCTGGTTCAAGGCCTCTGGTGTCTGGTACACCATCATCACTGCACCCTCACTGAAACTCCTCTCTGATGTCCCACGGCAGCCCCTAGTCCTGGAGACCCTACATAACCAGTCCCTTCACATGCTCCAGCAGGTTCTCGATGGGGTAGATGTGAGGGTGGGCCAATCCAAGCCCCTGGATATGGACCTGGGTGGTAGTTGAGCTGGTCAGTCCTGGATACTGGGACTGGCCCCCTCAGGTGAGGGTGGGAACCAGCTCTCCCATGCTCATGGCATCAGGGCCAGCACTCTCATGCCTGTGTTGAGGGGTGGAACCAACTCTCCTAACTACAGTGGGCCAGCTCTCCATGCAATAGTCATAGGGACCAGCTCTCCTGTGAGGGTCAGGGTTAGCACTCTTGCTGTAGTGTCTAGTGAGGGGCAGGACCAGCTTTCCTAGGGCCAACAAAGGGCAGGGCTGGTTCAGTACTGCCCTTGGATTCCATCATGCATGCCACCCTATGGTAACATGGGCCACAGATGTCAACACAGGCCCCCAATACAGCAGGCCACAGATCCAGAGGTGGCCCTCCAGAGCATCTTGTGCCCAGATGTCACCATGTCCCCTGTGGCAGCTCAGGTCTCTCAGATCAGTTCACCCCCAGCAGTAAGTAGCATGGCTCTCAGACAACAACATGGTCTGAGGTGGCTAACCAGACCCTGGGCATCTGCATGGCCCTTGGTGGCAACAGTGGCCATGGACATCAACTCAGACCCTGGCTGCTGTAGGGCCATGGACCCAGAGATGGCCCTAGACTTCAGCATGTGCTCTGAGGTACCATGGCCCCAGGTGATGGCACAGGCCAACCACCACAGCAACAGAATGGCTGTGGGACATCAATAGTCTCAGGTGGCAGACCAGACCTCAGGCATTTACATGGACCTTGGTGGTGATAGGAGCAATAGACATCAACTCAGACCCTGGATGCCATAGGGAAATGGACCCAGACATGGCTCTTGGCAGCTACTTAGGCCCAAATGACACCTAGGTCCTAGGTAACACAGGCTACTCAGATCAGCATGGCTCTGGAGGCTTGGACACCAACAAGTCCATAGGTTGTGCCACAGACCCTGGGCATGGACTTTAACGCAGACCCTAGCTGTAGTAGCACATGGACCCAGACATGGTCCTTTCCTGCATCACAGCCTAGATGTCACCAAGGCCCCAGGTGGCAGCATAAGACACTCAAATCAGCATGACCCCAGAGGCAGCATGATACAGGGACACCAACACGGCACCAGGAGACAGCCCAGACCCCAGGCATATGCATGGCTTTCAATGGTAGCAGGAGACATGGACATCAACTCACAGACCCTGGCTCCAATAAGGCCATGGACACAGACATTGCCCTTTGCAGCAGCCCGGACCCGGGTGTCACCATATCCCTGGGTGACAAGCAGGCCATCCACCTCAGCTGGCTCCTCACCACCTTTGCTTCTTCTGTTCCACATCTTTCCTCAGCTCATGAACCATTCTGCCTCTCTTTTTCTCCCATTTCTCTACCACACATTTGCTCCTCATAATGGCACCTGCCCCCTGTCAATGCCTTTAGCCAGCCCAGGCACTTGAGGACCCACGCTAGCCTGTGGGTGGCTTCTACCCACCTGAGCTGTTTTCTAGTAAGAGAAAGAAAGGTATATCTGTCCAGATGGGAGGGTAAGTGGGGAGGAACTGGGAGGAATAGAGGGGAGGGAAACAATAATCAGGACATATTATGTGACAAAAAAAATCTATTTTCATTGAAAGAAAAAAGAAAGATTTGGTATGACCCCCCTAAATAAAAAGTAATCATCACTATCAATATTTTCTGTGCACAACTTCTCCTTAGACTGCCCATTTGCAGGGTTACTACTGAATTCCTTGTTCAAAGGATCAAGTGAGCCTGAATCAAGAAAGCTTAACTGATCCACTGTTTCACAATTACCATGTACAGGGAACAGTCATCTATGCAAGCAAAAGTCATGACTTAGAAATGTCACCCCTCAAAAAAGAACTTGTCATTTTGATAAATGGCATTTCCTAAAGAGTATAAATCTATATCCTATAAAACCCCAGAAAGCATATGAAATTAAATAACTTGGAAATTCATGTTTTTATTGTTAACATTAGTGCTGAATTTTAGTAAAGCTGGACATTGAGTATGGGATACCAATTTGCCCTCTTGTTCCTAAACAAAGACTACACTCTATGGAGAGTTGTCCCTATCTGTAATGAGAAGGATCTTTTCAATACAAGGAGGTATGTTCTGTAATATTACAGACCTCTCACTCTTCCTCTCTTTGGCTCTCTGATTGACGAACCATGCCTAAAATCAAAGGAGAACAGGATTGGATTTAGCATTGGCTTCCACCCCAGAGCCAGGAGATAAAAATCACTTTCAGCCACATAACACTGACTTTCTATTCAGCTCACAGAAGCAAACACCAGCTGTGTGTCAGCTTCTGCAATAGGCCATGATTCTGTCTTTTCCCAGCAGTATAAACACTTCAGTGGGTTCTTTTTTTATTGGATGGAATGAATGCTTAGCTTATGACTTGTTCCAGGTCCTTGATGTTAACACAGTATGGTAACTGGGTAAAGGAAAGTCTTCATTCTGACACTGGACCATCAGCTGTAGAATACCCTCCTCACTAGTGATATGTCCCTCCTGTTTGGGTAGAGATTGTAGATGACAAAATGTTAGCACATTTTAAAGGCCTATGGAGGTAGCAGCTTTCTGTTTGTAAAAGTAAACTTCAGTATGAAATAATCAACAGAAACAAGCATGGGAGATTTTTAGGAAGAAAATAGCCTTCAACGGTGCCAATGGGACTGTTGGTGCTTGAAATTTCAGGAGAGCAAACAGGTAGTAGGCAGAGAAGATCTGGACAGAGTTTTGACATTGCAGCCTCCACAGTTTGTGAAAGTTGACTAACTTACCCTAAATGACATACAGAACACTGACAGCTTTGCCATCTCCAGGAGTTCAGCAGTAGGGGTAATTTCTACCCATGGTAAATCTGAACAATGTATTCTTTCATGTTATACAAAGTTCTCCAGGATCAGGATGAAGAATACTATCTCTGCTTCAGCTACATTTCCAGACCCTGTCCAGCACAGAGGACACGCCAGGCACTGATGCATCACCAGGACATCTAAAGCCCATCTTTCTTCAAAAGGCAAAGAGTAATATGGTCTGCAACTGTGTGGGGAAAGTAGTCATAAATGAACTCTTCCTAAATATTGTCTAGATATAGAAATACAGTCACAGCTACCTATTAGATGTCACCATTCTCTCAGGCTTCTATTGAATGAGGGTCCATTGTATTGGGAAGTTCTCAAACTGCACATTTGTGACTCCATGTACTTTCTCTCCCTGCCTATAATGTGAATGTATAGTCTAAAGAAGACCAACCAAAGGACCAGAAGCCCTACTACCATCCTGATGCCTCCATGAACTCAAATAAAGCCCCAGTGGCTGACTCATATGGGCTCACATTAAGTCAGAGTTTCCTGTGTTTGATTCCTAAAGCCTATCTACTACAATGTAAGAGGAAAAGGGAAATTAAAAGTGAGGCTTTGGAAAAGTCACACTGAAGAGTGTGCAAACAGGAGACTATGAGTGTTTTCTCTTGTGTCCTATATCCATGCACTCTCTACAGCTGCAGTGTATCAGCCTCTCTAGAGCTGCAGAGCTGCAGTACATCACCCTCTAGAGATGCAGTCCATCAGCCTCTCTAGAGCTGCAATGCTTCAGCCTCTCTAGAGCTACAGTGCATCAGTCTCTAGAGCTGCAATGCTTCAGCATCTCTACAGCTGTAGTGCATTAGCTTCTCTAGAGCTGCAGTGTATCAGCCTCTCTAGAGCTGCAATGCATCAGCCTCTCTAGAGCTTCATTGCATAAGCCTCTCTAGCAAAAGATAACGAGGCTACAATCTACAACCCTAGAGAAGTCAGGTAAAGAGGAGGACCCTAAGATGGACATGCATGGATCACCCCAGGAAGGGAAAATGGATACAATCTCCTGGGTAAACTGGGAATGGGGTAGAAGGGAGGGGATGGGGGGGTGGGAACATGAGAGATCTGGATGGCCAAGTTGGAGTAGGGATGGAAATGGTGAGCAATGAAAGAGAAAACTTGACAGAGAGAACCATTATGGAGTTAGAGAGAAACCTGGCGCTAGGGAAATCCCCAAGAACCTACAAGGATAACCCCAGAAAAGACTCCTAGCAATGGTGGAGAGGGTGCCTTAACTAGCCTTCTCCTGGTGTCAGAAGGGTGACTACCTTAATTGTCATCATAGAACCTCCAGTGACTGAGGGAAGCAGATGCAGAGATCCACAGCCAGGCACTTGGCCGAGCTCCTGGAGTTCAGTTGAAGAGAGGGATGAGGGATTATATGAGCAAGGGGCATTAAGACCATGATGGGAAAAAACACAGATACAGGTGACCCAAGTTAGTGGGAGCTTACAGACTCTGGACTGACAGCTGGGGAATCTGCATGGGACCAAATTAGGTAAGCCCTCAGAATGTGGGTGACTACTGTGTGGCTTGGTCTGTTTGTTGGGTCTCTGACAGTGGGACCAGGACTAATCCTGGGACATGAACTGGCTTTTTAGAGTTCATTCCCTATGCTGGAATGCCTTGATCAGCTTTGATGCAGGGGGGAGGGACTTGGTCCTGCCCCAACTGGATGTACCAGGCTTTGTTGACTCACAATGGAGGCCTTACACCTATAAGGAGTGGATGTGGGAGTGGGTGGGGGAGGTGGTGGTGACAGCAGGAGATGGGGAGGGAGAGGAAACTGTGGTTGGTATGTAAAACCTAAAAAATCTTAAATGAAAAAAATGTGCCTTTATGACAAGGCTTCACAAGACCCGAGGAAGGCTGTAGATTGACTTTTCTATGGCTTTGCTTGGATTTACTGACCTTCACTTTGACTTCAGTCACATTCAAAGCTCATGAAAGTTCTTTCCTGTGGAAAGAAAACCATGAATGTTTAGCATGCAGGGTTTTACATGAAATGCAAAGTGATAAATGATTTCTATACTTTTTTAATATTGCTATCCTCGCTCACACCCCTATTTAACTTTCCTTCTCAGAATTAGTCTTCCTTTTGAAGTGGTTTCAACTCTTAACAAACGTTTCTAAACCAAAGAGATGAATAATTTTAACGCACTATTAAAAATTGAAAATAAATGCCAAAGTGTACACTGAGCAAATTATACTAATTTAAAGAACAGCACCAGGGGAAGGGAAAGGGAAACCGAAAGGAGTTGATGGATAGATACACAGTTCCTGAAAAGATGACAAATCTACCTGTGAGGAGGAAACCCTACAAAGTGTAAATCCTTAACACTGGTGAACTTACACTAGTATTTTGACACACTATACTCATGTCTCTATATTTTACAGTAATTAAACTATGACACCAAACGACTCGTGTTGACTAAGTACACTTGTTTCAGGTCAACACTACACACTAGTACTGACCTTGACCCCTACACAAGGCACCCTCCTGTACCACTATAGAGGGAGAAGACACCAGTGGCTTAGGGAGGGAAGATAGGGAACCAGGGCCTGGAAGAACAAAAGGATACCTCAACCTCAGACAACAGGGAGGTTGGGGATAGCTCCTGGTGCAAGACACATACCTGGCAAGTGAATCTGGGTACTGGGTTTTTTTGAACAATTTTTCCATTTCCTCGACCTGCCCCAGTGTTAACTGGAATGAGGTTCACCACTGCTTTAGCTATGAATGGCGCCTTGGAATCCGAATCACAGCCTCGGCTGAGGGCCCTGGCTCCTCCTGGTGAGGCTCCAAGGAAGAGGAGTTCAGGTCCCTACTGCTCTCCTCAGAGTTGTTTTGGCTCTCATGGACCTGGCAGGCCTTGTTATTTCGGTCCATTGCGCAGGCTGTGTCGCCTCCACTAGGGTTGCCACCCACCAATGCCAAGGCAGCCTCTAAGGTGGAGACCTCAGCTATCCTCTCAAAATTCTCATTCCTCACGACGTATGTATGTTCCCAAGGGACGTTGTGGGCCATGACTAGTAGTGGGCCAAAGCCAGAGAGAAATGGGGCCCCAGGAATGACCGCCCTAGAGGCCTATTGTTAGGTCAGTCTCTACTGCTGACGAAGCTCCAAGAGAAGGTCTGAGGAAAAGGTGACGTCAACACGCCCTTCTGTGCATGCTCCACACTTTCCCACGTTCCTCACGGCTGACGTCCACAAGCTCATCTCAAGATGGGCGCTATAGTCTTTCCCTCACTGACTGACTGCTCTGGGCTTTTTGACCCCTTGCTGAGGTAGATGGTATTTGCTTTGTTGCACAAATGGTGGGTGTGGACCAAAAGATGAGGAACTGAGTGAGCCATTGTCAACAGGGGTGTGAAAAGTCCTGGAAAGTTAAACCTTGCTTCTAGGGCATGCGTGCAGAATGAGTTTTAGCTTGGGTCTGTGCTCATGTGCACACTGCCTGTTCCTCCTAGGTTGTAGAGATGACACTGAAGGGTGAATTGTGTAGCATTGCAAGATAATTGGGGAATAGAGTATGGGACAAAGGTGGGAACACACACTGACCACAGGACCCTTGTGTGAACATGTAGAAAATTTCTGTGGGACTCACTCTCCACCTATCACTGCTGCTCAGAGAATGGGCTTAGAATGCAGTGGACAAGATCAGATTAGTGGCTACTAGTTCAAGAGTCCCTGTTAGGACACTGAATGCTAGCTAGCCATTGTTCTTCAAGCTCAACATCAAGAACTTGGGGCTGGGTTTGAATATAATTCTAGTTAATGACACTGTTGAAAACCAAACAAAAGACACTCCCTCCCCTCAAAAGAAAAAAAAATGATCTGCTTGAGAAATAATTACCTCAGACTATAATAATTTTATAATCTCTGTTAAATTCCACATGTAATATTTGCCTCAGTTCTTATCACTGAGGATGTTGATGCAGTCCCTTATTCTGTTGGATGGAAGGTAAATACATAAATATTCAATCAGTGTTTAAAGCAATATTTGGCATGTGACATATGGCATATGACACCTTTTCAGAACAATAATAGGTACCTGAGTTAGCCACTTTCTAAAGCGGGGAGGGTCAGTACCACTTTTCCTGACAGATTCCCAGAAATAAACAAAATTTTGCCTTGTTCAGGATTACAAATTGGACTACAGAGGGAGTTCCAGGAAAGGCGCAAAACTACAAAGAAACCTTGTCTTGAAAAACAAAAAAGAAAGAAAGAAAAGATACAAAGAGGAGATACTATTAATTATTTAGGATATAAAATAGGTCTATAAAATTAGACCCCAAAAGGTACAAATTAGGAGAGATCGATTACAAACTCTTAATGACTTTCAAAGATTATTTGGAGACATTTTCCATCTATGAACTGTTGCTGGGGTAAAACATGATGAACTGAGTTATTTGTTCAAAACCTTAGAAGGTGACAAGGATTTAAATAGTCCAAGAGAATCATCAGATCAGGCTGAGAGAGAATTGGCCTTGGTGGAAAAGAAAATACAGGAAGGACATGTGGATCATGTGGATCCAAAGCTTTATTGATTTTTTTTTTTACCCTCTAAGAATTCTCCTACAGGATTTTAATGCAGGGGGAAGATATTATATTGGAATGGATATTTCTACCAAATAAATGGAGTAAAAAATTAAAAACTTATGTGGAAAAGATTCTGACTTGATTTTAAAAGGAAAATTGAGACTTCATCAATTAACAGGAATAGACCCAGCAGAAATTGTCATACCTTTAACTAAGGAGGACATTAACAAATTATGGGCAGAAAATGAACCTTGGCAGAGAGCTTGCAGTAATTTTGGGGGAGATATTAACAGCAAATATCCAAAAAGTTATAGAATTAAACTTATCAAGAGAGCTGATTGGATTCTGCCTCATATTGTAAGGGAAACACCCATACCTGGAGCCTGTACATTCTATACAGATGCAAACAAACAAGGTAAGGCATGTTACACATCAGAAAACTTAAATGGTTCAAAGTCCTTATAATTCAGCTAAGAAATTGGAATTGTATGTTATTCTGAACCTCTCAACATAGTTACTGACTCTCAGTATGCTGAAAGAGTGGTACTATATATTGAAACTGCAGAATTTATCCCTGATGAGTCAGAATTAAATTTGTTATTTATTCAGTTACAAGGTATAATCATGAATAGGAAGCACCCCTTACATATAACTCACATCTCATCCCAAACGAGTCTACCAGACCCTCTAGCAAAAGGTAATGATGAGATTGATAAACTATTGATAGGAAATGTGCTGAAGTCCTCAATTTCATAAAAAACATCATGTCAATAGTAAAGGTTTAAAAAAGGATTTTTCTGTAACCTGGCAACAAGCCAAGGAAATTATAAGGAAATGTCCTACTTGTTCTTTTTACAATAAGACTCTGCTGCCAGCAGGGTGTAACACAAAGGGTACTCAGAGGAATGAGATCTGGCAGATGGATGTGTTCACATTGGAGAATTTGGAAAATTGAAATATGTAAACCATACTATTGATACTTAATCGGGGTTTCAATGGGCAACTACTCTTGAGTTCTGAAAAAGCTACTTTAGTAATCACGAATTTGTTAGAATTTATGGCCATCATGGGTATACCTGCACAAATTAAAACTGACAATGCTCCAGCATACATCTCTGGTAAAATGAAACAGTTTTTTGCTTATTACAATTATAAAGCATTTTTCAGGTATACCACATAATCCTACAGGCCAAGCAGTCATAGAAAGTTCAAACTGAACTCTAAAGGATATGCTAAATAAACAGAAAGGGATAACAAAAGAAAAAAAACAGAAATAGATTACATAATGCTCTATTAACTTTGAATTATCTCAGTGCTAAGGAGAAAGGTACAATAGCTGCAGAGAGACATTGGATAACAGCAAAAAACTACAGAGTTAAAACAGCCTATATACTTTAAGGATGTGCTGACCTCAGAATGGAAACCAGGACATGTGTTACGTTGGAGACAAGGTTTTGCTTTTGTTTCTACAGGAGAAGGAAAGCTATGCATACCATCAAAATTGATAAAGGTTCGATTTGAACAAGAGAGGCCTCTTAATTAGAAGAGGTGACTGTTCATCGGCCAGCATAATCATTCAATTAAAATTTACTTATACCAGAAACAAATGCTTTTCATGTAATCAGATGTAACTTAACAAAAGGGAATCTCCCCAAAGTTAGGCTTGGGGAAAGGTTTTTGTCTTTCAGGAGAATGAAGGCTATGGACTCTGAAGAACACTGGACAAATGAGACATCTGAAGAAAAGGGACAAATAATCCAGAAAAAAAATGTTCCAAGAAAAAGAGTAAATCGGCCTATTGGTATATCACATATAAAATTTCATAATTCTTCCAAAATATTTGTTTCTGCTCTTCTCTCCAGACACATAGCACAACCCTAGGGTTTTCCCTGCTCTTGGAAGTTTGGGGAATGTCAGGATTAAAAATCCAGTTCAATGTTTTTAGATTTCTTTTTCTTTATGTGTATGTGTGTGTTCATGTGTTTGCATTTGTACATGTGTGTGGGTGGAGACACATTATAAGGCATATGACACATTTTCAGAAAGAATACTAGGTGCCTGAGTTAACCACCATCAAAACTGGTAAAGGGTCACAGTACCCCTCTTCCTGACAGATTCCCATATACTCTACAGTATATTTTGTGTGTTTCTAAAAGTTCATTACTTGGCTGTCCATGGGTTTGTCAGTGTAGATAAAGAGACAGCAACCCTGAGTCTACAACATGTTAATGCAGGAAGCTGGGGTCCTTATGGTGATGCAGAGCCAGGAAAGGCACTTGACATTTGTACTTGGGCCTCAGAGGACAGTTTTCCCTCTCACTGACTACCACACAGTTTCTAGGAGACCTCTACACTATAACTTCAGAGAAAGAAGAGAGCAGAAGGCAAAGAAAGAAGCAGCTAAGAAAAAAGTAAATGGGATGGGCAGTGTCAGCTCTATTTAGCTAAATCCCAAAGCCTGAGCTCTGTGTATCTTGGGACCCTGAATTAAATACCTTATTCACAGCTTCCTTAACCATGAAATGGGGATAACACCAATGGCACAGGACAAGGATACCATCAGGTTTCATCTAGTTACTTGCATTGAGTTACTTTCATTGAGTTATCCTTTTACTTCAACTTCACAAAACCAGTGTACCCGTAGCTACAGTTTACTTCCTTTGAAAAGCTTAATCTCAGCACTAGGACAGTGCTCCCACAGCCTTTGTCAGGATGGAAGCCTCTGACTTCTGAATTACTGTAAATAGCCCAATCAGGCTACCTTTAACAATCCAGTGCATCTCATACTCAGCTCTGAACAGGATGTTTCCATCAAGTCCCTCCCCTCAGGATTCAGGGAACCCCAGAGAAGAGGAGGCAGAAAGAGTGTAAGAGCCAGAGGGGATGGAGGACACCAGGAGAACAAGTCCCTCCAAATCAACTGAGCAAAGCTCCTGTGAACTCTCAGAGACTGTAGCAACAAGCACAGGATATACATGGGTCTGCACCTGTCCTCTGCACTCAGTTTAGTGTTTTGGAGGACTCCTGAGTGTGTTGCCAAAGGGTCTCTGATTCTTGGGGTCAGTCCAGAAGCCCTGTGACTTCCATGTTTTCACCTTGTGATTCCAGAGCTGAGAGAATATTTCCCTAAGTACTCCTAGTCCCTACGTGATTGTGGGTTAAGCACCATGCTCAATGGCCTGAGCAAAGGCTGTGCTCAGGCCTCATTCCCCACTCCTTGGCTCACTTCATGCTTCTGACACCATGCCTATGAGTCTCATCATTTGCCTCCCTGCCTGCCTTGTGCCCTTTCCCTGCCTTCCTTCACACCATCCAGGGTGCAGCCCTTCCTTCAACCTATTCCTTTACATTCTCAGCTTCCCCTCTCCCTTCACAAAGGGTCGTGGTCCCCCTGCTTTCCCTTATGTCTACAGCATCAATTAGACAGGGCTGGTACCTCAGACTTAGGAATTTTTCTCTGTTTTCACTGTGTAGTATGCTTTTGTTCTCCTGCTATCTACCCTGAGGACATGGAGGGGATGAGCCTGACATCCAGTCTCTCCTGAGCTCTGAGCCTGGACTCTGAACATAGGACTTTGTGACTGCCTGGTCCAAGTTTAGCAAAGCTCCTTCTCAGTCAGTTGAGCTGTCCTGCATAACCTAGCACTCCTGACGTCTGCTCTGCATCCTCATCCTTGAACACACCCAGCAGAAGCCTGGGTACCCTGACCTGACTTAGACAAAGTCTTATTATCTTTATTCATCCAGAATTATGCCTTCCTACAAAAGATTTATGTGAGTAGGTTTCCATCCACTACTCTATCCCCTGCTCTGAAGCTGGGAATTCCCACATTACCATGCTGCCATTTTTTTTGGATTTATTTATTTTAGTTTATGTGCATGACTCTTTTGCCTGCATGTATGGATGTACATTATGTACCTTTCTGATGTCTGTGGAGGTCAAAAGAGGAGGGTATCAGATACCCTGGAAATGGGGCTATGGACAGTTGTGAGCCAGCATGTGGATAATGATATCTGAACCCAGGTCCTCTGCAAGAGCACCAAGTGCTCTTAACCACAGAGCAATCCCTCTAGTCCCAATAAAGCTTCATTTTAGTAACAGTGACCTCAGTTTTGGCCCTAAATGCATGCCATCACTGAAGAAGTAGCTGAACCTATCTTTCTCCTCCACAGTCAGAGCCACAGACCTGGTAACTCAGTGTTTAGGCCAAAGAGGAGAATTGACTACAACCTGTCTTGACTGTGGCCCACACCTGAATCTTAACTTATGCCAAAGAGGATACTTTACCACAGGCTGTCTTAACTTTGGCCCACACCTGAATCCGAGCTTAGCTCCTTTCCCTATACCTGTCTTGAAGCTCCCCTGGAACAGTCTCCCTTTCTACTGTTGAAGAGTTCAGTAAACGTTGTGATGTTGTGACATTGACATCCCTGAGCTCCTGGACCTCTCACTGGGGCCCCAGGCATTCATACTTTAGTGTTGAGCCTTCACTCTTGACCTATATACTTGACATCTACTTATAAATCATATGGCAGAAGCATTGCTTCAGGCAGCTTCTATGAAAGCTGGTTAGGATGGACTTAACTCCTGAGTTTTGAATCTATTCTGAGGTTAACTCTAATGATGGATTAGTGCCCTAAGCTTCTTTCTAAAGACTACCCTAGGTGCAGAGACTTTTTTTAGCTTTACTTTGTGTGAGCATTATTCCTAGATTCCGTGGGCTTGGAAGGTTTTTCTTGGCGACAAAGGGGTCTTTCTGCTATATGACATCATATAATATCTCATCTGAATGGAACCCTATTCTTGAACCTCTACATTCTGGCAGAATTTTGATGAAGGTTACTTGAACATTCATTGCAGTACTTGGGATAAGGAAGTCATCTCACTGTCTATACCAGTTCCTGTTCTCTGTTTCTGTCCTTCTCCTCCCTCTAGTCATCTTCAATCCTTTTTTCTCTGACTTGAACCACATTATGTGTGCCTTGTAAACTCTTCCCTTCTTCATCTGTCCTACCCTGCCATACTACTTCTTTCCCATATCAGACCCTGTGCTGTCTACAGCCACCTTTGTTTAGAACAGTGGTTCTCAACCTGTGAGTTGTGACACACTTGGAGTTGCTTATCAGATATCCTGCATCTCAGATATTTGCATTACAACTCATAACAATAGCAAAATTACAGCTATGAAGTAGTGATGAAATAATTTTATGGTGTGTGGGGTTACCACAGCATGAGTAACTGTGTTAAAAGTTTGAAGCATTAGGAAGGTTGCGAACCACAGGTTTTGAATCTTATAGAAGGCTGTTCCCTTTGAGCCAAGTCAGATGAACTCAATGGCATTGCAGTCACCCTATAGACAGTTCTGATAGAAATCCCTAAAACAGGGCCTTTTGGGCAATTCTGAATCCTTCGCCAGTATTTCCTGTATTCAACAAAGTACCTAGCACATGCACTCTCAAGTATCAGGTGGCATATGTGTTCTGTGCTGTGGTGTAGCCTGATGATCTCTGTTGCATGTCCTCTCCACAAACTTGAGTGTTCTGTGGCCTGGGATCCTGCTGGGTGTAGCCCTACCCCTGTATCATTCTTCTGCCCCCATCAACAGCCTTGTTTTGTAAATATAAACTGATCTATTGCCCAGGAATAACAACAAGCTTTGTTATATCCAAAATGTGTCAGAAACAAAGATAGTAGGGTTTTTTTTGCCTACTATACTATATTACTAGATAGCTGAAAGTTATGATGCCATATTAATTTCCAAGTGTTATGTGCCTTCTCTGGGAGGATATAACAAGGATCACAACAGGCTCAGTGTACATTTTTATCACTGATTCTTTTTCCTGCTGTTGAATAGCATTTTCCTCCTGGATTAAAACATTCAATCCTACAGAAAAGCTCGTTAAGAAGGAGTAAATAACTCAAAATACTTTCTGGAAATTTCTGAAATTGACTTAATTCAGTTGGCCCCGCCCTCCCCAAGGCTGTATAAATAGTAAAGACTGCTGAGAGTCTTTCTCAGAGCAGTGGAGCAGCCTGGAAGAGAACAGCAGAACTGCTTAGAAGGAGCAAAGACCAGTTGAGCTGCCTGGAAGAACTCAGACTAACAGCCACCTGGAAAGACTGCAACCTGGTTTTCTGCCCTCAGGCTGTATAGTGTGCTGCGGGTTTCCAGATTTGGTGAGCCATCACTCCTGCTGAGGTAGGCTTTGGTGACAAAACTGACTTTGAGTCATTTCTGCTCCTATAAGCAACCCCTTGCCCATATTCCTGTAACTCTGGTAAAATCCATTTGTTCGCCAAGTTGGACACTGGTATAATTGTTACATCTCTCTGTGGGGGATCCCTTTCTGTAATGAGCAAATGTGTGTTGTTTCCCTAGAAAAAGTGTGTTTTGCAACAGCAGCTGAGTGTAAAATGTCCGCAGGAGGCAAAAGGAACACATGAGGCAGCAATACAAGAGGCTAATATAACTGAGAATTAGATACTGTTATCGAGGGTCCTAAGATACAAAGCTCAGGCTTTGGACCTGGGCATCCACGTGCCACCATACACTTCTGATCATCACCATGCTTCCCAGCAGCCTGTCTTTTCCATTCCTTTCCTGCTCATTCTTACTTCTTTACCTCCTCTCTTCCTCCTCAAAGGTTAGAATCAAAGGACTTCCTAGCAGTGAGTGGAAAGACAAGGTGACTGTGTCCTGTCCTGCCGATGCTCACATGATGCAAATATCAGGGTTTTTTTTTTTGTTTGTTTTTTTAATGTTCAGCATCACCATGAAGACCTCAGCTTCTAGCATTACCAAGTTGCAGTCTCAGAGGTTCTGCTTCTTATTCTATACTACCCAAACCTGCTAACAACTGATGCTTAGGAGGAATTTGATGGGATTTACTTGGGTCAGGAGTTCTGGGGGGAATACTGTTAGAATTTATGAGCCCCGATAGTGTATGTAGGTCTCAAAGTCCAGTAAGCAGAATATCCAAAGGTATTCTAAATGTTGTTTGATAATTTTGAGCAGGCATACTCTTATGGGACTTTGCCTGGACCATACCCCTTGTACAAAAAAAATGCACCTTTGTGTGTAAGCAGGCACACTCTTATGGGACTTTGCCTGGACCATACCCCTTGTACAAAAAAAATGCACCTTTGTGTGTGGGTGGGTGGGGTGGACAGGTCTTCTGTGATGTTTCAGTGGGTAATGGCATTTGCTGCCCACCCTGACGACCTGAGCCTGATCCTGAATGTACATGTAGAAAGAGAGAAGTGATTCTCCCAAGTTTTCTTCTCACATCCTAACATGTGCTGTGGTGTGCAATCCATGGTACAGGTCCATACACACATAACTAATAAATTCAACAATTAAAACGATTCCTAATCTACTCAGCTACCAACTCTATGGATATTTGTCAAGGCTTTTGTATTTAAGGACGTTGATTTTTACATTTGCAAGTCAAACTCTTTGCTCTACAACTTTCTTAGGAATCGTACTAGCTGCCCTAACATCACAAAGCTCTAGGACTCTACAATTGAAAGCAAGAAAGAAAAAATTTTCATTTGTGTGAGGGGACTGGAAGATGGCTAAATGGTTAAGAACATTTGCTATTCTTTCAGAGGACCAGAGTCCTGTTCCCAGCTTCCAACTCAGGTCCTTACAACCACCTATCTGTAAGTTGAACTTCAGGGCCTCCAGTGCTCTCTGTAGGCACCCACAAGCATGTGAACACAAACAAATGTTGATTTTTTTAAAAAGGAATTATGCTTTTAGTTTTCTTAATCTGTAACTTTAGTAAATTCAATATTAATTTTTAAGAGCAATATTGAACTCTAGTTTTTTTTCTTTTTTACTAACTAATTAATTAATTATTTTTTCCAGCCTATCACATTTGCCCTCCTTCTTCCCCCTTTCACTCTTCCTCTTTTCTCTTCAGAAAAGGACAGGCCTCCCTTATGTATCCGCCAGCCATGATTTATCAAGTTTCAGTAAGACTAGGCACCTCCTCTCCTGTTAAGGCTGGACAAGGCAATCTAGTAGGAGGAAAGGGTCCCAAAAGCAGGTCACAGAGTCAGAGACAGCCCCTGCTTCCACTGTTAGAAGCCCCACAAGAAGATCAAGCTACACAACTGTAAAATATGTGCAGAGAGCCTAGTTCAGTCCCATGTAAGCTGGCAATTCAGTCTCCGTGAGCACCCATGAGCCCAGATTAGTTGATTCTGTGGGTTTTCCTGGCCCTTCAGGCTCCCACAAACCTTCCTCTACCTCTTCCACAGGATTCCCTGAGGTCTACCTAATGTTTGGCTGTGGGTCTCTGCATCTGTTTCTATCAGTTGCTGGGTGAAGGATTTCATTTTCTTAATGAGATCCTCTTGATATTTTCCAACATTTCAGTACACTGAAAACACTTCTTTGAGACTATTAACTCCTTGAAAAGAACTGGCCCTGACATTCTTTCATTTTCATTTCCTTAATGCATATATGGTGTTTAATCAGCCCAGGTACTGTTCCAATGCACTCTCTACCTTAAGGGGTTTATTGACACTACAAAAAGGGCAGTTAACCATGCAGTGTCAGCATCTGCAGACACAAGAAGCACTGGACAGGACATTATAAGACTCTAATGGATATTGCTCATCAACAATCTGGAGTATGTGAATTGTTTTCAATGGTGACATCAAATTTTTTGCAGTGTCTTGTCCTCCAGAATTCTGCACATACCTGGCTCCACAAACATGCCACTGCTGATGATGGAGGACAGTGATTGGCTGTGTTTTCAGTGTCCTTACAGAAATTTTGGAGGAAACACAAACTGAGATAACCATGAGCACTTATTTCCTCATTCCTTCAATGTGCACCCAGTCAGATATAGAGAACAGAATTTCTCCAGAGGTTCACTCAGGGGCCATGTGCTCAGTGTAAATTCCTGTCCTCATCCTTGCTTGTGCACTTGCAACAGCTTGCTGGATCCCAAAGTCCCTTCTTATCGGGGTTTGATGGGCGTGGTTGGATTCCAAGTTGGGTACATTCTTCACATGCTCCCTAGAGCCACTTCCATTGAGCACATATCTCCTGTAGGGATTGTGGGATGGAAAGGACAGATTTGAAACTGGCAAAAAGCCTAGGCACTGCAATACCATTCAATCCACAAAACATTTGTAGAGGTGACGCTACTTACTCTCTTTTAGGTCCACCCATGGTTCTTCAATTCTGACACATAGAACCCAATTTCTATATGCTAGAGGAAAACGAGATCAAGGTGAGCCATAATGCTGAACAAGAGGCTGCTGTAGCAGCAGAAATAGCAAGTTTGAAGGTTCTCTGACAAGCTGTCCTGACAAACTAAAGAACCAGGGCATCCCAGAACATAAGGATGATGTGATCCACTACATGTGGATGCTGGGAACCAACCCTTCACCTGTTGGGAAAAAATTGGGTGCTCTGAACCAATGAGCCATCTCTCCAGCTCCCACAATTGTCTTAATTTTAGCTTTAATTTTCACCACTAAAATAACAAATTACTGTGTCAAAGAATTTTTCCTGAGCAGGCGGTGGTGGTGCATACCTTTAATCCCAGCACTCAGGAGGCAAAGGTAGGTGGGTTTCTGTGAATGGAGGACAGCATTGTCGACAAGGTGAGTCTCAGAACAGCCAGGGATACAAAAAGAAACCCTGTCTCAAAAAGCCAGAAGAAAAAAGAAGAATGAATGTGGGGGCCGGTTTTCAGGTTCCTCCTGGCTTTACCCAGCAGGGCTGCATAGAGGATGATTAGGGCCAAGGGCCCGAGTGCAGGTGTCTGAAATGGCCTGCACTTGGCTGTGCTGGGGGAGGAGGTCTTTTGCTCCACCCATTGGCATCTCTATAAATACCCTGGGGCAGAGACAGGCCATTGGAAAAGGTTCCAGGCCCTCTCAAGGCTATCCTTTATTTTCTGTTTATTTTCACACTATAAATCCTTCTAATATTTCCTGCTGCTCACACTCAAGAAAACTCTGGGGAGCTGTGGGCTTGGTGGGTAAAAGCCCCACAAAAGAGAAAAAAAGAATTATTCTCATTTTTTAAATTAATTTTTTCCAGCCTGTTCACATTTTTCCTTCCCTTCTTCCTCTCCTCCCAGACCCTCTGCTACTTCCCCTCTTCACCACCCCCTCCATCTACTCCTTTCTCTTCAGAAAAGGACAGTCCTCCCTTGTGTATCAGCCAGCTATATCAAGTTGCGGTAAGACTAGACCTCCTCTCCTATTGAGGATGGAAGAGGCAACCCAATAGGAGCAAAGGGTCCCAAAAGTAGGTAACAGTCAGAGACAGCCCCTGCACCCACCGTTAGAGAAATCATAAGAACACCAAGCTACACAATCATTGTATATATGCAGATGACCTAGGTCAGTCCCATGTGGGCTCCCTAGTTGTTGGTTCATTTTCTGTGAGCCCGTATGAGGCCCTGCTTTGTTGATTCTGTAATTTTCTTGTGGTTTCCTTGGCCCCTTTGGCTCTCACAATCCTTCCTCCACTTCTTCTGCAGGATTCCCCTGGTTCTGTCTAATGTTTGGCTATGAGTGTCTGCATCTGTTTCCATCAGTTGCTGGATGAAGCCTTTCTGATGACAACTGGGCCAGGCATCAATCTATGAGTACAGCAGAATGTCATTAGGAATCATCTCATTGACTCTTTTTGCCAGTCATGTTTGGTTTTTTCCTAGGTCTCTGGGCTATCCAGCTTCTGGGTCCTTGCCTTCCAGACAGTGTTAGATGTGGGTTCCCTCTCATGATATGGGTCTCAAAATGGACCAGCCATTGGTCGGCTGTTCTCATCATTTCTGCACCTTTACCCCAGCATACCTTGTAGGCAGAGCAAATTGTAAGTCAAAGGTTATGTGGCTGGGTTGCAGAAGTCTTACCTGGTTAAAGGAGATGACCAGTTCAGGCTTGTATCTCCTATTGCTAGGATTATTATCTAGTATCATCCTCTTAGATTCCTGGGAGTTTCCTTTCTTCTAGGTTTCTAGCTATTTCAGAGATGCCTCCCATTCCAGTTGTCTTCCTAGTATTCTCTATCTATCCTCCCTCAACCTGATCTCTCCTGTTCCCATGCCAACCACATCCAGCCCTGCAATGCACCTCTGATGTCTATTGTATCTCCCTTTACAGAGTGATTCTTGTTTCTTATAAGTTATTTCATTCATTCCATTATTATGGTACAATATTTTGAGTGATATAGCATCTACAGTTTCCTAGTGAATTGTACTTGTTCATTATTAAGAAAATCCCTTTAAATGTGAGTTAGATCTGACAATATTTTGTTTAGCATTTTGCACATTGGGTTATGGTATTCTTATCTTACTTTTTATAGGATAATGCGCATTATGGAGTAAGTTAGTAACTGTGCCTTCTTCCTTAACATCAAGGAAGGATTGTAAATGGGTTGGTTAGCTGATCCCATCTGATTCTCTGCTGATCTGTCTAACTCACTTCTAAGGTGATATTTTCCATTTCTACCTTGAATCTCTAGCAACTTCAAGAATAGTCATAGTTATTATATTTTCATCCTTTCTTATACCAGTGGAAGCTAATACTACCAAAGTCATTACATGTGTGTGTTTTTTGATTGATTACTTTTAAATTGAATTCAGAGAATTCTCTGCATATATTTTTGCCTGTTCATAATGAAAGACTTTATTGAATAGTAATAAACTCACAAGTTACATCAATTTTCTTGGCTGTAATTTTTCAACTAGCCCTTTTCTTGATGGCTTGCTTTTGGCCACCACAAATTGTTCTATATCAATTCTAATTGCTAATAATAATGTTCAGATGGCATAGTACTTATGGAGGTGTGCACGTTAAGGTTGCAGGTTCTAAGAGTTGACTCAGTCTAAAAGGTAAATTATAGAAGCATGGAAAGTATAACCATGAGGTGTGAAATCATGGACAAATGGATAGATAGTCAGATGCACAAATGGACAGATAGTAATTAAAGCAGGCTCTGTCAACAGGAAGAACTGAGCTGAGCCCTGTGAAATACTTGGGAATTTTCTGTCTTTTGATGCCTTGATTCACATACAAATTTATCAGATGACAAGTTTGTGGTGACTTTACCATCACAATATTAGGTAACCTTATCTATGTGGGGGTTCAGGAGAAGGTGTTGCACCCTTTGTTGGTCTGGTTATTCAAAGATAATTTCTTTGGCCCAAGATTTTCGTTATCATTAGGAAATGCTTCCTGGGTTTTCTGATGTCTATATGCAGAGCAACATGCAGAGTCATCTTGCCATGGTGTATACAATCAAAATGTAGCCCAATGTTGTTCATAAAATGTAGTCTCTCTGGTTAAGGGACAGTATGAAAGGCAGCGATTTATGTAATATAGAGTAGCTCACAGCCTGATCTCCATAGTGAAGCTTCATGGGCTTCCTGGCCTACATAAAACTCATAAGCAGGTAGCTCGCCCCTGGTACTAAAATTTTATTTAACAACCACATGGTTTCTGGTAGTAGCTTTTCATAACCATGCAGTATGTCTTTTTCCAAATTTCTTAACTGATTTCTAAAAATGGTTTTAGATGGTTTTTCAAATCTGGAAAGCATTCAGAGTCCTGAACTATATCACTGATGTAGTGAAACTTTTTTATAGTGGTTGGGCAGGCTCCCAGAAGGGCCATTTACATCCTTTCCAAGCAAGTGCTAACTGTTTTCAAGAATCAGTAGCTAAGGTGATAGTAAAGAAAAGTGTCGGGAGATGAAAGCAGGAAAGCCAAGAGTTCAAGTTTTACCTTGGGCTATGTAGACAGTTTGAGGTTTAAGTGACACAACCCCCTTCTTCTTGCCTCCCCTTGAAGAATGTCTTCTAAAACAACACAGTATTGAAATTATGCTCATGTCCACACTTGTCTCTTTATTAAAACAAAACAATCAAAAAACCTCCTTGGTGAAATTCTTCTCTCCCAGCTGTTGTTTACAAACCCATTTGCTAAAGAGGTTCATAAACTTCACATTTTTCAGATATTAATAACCACATAAAATTTGTTTCTGTCTTCCTCTAATAACATTTATTGTATAATTCTTCTGGCAGACCATGAAAGAAAACAACTTCTTTGAGACATGCGGGATTTGGCAAACCTTGCACAATCCTTTGAAGACTGTGGAGAGTCCAAAGTGATAGTGATACCTAGAGATCTCATCTACCAAATCGAGTTATAGTGTTAATTCTGTAAACCCATCACCAAGTTTATGACTCTACTTCAGTCTTCTGAGGTTTGCTCGCTGACTAGGGCATGAACATTTTTCTTAAATGATGCTCACCACAAACTTGGGTGGTATATTCAGCTTCCTGTGCTTGCTAATTCCTTCTGTCTAAGTAGTTTCCATTTCTCTGTCTTATGTTACCTATTACTATCACTGTTTGCTTTCAGCTAGCCATTTTCCCCAATATCCAATGCATTCCTTCTAGGTTAAAACATTTTATAATTCAATGGGTAGTAATAAGTAGCAACTGCCATATTAACCCCAAGTGGCATTCAATATCATACTTGGTGAATCAGAATCTATCTCAGGTCCACATAATTTGCATTATAAATATTTTACTGACTGAGTTATCATCCCAGCCCCGGGGTCCTCTTTTGTCTGGACATAACAACATGGTTCCAAACATGTCTTTGACTTTGGAATCCACAACAAAATTAAACTTGTTTTCCTTCTTCTAGTATCTCAAATAAAGCCACAGTGTCAGGGGCAGAGTCTGTCATGCTTGGGAAGTCTCAATAGCAAGAGTTCCTTAGAGCTGTGGCAGTAGGAATTTTCTCACATTTGGCTGCATCAGGAAACCTATTGGGGCACATAGACTCACAGATACACACACACTTTAAATGTTTTAAAAATTTCTTCCGTGTGTGTGTGTGTCTGTGTGTGTGTGTGTGTGTGTGTGTGTGTGTGTGTATACATGTGTACCACAGCATATACATGGAGCTCAGAGGACAGTTTGCAGGAGTCAGTTGTCCTTCAATCATGTTGGATCTGGGATTTGAACTCATGTTGTCAGACTTAGTGAGTTCTCTCACCTGCCCAGTGCTTCTATATTTTAAATTCAAATTATTTTTCAGATATATAATTTGCAAGTATTTTATCCTCATGATAACTTTTTTTTTGTCTCACACTTATAACAGGGTCTTTTGTGAAACATTTTTTATTTGTCGGGTTAAATTCATCGGTACTTCATATTATGGATCATGTTTTTATTTAAATTCAAACAATATTAGTTTATAAAATTTTAAAAACTTTTTTTTAGTTTTCATTTTTCTCTTGAGTATTCTGTCAGTTGCATATAAGGTATTGAAATATGTTCAGTCACAACTGTAAATTTTTCTATTTCTCCTTTCATTTTATCATTTATGTCATTGCTGAGAAAATCACTGTGAAAAAAGTAGATCATTAACACATAGTTCTGGATTTAAATCCATGGTGGAATGTCTGCTCCTTATCAACTACATTGGCTCTTTCCCAGTAAAGTGAGACATTCATTTATGCTGTCTTACTGACTTGGAATGTGGTTACAAGCTCACCTCCACAATGGGGCCTGCTATATTCAGGGATCATAGTAGAGTTTCAGTTGCTTTTCTGTGCCTAAGGGATGTGGAGGCTCATATCTCTACTGAGTTTGGCTGACATTGCCAATGGTTGACAAATCTGAACAACCTTATTCAGTCATTATTTCTAGGTAAGTGTTGATGTTCAGATTGATGTTCATAAGCCCTGCTGATGAAGCATAATGCTAACTACCTGACATTACATCATTTCACTAAGTCTCTGTTGTCTCTTGGGACTGGTGGCTCCATTCACTGCTGAGCGTTTTTGATACCATATTTGAGAATTCGAGCACTGTTCCTTTCCACTAGGTAGGAAATGAAAACTCAGCTTCTTGCTTTGCCCTGTGGCTGTCAATGTGTGATAAGTGAGAACAGTGCTGTTGGAGTCTGTTGGGTTTGGAGATAGGGTACAACATCACTACTACACATTATTGGTGAAATTAATTAGGCCACTCCACGTAGTTAAAAGGGAGGTTTATTTTGTGGGGTAACTTACAAATGAAGGGATAGGTTGTAGGGTCTGGCAAAGGTATGGTGCAGTCTGGCGGTGTTCTCTGGAGAACTCTGCTCCGTCTACCTCCTTCGTCCAGCATCCCAGAACTAAGCAAGAGACCTCCTCTCGATCCTGGGTCTTCCACTTCCTCCTCTGCCCCGCCTTGTGGGCGTGACCATTTCCGAAGCCTCAATGGGGGTTGGAACTTCCAGGCCAATGCTGGGATGGCTACCCACTACAACACATTTAACACTGTGTCAGTTGGAAACCTGGGACTAGTATGTGATCTGTGTTACTGTGAGTGGGTAGTTGGAGTCATGAGTGAATCCCCACCAGTTTTCTATAGTCTGAGCTGAGATTTTCTTGGCCATTGTGCTAGGAGTAAATGTTTTTCATTTTTGTGGGTTTTTAAAAAATCTTTTCTTTATCATTTGAGAATTTCAGTCATTCATATAATTAATTCATTTTGATCAAAACCTTCCTTTCTACTTTTATCATCCCACAACTTTTCCCTCCCAACTCTATGTCTTCTAAGAAAACAAAACTCTGTGTTCACTTAGTGTCCACATAGATATGTGCATGAGTGTAAGATATCTACTGGAACATGACTATCCTTTCAGGGGACTCATCCGTGAAGAAAAATTGACTCTCACTCTCCTTAAAGCCATGAATTACCAATAGCTTCTCAGCTATGGATGAGACTTCATGAGTTCCTGCCCCTAGGTCCCATCCCTGGGTACCAGCAGTTCCTGGGGAAGATCCACCCAACTTGGCCCCAGTTTCTGGTCATCGGTCAGGGCTCCCAGAGGGAAGGATCCCCTTCTCCAAGATCCCTCAGCAGACTCTGCAATCTACATGCCCTGCCCCCACACCCATCTGCCCAAGACCCCTGCCACTTCCTGAGACTTAGTGACCAGCCCCAGCTCCCATCTGGCCCAGGGAGCTCCCATCTGACCCAAAGAGCTCCCATCTGGCCCAGAGAGCTCCCATCTAGCCCAGAGAGCTCCCACCTGGCCCAGAGAAAGAAAGACCTCTCATTTGACAAAGAACTATCATTGGACCAAGAGTAAACTCAGGAGACAGGGAATCTGCCAGCCCTGATGAGAAAAAGAGTGTCTTTCTGAGAAGAATCTGCCACCTCTCATTGGACCAAAAGAGGATTCCTAAAACGCCGAATCTGTCAGCTCTGACTGGATCAAGAACACTGATAAGACCAAGAACGAAGCCACTAGGAGATGGGCAGATGTCGAAGCCACTAGGAGATGGGCAGATGTTGAAGCCACTAGGAGATGGGCAGATGTCAAGGCAGAAGTACATACAACAAAATAAAGAGGAATACAGCATCACCAGAACCTAGCCCTCCTCCAACAGCAAGACCTGAACATCACAAAGTGGAAGAAGCAGAAGAAAGCAACCATAAGAATAACATCAGAAAGATGCTAGAGGCTTTTAAAGAAGAAATCAAAAATGAAATTGAGGTACAGATAAACAAAAAAATTCGAGGAAATCAATAAAGAAAATGAAAAGTCAAACCAAAAAATGGGAAGAATGCTATTAAAAAAACAGAGGAAAAGACAAGTAAAGCAGAAGAAAACAATAAATCCCTGAAAGAAAACCATGAAAAAGCAATGAAACATATGAGGGAAACAGTCTAAGACCTGGAAAGGGAAATAGAAACAATGAAGAAGACAAAAACAGAGGGAATGCTGGAAATAGAAAATCTGAGTAAATGAACAAGAAACACAGATGCAAGCATAATCAACAGAATACAAGAGATGGAAGAGAGGATCTCTGGGAATTGAACCCAGGTCCTCTGGAAGAGCAGTCAGTGCTCTTAACTACTGAGCTATCTCTTCCTGTAGAGGATACAATAGAGGAAATAGATTCATCAGTCAAAGAAAATACCAATGCCAAAGAAATCATAACACAAAATGTCCAAGAAAGCTGGGACACCACGAAAAGACCAAACCTATGAATAATAGGTATAGAGGAAGGAGAATACCAACTCAAAGGCACAGAAAATAAATTCAACAAGATCATAGAAGAAAACTTCCAACTTAAAGAAGGAAATACCTATAAAGATACAAGAAGCCTATAGAACACCAAACAGACTAGACCCCCCCAAAAAGTCCCCTTGCCACATAATAAACAACAGAATAAAGAAAGAATATTATGAGCAGCAAAGGAAAAAGTCCAAGAGACTTATAAAGGCAAATCCATCAGAATAACACCCAATTTCTCAATGGAGACTTTGAAAGCCAGAAGGACCTGGACAGATATAATGCAGACACTAAGAGACCGTGGATGCCAGTCTAGACTAATATAGCCAGCAGAAATTTCAATCTTCATAGATGGAGTGAACAAGACATTCCAAGAAAAAGCCAGATTTACACAATATTTATCCACAAACCCAGCCCTACAGAAAGCATTAGAAGGAAAATTCCAACCTAAGGAATTCAGGTACACCATCGTAAACACAGGCAATAGATAACACCACAGCAATAAATGCCAAAGAAGAGAAGTATAAACATACTACCACCAAAAAATAACAGAAACAAACAATCACTGGTCATTAATATCCCTTAATATTAATGGACTTAATTCACCTATAAAAAAACACAGGCTAACAGAGTGGATACAAAAGCAGGACCCATCATTCTGCTGCATACAAGAAACACACCTCAACTTCAAAGATATACACTAATAATAAAGATCTAAGAATAAAAGGCTGGGAAAAGACTTTCCAATCAAATGGTCTTAAGAAGGAAGCAGGTGTAGCCATCCTAAAATCCAGCAAAATAGACTTCAAACTAATATCAATCAAAAGAGATCAAAAAGGGTATTACATACTCATCACAGGAAATATCCAACAAGATGAAGTTTCAGTTCTGAACATTTATGCCCCAAACACAAGGGCACCCACATATGTAAAAGAAACATTACTAAAGCTTAAATCACATATAAAACCCCACACATTAATAGTGGGAGACTTCAACACCCCACTTTCACCACTGGACAGATCTGCCAAATTGAAACTTAACAAAGAAATAAAGGACTTGACAGATGTTATGACTCAAATGGATTTAATTGATATCTACAGAACATTCTGTCCTAACAAAAAAGAATATACCTTCTTCTCAGCACCCCATGGAATCTTCTCTATAATCGACCACGTACTTGGCCACAAAGCAAATCTCAACAGATAAAAAAGAAAAATGAAATAACCTCTTGCATTCTATTGGACCACCATGATTTAAAGTTAGATTTCAACAACAACAAAAACTACAGAAAGCCTACAATCTCATGGAAACTGAATAATGCTCAACTGAATCACCAATGGGTTAAGGAAGAAATAAAGAAAGAAATTAAAGACTTCCTAGAAATCAATGAAAATGAATATACCACATACCCAAACTTATGCTACACTATGAAAGCAGTGCTAAGAGGGAAATTCACAGCATTAAATGCCCACATAAAGAAGTTGGAGAAATCCTCACACTAGTGTCTTGAATGTATTGGCATAGGAGATCACTTCCTAAATATAAGACCAGTAGCACAGACACTGAGAGAAATAATCAGTCGATGGGACCTCATGAAACTGAGAAGCTTTTGTAGAGCAAAGGACACAGTCAACAAGACAAAGCGACAGCCTACAGAATGGGAAAAGTTCTTCACCAACCCCACATCTGACAGAGGGCTGATATCCAGAATATATAAAGAACTCAAGAAATTAGACATCAAAATACCCAACAGTCCAATTAAGAAATGGGCTATAGAGCTGAACAGAGAATTCTCAACAGAGAAAACTCAAATGGCTGAAAGACATTTAAGGAATTGTTCAACATCCCTAATCATCAGGGAAATGCAAATCAAAATGACTCTGAGATACCACCTTAAACCTGTCAGAGTGGCTAAGATCAAAAACACAGAAGACAGCCTATGCTGGAGAGGATGTGAAGCAAGGGGAACTCTCCTCCACTGTTGGTGGGAATGCAAGCTTGTATAGCCACTTTTTAAATCAAAATGGTACTTTCTTAGAAAATTGGGAATCATTATCCCCCAAGACCCAGATATACCACTCTTTGGTATATTTCCAAGGAATGCTCAATCATACCACAAGGGCACATGCTCAGCTATGTTCATATCAGCATTATTTGTAATAGCTAGTTCCTGGAAACAACCTAGATGCCCTTCAACTGAAGAATGGATAAATAAAATGTGTTACATATACACAATGGAGTACTACTCAGTAGAGAGATAATAATACCTGCAAGGCCATTGTGGGTATTAAATGTGATAGTATGAAGTAGTCAGTGCCTAGTAGTTTCTCAATAAATTTGTCTCTTTCCCATTCAAGAGTAAATATTAAAACAACCTAGTTGACATAGACCTGTGCTCATATCTACCTTTTTTTTTTTTTTTTATAAAAACAATGAAAATACATATCAAAGAAAAGACCAATGTCAAAAAAGGGTGCCAGTCCACTTGGATGGCTTTGTGTAGAAGACAGTAATTAGATGCATTACTCTTACCCTTTACAAAACTCAACTCCAAATGGATCAAGGAACTCAACACAAGACCCCATCCCATCAAATTGCTAGAACAAAAATGCAGGGAGTACACTTTAAGTTATAGGCACTAGAAAGAATAGGGATTTCTTTTATAGCTACCTATTGACATTGCCATATTGCAAGATTATATAGTATTTCATCTTTTATCTATAAAAAGTAATAAGGAAATGTAGATTGTAGACAACCACACATTCCTTAAGTACTGATGTCCCCAGGAAGTCCATATTTTCCCACCTTTCAAAGTTCTGTTTTCTTATGTTGCTATTTCTAGGGATTTTTAAAAATATAAGTGGAAGGCAGACAAAATGTGGAATCAGTCCATTTTTGCAGAATAAGAGATTCTATTTTGTATTATTTTTGTTTTTAGAATGTTTGCTAAGTGAAAGTGACTAAATGTTAGGTGTTGATGGGATTTAAAGAATACCGTCATTTGTAATTCCTCTAGAAGATTACAACATATTTGGCTAGCTAGATATAGTTGCATCGATGCATATATTATATAGAGTTATATGATATTTATGCAATATGAAGTTTTAAAACTGTTAAAGTAGAAATGGTTCAGTATGAGCTGATGTAAAACAGGGGATATGACAACACAAGAATTGTTATTTTGGAAGCTAATTAGTGATCAAACATTACTGATAGTTTTAAAAGCATTTGTAGTTCACCATTGTGCATTAATTGGTTGTTATTTAGTGACTTGTTTGGGTGCTTGTTGATCAGGCATTGATACTGAAGAAGGAGCCACAGAAGTCTAGTAGAGAGAAAGAACTGCATTTTCACATCTTACATTTAGATATTTTGAGAACATTAATACTAGTATAACAATCTCATTTCATGCTCTACTTTCCAATTCCTTGTATTTTCTCTTAGGCTCCTTTCTACCTATTGCCTGCCCTTTTCTCCTCCTTTGCTTGTTTCTTGTTGTCTTCCTTAAACAAATGTTTTCTGAGAGCTGTATTATATGAGCACCACATATTATGGCATGTAAAATGGGTATGTGTCTTCTTTCTTGGACCTTATATTCCCAGGAAAGGAAATTAGCTAAGATCACAACTAACAACTATATAAATGTGTGTGTGTGAGTGTGTGTGTGTGTGTGTATGTGTGTGTGTGTGTGAGACACTAAATGCACGAGTCTATGCAAAAACCATAGCTCTCATCTTAAAGGGAATAAGAGCCATTTTGAGTGACCATGTCCCGGTTACATGGATTTAGGTTACCACAAATTTCATGTTCCAGCATGGAAGCAGTTTCATGAAATTTTATAGATTTACAGAAAAAAGAAAAGTCATAAATCAAAGTAATTTAAAAATACATTTTGGGGCACATCAGAGAGGTAGGTACATTAGATGGGGAAGCTTTTCTATAGGCCTCAGATGCTATCTGATGACATTTTTAGCTTTTGGGTTGGTGAGTCTGCTAAGTTAATTGATTCCAAAAGTGTTTTTTCTTTTTTTTTTTTATCTTTTATTCACAGGATGTTAGTTCTGACACAGAGGAGGGCAAGGAATGGCTCTTCAGGAGGGCTAGAACTAGCCCAAGATGAAATACCTAGCCTCTGGACCTGCAATATTCCAAACTCTCCACAGTACTACAGTTCTAATCAGTCCATCATCTCTGCAGACACAGCTTCTTTTCAGTTTTGGTTGATGCATATAACAGGAAGTCTCAAGACAATTGCTATTTCCATTTATATATTCATAAATGTCATATATTTTACTCAGCATATATTCCACTCTCCTTTTCTGTAACACCCAACCCTCTGGCCCCAGCTGCAATACCCAGACTTAAATTTGCATTTGAAATGAAAATTAGTAATCAAGCAATGCTCATAAATGCAGCCGTTTGTTTTGGGAGCCAAGCTAAACATTTTTTTTTTTTTTTTTTGGAATACCCCAGAATGAGGATCATATAGTAGTAAAGACAAAGATTATCAAAGCTAGTTACCAAAAAACAGGAAAGAAAAGAAAAAGGTAATTCTGAGAAATGAAGTGACACATTTTAGTCTGATCCCATATTAATTTAGAAATTCTCATTTTATAAGCCAGTCATCAAAGTATTTAATAATCCTCCTATAAAATTTTGATATGAAATGTTTCATTCAGCCCAGGAGTGAATTTTTCCCTGTATTTTAGAAAAAGTGAAAAGAAAAACAACAGATGTTGAATTATAGGAATAAGAATTTCAGATGGTTTATTTTCTTTGGAATTCATGTAACTTTAGGACAGATCCATTTATTTAAATTACATTTTGCAGATGGTTTGTCTGAGAAGAGATTCCTCTTGGGAGTGGAGCAAAGAGCAAAAAAAGTAGAAATGAAAACAGGAAAAGGAAAGAACTTGGAGTTTGGCCTTCTCTTCTGCTATGAATCTTCATGTCTTCTAGTTTGAGTCTCCTTAGGTATGGATTATTTGTTGCTGTGTTTGCTGTACCATCAGGCACGGCCTTCCATTCTGAAAGATACAAATGAGCTCTCCAACAAGCTGAAGGACCAAATTTTCTTTGCATTTTGCAACCAAGTTTTGGGTTTGCTGGACAGTTTGTTGCACTGCCATTCTCTGCAAAAGATGATTCTTCATGACAGTTGTTTGTTTTAGGAAAAATATCCTGCATTCTTTGTGAGCCAAACACACACACAATAAAACCTTTCATTTTCCCATCATTTAAGTAAAATGATATATGAAACAGTTTTGAGAATAAGTCTTTTTCAAGATGAAATTTTCTAGAAGCAATTACAGGACTGTTAGAAATGCCAACCATTCCCTTCTACTCTTGTTTCCTTGTGGTTGTTGGTGTTCTTTTACATTGACCTCTTTCTGCCCTCAGAGTCTGTATCACTCACTCCGAATCCCATTCCTTACTATCTGAATTCTCTCAGATCCTCATTCCTATCCACCAATGCATTAGTTTCATGAATGTTATGTACTAGCTGTTAATAACTTTGGATTTAAAAAATGCTATGTGGCTACTTATTGCAATTTTAAAAGCCTAGATCCCTTGATGATCCATCTCATCTCAGCCCTCCCAAACAAAAGCACAGTTTTCACAAGCTGTGTTCGTCTTGAAAGGCTCATCCACTGTTGTGAATGTCCTTTCTCTAAAAAAAAATTGAGCCTTAATTTTAATTTCTAGTCTGCATCTATTCATAAATTCCATTATTCTTCTTTTCTTTTGTAAATTTGCAACAAATTATTATACTGATTTATTAAAATATTAGATTAATAAATAAACATACATAGATGTATTCCAAATAATAATGAAATTTTCCTGTTCAAATTTATATAAACTATTCTGCAATCTTTTCAATTTTAACATCATTTTGAAAATAGTACAATAATATAACTCACAAAAATAACTCCTGTGAGAAAGTGACTGATCACCACGCTTACATGTCAACTAAGAGTATAGACACATTTTCCTCAGCTGGCTAACTAAGAGTGGGCTAGCTCCTCAGAAAGGCTCTTGATAGCTCAACAGGCTAGGGATTTTAAAGTCAGAAGGCTGCAGTAACATCACAAAAGGTGCAGGCTGAAATTTCTTTTTCCCACAAGGGACCCTTTTCCAGCAGGGAGGGAGGAGCCTTTTGATTTGTAAACACCCTATCAGGTCTTTTCTTAGGAGGAACCATTTGTTTATGTGGAGATCCTCTCCCAGCAGGGGAGGAGGAATCCTTTCTTTGGAAAAAAGGGAGATACTGTTTGCTTACACTTCTGATGACTTTGGGGAGGAGATGTAGTGTTAGGGTAACCATCTGTTGACAAGCAGTTGTGGCTCCAGAGGGGAGGAGGTGTGGGGTTGGGGTAATGAGACCTTTCGTAAGCCAGTACACATATAGCTGTCATTTCTTTTTTTCCTTGGAGTCTAATACTATTTATACAAACCAAAATGTATTCACTCACACTCATTGATAATTTTGGCAGTTGTTTCTGGGGATTTATTAAAAACCATACTGCTAAGAATGTATTATCTGACATATACACAGACATTTTTTCTAGAATTTATAAACTGACATTCCTCATGATGCAGTATGACCTTACATTATTTTATGCATGTTAAATATGTTAAGGAAATGGTTGGAACAAGATAATAAGTATGTTGAGTACATACAATAATAGTATTTCCTGGGGCAACACGTGGGGGTCGTGGATTAATATAATTAATATAATGCAGTAGAAGTGCAGTCTGCAATCCAAGCATGTAGAAGGCAGAGGCAAGAGGAGCACTATCATGACTTTTGAGACAGCTTGGGCTATTTAATAGGTATGGAATAATGGTGGATAGAACAATGGATTAAATCAGGCTTAATTTAGTCACATGTGCCCATTAAGCAAAGATTGTATATTTAGTGTTGCAGCTCAGTGGGTTAGAGAAGATTCTATCAGTTTGTTTGGTTTTATCTGAACCCTAGGTTGAAAAATTGGCCCCACAAGTATGATAGAAAAACTTTACATGCATCCTGGGACAGTGCAGAATGTTGTTGGGGGTTTTAACTCTTTTCTAAGGAGGCCCTCCACCCAGCTCCCAGATAAATTCACATACAGAGTCTTATTATTACTCATGAATGCCCAGCCTTAGCTTGGCTTAGTTTCTAGCCAGCTTTCCTTTTCTTAACTTATCCTGTCTACCTTTTGCCTCTGGGCTTTTCCCAATCTCTTACTTCTGTAATTCTTACTCTTACTTCGCGCTTGCTGGTTGTGCAGGTGGATGGCTGGCCCCTGATGTCTTCCCCATCTCTGGCTCCTTCTAGATCCCTTTCTTCCAGATTCTCCCTCTATATATTCTCTTTGCCTGCAAGCCCTGCCTATCCTTTCTCCTGCCTTGCTATTGGCCAGTTCTTTATTAGACCATCAGGTGTTCTACGCAGGCATAGTAACACAGCTTCACAAAGTTAAACCAATGCAACATAAACAAAAGTAACACACCTTAAAATATTCTACTACGCTAGAAGGCATACATTTCTCTGTAGTCCAGACCTTCAGGTAGCAAATACAACCACTCAATTGGAGAACTCAACCTACAGGTATTTCCAATCATAGCTACTGTACTAGATGGAATTTCACTGTTCAAGCAAATCAACATACCTTTTGAAACCTGCCTTATCTTACAGACACAGTTTTTCTCCGTATGTGTCCATAAGGGTCTTTAGAAGCAATTTTTTTTTTATGCTGGCAAGGCCTGCAATACTTTTACTGATGGATATTAAGCACCTTCACTTTCTACTAGCTACCAAACTAGTCCATTATAATAATGGTATTTGTTATTGGGTAGTCTAGTACTGTTGATGAGACAGCAGCTTGTCAGAGGATGCAAAATTAATATAACTAAATTTTAGAGACTACTACCTTGAATAAAGTTTCAGAGGCCCAGTGATATAGATCAAGTCAAGATACCCCTTCTACGGTGATGTTTCTGGCTTCTTACAATCAACAAATGCATACAACACATTTGGAGCCTATTTAGATAGTGATGACAAAAATAGTCCTTGTTTGAATGTGTTGCTTTCATTCATTTACCATATAGCCTCAACAGCTGTTAGTTTTGAGTAAGGTCCAGAGCAAAATTCTGTAGAACAGGTGCAGACAGCTTTTCTTTCTACCTTGATCGATGAGATTTATAAATTGTTTAGTGCCCAAAAGAGCTCACATGAACTGGCTTACTAGCTTTTGCTTTGTTTACCTGCTGACTTTGATCTGGCAAAGCCTAGTTCAGTTGATAGAAGCCCCAACTTTTGCCTTCTTAGCTCTACTGAACTACTTACATCTGTCTTCTTTCTATTCTTAAAAACAATATTGCATGTGGTATGTAATCACACCAAAGTTGGTGTCAGCCATAAATGTTAGCAAAAACAGGCAGGGAAGTATACAGACTTGACCTCAAAGACTGTTTTATTGGAACAGTGATGGGCCCCAACCTTTCCAGGGGATGAAGGTCAAATGCATTTAGAGGGGTTGGGGGACATGTATGTATACACAGGACACTGTCAGAAATGTACAGCCTTTTTTGTGATGTTACTGAAAGCAGGGTAGGTAGTTTTCATACCTGCACATATTGTTTCTGCAGGTGTAGCCAAATGGTCAGGCTGGTTGCCAAGTAATACTTTATGGCTAGAAGCTACAGTCTGACTCAATTCCCCATGACTTGAAGCTATTATGCAACAATAGAGGACAACAATCTGAAGTTATTTGTAGGAAAAATAGATGGAAATAAAGATTATTATTTTATGGGAAATATTTCTGACTCAGAAAGAAAAGCAACAAGTGGTTTCATATGCAGAATCTAGATTTAAATATGTACATGCACAAATATACATCCTAAAAGTAGAATGTAGGCTGTCTGGGAAGGAGAAAGTGGTCCATGGGAGAGGGAGAAAGAAAAGTAGAGCATGATGTGTGACAATGCCATAAATAAACACAATTTAAATTATTATTTTATGTGTATGGGTGATTTGCCTACACGTCTGTCTCTGCACTATGTGTGTGCAGTGCTCACAGATGCCAGGAGAGGGTGATGGATCTCCTCAGATAGGAGTTACAAATGGTTGTGAACAACCATGTAGGTGCTTATTACTCCTGAGCTACATGTTTGATTGGCTTAAAATGTTTGATTCTCGATTTGAAATCTTGGGCCCACAGGTCCTAACTTCTGTGGCAATTCAAACATACCTCTTCTTAGTTTAGTCTGAATTTCTGGTTTTCCAGGAAAAATTTGGTCAGAGAAAAATGCTAGTCAATGATGACTAGAATTCCTCATATCTAATGTTATAAAATTTTTGTTATAATTATTAAATTACTAAGATACATTTAAATGTTTTAAATTAAAATTTATAGACCTAACTTTTGTTAATTTTACATTTTCATGTTTATTTTTAAGTTTTTCTGTAAGTTAGGAAAGTTGATCTGTTTTATATTCAAAAGAAATATTTTAATTACTTTATGGTCCAAAATTTGATCAAATTTCATAAATTTTTTATGTGCTTGTGAGGAATGTGGACTCGCTTTGCTTTTTAGGTATTAAGTACTATATTTTATTTGCATCCATTAAGTCTAGTTTGTTAATTATTTAAGTATTATTCACTTTATTGTATTTATATTCTTGATCTAGGAAATCCTGAGAGAAGGATGTCAAAATGTCACAATATGTTTACATATGTTTCAGATTCTAGTTGCAGTTTTGCTGATTGTTTTACTAGTTATTTATACATAGTTTACTGAATGAAAATATTGAAAGCTTTAGCCTTCTGGTAAATGGAATATTTTATTATAACGTAACATTCTGCTTTTCCTTAAGAATGCTTTATTCTCTATTTTTGGCTACTACTAGAAATACGGTATGTTCTTTGAGTTTCCATTTGTCTAGGATATTTCCATATATTTACTTTTAGCATTTCTCTGCACTCACATGTCAGATGTGAGTTTTATAACAGTACATAGTGACCTTTCAAAAAGCAATGTCAAATGAAGTAGGACTTTTACAAGACATTTCAGTCCATATTAATTGTGATTGTTTGTATTTGCCTTCATTTCTGTCATCTTCTTTTTACAGTCTTTCTGACTAGCTTTAATCATTTGTGAAAGTTATAGTTGTGTATATATTTATCTATGGGCTACAAAGTAGTTTGATATTTATTAACCATTTTTACTTTAAAGTTTATCTTGATTTGCTGACTTCATGGAATCTGTACTTTTTATACTTTATACTTTCCTTTGTTAATTTGGGATACATACTTACTATGTTAGTGAGTCCTGGGGAGTACTGGGTTTTATTATTATTATTAGCTTTTTTAATTGATCTATATTTTTTTCTTTTTCTTTTTGAAACTGTAATACAATTACATCATTATCCCCTTCCCTTCCATTTCCTCCTTTTGAACCCTGCCATATTCCTTCCTTGTTCTTTTTCAAATTCATAGACTCTTTTTTCAATAATTGTTACTGACTTTTTTATTCCTTCCTGGCAATAAGTTTATGTATGATTGTTATTTCCCATATGACTTCACTATGTTTTTCAATATATATCTTTTCACACACATAATTATATTTTTTTCTGAGACAGGGTTTCTCTGTGTAGCTTTGCACCTTTCCTCAAACTCACTCTGTAGACCAGGCTGGCCTCAAACTCACAGAGATCCACCTGCCTCTGCATCCCGAGTGCTGGGATTAAAGGCATGCACCACCACCACCTGGCAATTGTTTGTTTGTTTTGTTTGTTTTTGTTTTTTGTATTTTTTGAAACAAGACCTCATTGCATAAACCTGGATGTCCTAGAACTTTCTATGTAGGCCAGGCTGGCCTTAAACTCACTAAGATCCTCCTGTCTCTGCCTCCTGCATGCTGTGATTAAAGGTGTGTGCTACCATGTGCAGTCTCTATATTTTTCCTGAGTTATCCTATTTATTATTAATCAACAACAACAAAATCACAGTCATAATAAGAAGCAGGAAAGAATGTACTGCAAAGTAAATAGTTTGATGGAAACCATCCCTGAAAAAGGCCTCATAGCTAAACTACTAGAAAAAGGCATTTGTTCTTTTCTTTTTGAGTTTATAATATAATTAGACCATTTCTCCATTTTTCTTTATCCCTTCAAAGTTCTCCATATACCCCTCCTTGCTTCTTGTCAAATATAAGGCCTTTTACTTTATTGATTTTGTGTTCCATGAATAAATTCCTATATATATCCTGCTTGGTCTGGATAGTGTTACTCTTATGTATGTTTACAGGGCTGACTGTTTGGCACTAGATAACCAATTGGTTTGCTCTTCCCTGGGAGGACCACATCTATCCCTCCCAGGTTTGCTTTGTCGCCCATAGTTCTTTGTGTAGGGTGGAGGCCTCGAGATCTCTAACCCATCCACTTTGGCATGTCTGTTGGTGTCATCCTTGGTCAGCTCACATTTAGACAGTCATGTTGGTGGGTCTTTATGGGTGTAGCTTCTGACATTACTAGGAGACACAATCCCATAGCAAACTTCCTAATCCTCTGGTTCTTACTATCTATCTAATACCTCTGACAATGTTCCCTAAGCCTTAGGTGCAGGAGTTATTTTGTAGATGTATCCATTGGGACTGAGCTCCACAAGTCTGCATCTTAAGTGGTTGTGGTTTTCTGTCATGGCCTTGGTCTGTAACAAAAAGGATTTTCCTTGATAAGTAGTGAAGACTACACTTATCTGTGGGTATAAGAACAAAGGTTTATAGATTGTTGTTAGGAGTTATGCTGGTTTAATGTATCGGTGGTTGTAGATTCTCCTCCAAGATCCATAACTTCACTAGACCAGAGTGGTTGGCTAGGTTCCCAGTACCAAGTATGGTTTCTCTTTCTTTTGGCATCTCTTAGAGCTACTGGTTTATGCCAAGGTATGCATGGTACTACTGTACCTGTAGGGTTATGCCTACATGGTTGTGCCATGATGGTCCTTGTTGTAGTTCATAAGCATAATAGCTCTGTAGGGATATTGGCTGATTCCCTCCTTTGGAAACTTGTATGATGCCTTCTTGTACCATGCAAGCTAGTCCCTAGGAAGGAGCTTTCAGGTCAGTTCCAGATCAGTATCTTCTGGGCCCTGTGTCTGAAATGCCTGATGTCTTCAGCAAAGGGCAGTCCTTGTGTTTTTTAAGCAGAATGCTTTTTAGCATCATTAGTGTAGTATGATGTTTGACACAGAACTTGATTTTTGTTCAATTTATATTCTTTTTGTCTTTCCACTTCCACGAAAATTTGAAACTGGACTAATAAGACCAGTCTAATAGAGGTGATGACCTGGAGTATCTGTCCTCAAGAAAAGAAAAAGAGCTAAACATCTAGCTTATATCAAACCAAGATCATTAGAAGAGCAGGGCAATACACTTACCCTTTTATTCATTCAAAAGTATGTATCAAAAGCTTACCTAATGACAAGACTTTACAAGTACCATGTAGATAGCAATGGAAAAACAGGCATAGTTTCTGCCTCCATGAAGTTTATCACTGAATAAATAATAAAGATATCATAGATATCTAAGTTGAAAATGCAGTAGGAGAAAACAGCCTGTCTGTTTTTATTTGTTTAGGTTTTTTCCCCAACTCAAGATGCCATTGCCAAATTCAGTATCATTAAGTGTTCTCTAAGTGCCTTAATGTTTCCTTACAAGAATTTAAAAACTTTGGCCTTTATGTTTTGAATTACTTTTGCAGAGATCAATAGGTAGAAGCCCAACATCATTCTTTGCTTGTTAGATATGAATTTTTTCATTACTATTTGCTGAAAAGATTATCGTTTCTTCATTAGATAATTAGAGTTACCTTGAAAAAAACAATTCACTCAGATGTGTGAAAGTTCATTGCTCTATTTTATTCCACTGGACTGTATTTCTGTCTATATGCCACTACCATCTTATTCTGATTATCATGTCTTTTACTAAATTTTGAATCCAAAGTATCAGTCTTCGATTTTGTCCTTATTTCCTGAAGATAGTCTTCTCTAATTAAGATGTCTAGAGATTCTGTATGAAATGTAACTCCTATACCGCTTCCTCTAGGGGTGAAGCCCTACAAGAATCCCCCCATCTGAACTGGCATGTCAATTGTGTTGTCATTTGTAAGACAGAAACAGAATTGTTTCCTTTCTCTTTCCAATTTACATTTCCCATTTCTTTTTCATGATTGATTGCTTTGTATAGAACACTAATATCATACTGAAAAAGAGGGGTGAAACCAGAAGTAAATAGTTCTGACTTTATTTTGGAAACAAACAAACAAACAAACCCAATTTTTGCCTTTCACTTCTGAATGTGATGCTGTTGGTTTTTCATGTATTGCTCTTATTATGGTGGCTAATACTCTTTTATTTCTTACTTGTGATTTTTTCTATTATGAAATTATGCAACAGTTACTAACTCTGTGATTTTGGAAGGTTCTTAACATATTATTTTGCCTACTATAATATGAGGAAAATAGTAGCATTTATTTCATAATCTGGGTAAAAATATAAAGTAACATTATTCATGAAGAACATTCAGAGTAGTGTTTGTTATTGATTAATTATATAGTTAATGATAAACATTGCTAGAACCAAAAGAATAAGGATCAGTGGCTTCTTGGGTATGAAATAGTATGAATGAGTAGGCTTATACCCTCTTCAGCTAAACAGAGTAGGAGGTTTATAGAACTATAGAGAAACATAATCTTAACCTGTGAAATGCAGTGATCTCTGCAAGTAATACTGGATATATTGTCCTCGTTTTTCTTGATATATTCCTGACCAATATTACCAATAGCAGTTTGTAGCTAGAGTTTTTCTCTCCGGGTCCCACCAAGCCCTGGCAGTCCTGTAGCCTACTTATAAAATAAACATACAGACGCTTATATTATTTAAACTGCTTGGCCATTAGCTCAGGCCTACCATTGTCTAGCTCTTACTGTTATATTTAGCTCATTTCTGTTAATCTATATGTTGCCACATGATCCATGGCTTTACCTGCTGTGTTTACATGATGTTCTCTGGATGGCAGGCTGGCGTCTCCTCCTCTCCACCTTTCTGTTCTTTCAATTCTCCTCTCTGCTAGTCCCACCTATACTTCCTGCCTGGCTACTGGCCAATCAGTGTTTATTTATCAATCAATCATCCACAGCAGCAGTTCATTTATGCTACAGTAACGTAAGTCTAAGGCATGAATACTAGGTATTAAAGAAGATCCATAGTTGGCTATGAATTTAAATTGAGAAATTCAGTTGAAAATAAAGATAAAGAAGAATGCAAAAATATAGACCTTTTAAATGCTTGAAAAGGCTTTGATTCTACTGCTCTGCCTTTAGAACCTTGTCCCAGTTACAGATAAACTGAAAGTGTAAGGAAGCATAAAGTAACAGCAACATTGCAATCCCCATGTCTGAACTGGTTTAACATTCCTATTTCAATAAGAACCTTCTCTATCTGTGAGTAGAGAGAATCACAGAATCTCCAGCTCCATCTAAAAGAACAGGATACTGGTTCATTCAAAAGAAAACACTTCACTATGGGTACACTCCATTCAATATTCCATTATGTTTTTTAGTAAAATGTTGGCAATCTACTCAATTCAACGGCCATTTTTTCCAGACAGATTATAAAGTTATCATAGGTGTCTGGAAAAGAAGACATCAAAATATAATCCAGGTAAGAGTTTAATAAAGACCTTTTGTAGCTTGCCTCACACAAATAACTCCACTTCTAGTGTCGATATACACATTAATGATAGACACTACCATGATCAAATATGAGCAAAATAAAGGGGGAAACAAGTATAAACCAGATGAACAAAGAAGCAGCGAGAGACCCAGTATCAGGTCCTTAAAGCCTATTTGGAATAAGGTGGGGTCAGAAATGATGAAATAATTCTTATTAGGGCTGGAAATGGGAGGATACCCATTCGGCAATTGAAATATCTAAGAGCATAATAGCTTCTTCAAGAATTTTTTGAGACAGTAGAGAAATTACTGTTCCATTCCCAAGAGTTTGAATGGAGTATAAACTTGAATGTGTAGTCACAAGAATTCTTCCTTAGCTCTAGAGAGTAAGCATAAGGATGGCCAATGACAACAACCATCATTAAAGTAGAAATTCTTCTGTGCACACCCCAGTTTTTCATAACACACCACAGTTGCTCACAGAGGAGCAGAAATGCCACACCATCAGGGAGTCTTTGGCTCCATAGTAGGGTCTTCCTGGTCCTAACCTTCTTATCATAGAGTCATCTTCAGAGGCAAAGACTTGAATGGACATTATCAATTATAACTCATCTTTTCTATCCATTCATCTAAGATACCTGTTCTAGATTTAAAATTGCCATATAGAATGGAGGTGATTGAATGTCTTTCTACACAAGGAGATTTTCTGAGCCTTAACCAAAATGTCACATTGCTTAAATTTTTTAAATAGTTTACTCTTACAACAGAATATTTCAAAGTTATGTTAAGGCTAAACAATCATCCTTTAAATATTCCAATTTCAATAACTTTTATTGAGAGATATTAATGGAATTAAATGCCTTCAACCTCCAGAAAAGGCATGCCTTAGTTACAAATTTATGCAGACATTGAATGGTGCTGTTAAAATGCAAATATGTTTTCTGAGATTAACAATGCAATAAATCAGAGTCAACTAGCAGTATGTTGACAAAAGTTTACCAGACCCTCACAAGATCAAAATTCCAGCATGGACAGGGAAGGGGCTCCTGAGGCCCCACCTCTAGCTGAGGAGCTATTAGTGGTTAATGACTGCTTCCTGGAGCAGAGTCAGGTTTCTTCAAGGATCTTTCCCTTGAAGAGTCACCTATGCTCCAGGAGATGTTTTTACACACACACACACACACACACACACACACACACACACAGGCGTCACTAAGCAGACCCAGTATGTTTTTTAAAACGAGCTCATGAAATTTGGAAGAAAAAGTAGTAGTTGGGGGGCAGATAGAAAAGTAATTGGAGAGTGAGGAATTGGGCTGGAGTTGATTAAAATACATTATATGTGTGTATGAAATTTTTAAGCAAAAAAACAGACAATGAAAAAACATCTTTCAAGTTTAGTTTATGAGAGATAATTTCCGCTAAAACATGAAAGCAGAAAGGAGACTATTATAGAGCAGAAAAGAGACCTACAGGAGGAGACAGAGTACTAGGGAAGATGTTTGGAAGAGGACAAGAAGGAACAAAGTGTGTATGAAAATGCGATAATAAAACTCATTAGCTTGTATGCTGATTCAAAAAAGTAACTTTAAAATGATAAACATTCCTTGTAAGCCTATTCAGCAACTTGATTATTGGTTTGTGATACTGTGAATGGCTCTACAAGCCTAATGTACAAACTTAGAAGTATTTTTCAAAATACTCTGTTGCATATTTGAGATTTCTGAGGAAGATATACCTCAAATATTCTAATATACACCTCAAGTGCTCTAACAGTAAATGAGATAGTTACATGTGTGCATTTATGTACATAGGCTTGGTTGCTGTAACTATTACATAATGTCTGCAGGTATAAAATCCTTTTAAGACCTGTATGTATATTTCATACACAATTTACGTATCAGCTATTTCTCAGTGAAACTTGGCAAGGACTCAAACAGCCTTAATTATTTCATTTGAAATCTTTATTGAAAACAAACTGAGACCTTGGTGTGGTTGTATATAATTCTAGCTCATAGGAAGTGAAGAAAGAGAATCCTGCATTTGAAGCCAGCCAGAGCTACACAGCAAGCTTCAGGCCAGCCTTATAAGGAGACATATCTTACAAACATCAAGAAGAAAATGAAAACAAAAACAAAAAGAGAAGGAAGAGGAGCACAAGGAAGGGAGGAAGAAACCAAATTCATTATAAATGTATGGGTTTATTTTTGTATTGCTTAATTTATTTCTTCTAGCCATCTTTCTACCTACCCTTATGTCATATTCATATCCTCTTGATTACTATTATTTCATAGTAAATATTAAAATAGGTAATGTATGGACACCAACTTTTTTTTTGAAGTTTTACTTCTTCTGCATTACATTTTCTATTTTTCAGACTTCATTTGGGATAGCTGTTTCTTTAGGCTTCTGTATGTGTATGGTACCCTGAAATGATATGCACACAAACAACAAAATCAGACTCAACCAGTTGTATACACACACACACACACACACACACACACACACACACACACGTGTGTGTGTGTGTGTGTGTGTGTGTGTGTACGTAACAATAATAGTCAAAGAAAAAGAGGTTATAAACTTGACAGTTGGGAGAGACATAGGAAGGAGATGAAGGGTAGCTAGGAGGTGCTAGAAGAGAAAGTAATGTAATTAAATTTTAATTAAAGTTAATACAAAATTTTAAAAGCATATAAAGTTGGCAGGAAAAGTAGTGTTGGGGGTAGAGGAGACACCTAAGACAGATTTTTATCAAAACACATTATATGCATTATGAAATTATCGATTTTTTTAAAGTTCAAAACATAGTTCATTCAGCAACTTCAGTATCTATGTTTTAATAATGCGTGCATGCAATAGTCTTAAAGACAAAGCACCCTCTAGACCACAAAACACACCTTGAAACATTCAGATAATATGGAACACAGAATATATGCCCTTAGACCATCATGTGGTTATAGTTAATAATACAATAATATCCAGGAGCAATTATAGATAATTTATCTATAAATTAAACAGTACATCTCTAAATAATACATGGGTCAAAGGGGTATCAAAAAATTCTTAAAACATGTTTAAATTAAGTGCAAAGGAAAATAAAACATTTCCAAATTTGTGAAATGAAGGGTATGCAGTGTTTAGAGTGAAATTTATAACAGTGGGTACACATATTAATATAAAATACTGGCCTAAAATAATAAGTTTAACCTTCTACCTTTAAGACAAAAGGAGTCAAAACAGATATTTTTAAAAACGCTTCTATATAAATGCTCATATCAGCACTGTTTAAGATGGACAAAAACTGAAAATAGGTTGGCATCCACCAACAAATGGATGAATTCTTAAACCAAATGCACTGTATTTGCAAAAATGGAATGTTCAGCTCTAACATTTAATGAAGTTCTGATACATGTTATAACATGAATAATTCTAATATGAAATGTAAAGAAATTGAACACAAGGTATCAAAAATTATCTTGGTCTTTTTGTGTATCAACTTGATTTAGAAAACAGAGCTAGAAATCAAATTAGTAGTGGTCTGGAGCAGAGAAGGGAAATAGGGAGACACTGCTTGACAGCTCCAAGATTTCCTTTTATAGTCATAAATTTGGTTTGGCACAAGACATAATACTTACACAATATTACTGATATATAGTAAGTGCACTCATTTCACCCTTCAAAGTGGATAGAAAAGCATAATATAGACGAAAAAAGTATCTAGATTAATAGTATATAATGTTAGGTATGCAATACAGTGTATTTCCTACCATATTAATTAATGACAAATATCACATATTAACTTTTAAAATCTGAAGATCCACTGACAGAAATACTACATACACCAAGCACTCATGAACCATACAATCTCTCCATCAGGTAGATGGAGAGATTTTAGGGCTTGTAGGCTTAGAATAGAAATATACATGTTTTAACAGGGTGACTAGGAAATTTCTTAGGGCTCACTGAAACAAATGTAAGGAATTATTAAACTCCTAATATATGTAACATATACATCTATTTCCTAGGATGATAGGTGACATATTTCGGAAGTTTAATAAATGCTTACTTTAGTTCCAATGGACCATAAGAAATACCCTTGTGTGCAATGTAACCCCCCACACACACACACACATAAATTTTCTTTCATTTACCTGAGGTCAACAGAGCCCAAAAATATTAAGTAAAAAATTCCAGAAATAAATAATTAGTAGGTTTTAAATTTTATTTCTTCCTGAGTAGCATGGTGAACTCCTCTACAACAGTGTACAAGAATTCTCCACTTGTCTAACATATTCAGACTGTGTGCGCTACCAACCTGTTAGTTACCTAGTGACTTAGTTAATTTTATTGCTGTGAAAAATTACTATGACCAAAGCAACTTATAGAAGAGTTTATTTGGCCTTAACAGTTTCAGAAGGTTAATTTAATCCATGCCATCATGGTGAGCAGCAAGTGGGCATGCATGGCTCTTGAGCAGTAGCTGAGAGCTTACATGTTGAGACAAAAATCATGAGGTAGAGGGAGAATAACTGGGAATGGCATGGGCTTTTGCCTCTTCTAACAAGGCCACCTCTCCTAATCCTTCCCAAACAGTTACACCAGTGGGTGTGTATGTGCAAACAATTATTCAAATATATGTACTTGTGGGGGCCATTTTCATTCAAACCACATACCTAGTAGTTGCTTTCTCTATCAGAACTGTTATGGTATCATAGTGCTTGTGTTCAAGTAATTCTTATTTTATTTAACAAAGGTTCCAGAGCAAGAGTTGTGATGGTGACAATTTTATTGCTTATTTTTATTTTTACATTTTATTAGTCATTGCCAATATGTTACTGTGTTTAATTTAGAAATTAAACTGTCATAAGTATGCATGTAGCCATGCAGACAACTACAGTATTTGTAATGTTGGCTACTAACAGCAGCTTCAAGCATTTTACCTGTAGATAAAGGACATTAGTGTATAAATATGCATTATTCCTACACATTATTCTTACACATTATTCATATGTATATATTAACATATATACACAAATTTTCACTTAAAGTTCACCATTCTGTCATGGATGGCAGTGGGGACCCTTTCTTTGGACCCATTGGAAGCTAACTGCTGTGAGGGCATGATCTGTTAAAAAATCCCCAGCTATGCTCATAAAAGAGACCATAATTAAACTAAGTGGTCAACAAAAAGGCATGAAAGTAAGATGAGGACTGTTTGGGAAGGGGAGGAGGTCAGCAGCAGTGGGAGAAAATAGAGGAAAGGGAGGTGAATATGACCACACTGCAATGTGTGGCACATCAGAAAACATACTTAGACAATAGTTCTTTAAAACTGATGTAAGAAAAGCACAGTTACTATGACTAAGGAAAATTATTCTTCATTTTTACAAATTAAAAAGAAATTACAATCCGATTAAGATGCCTAACAGTGCTGGCTAGTGGTGGCGCAAGCCTTTAATCCCAGCACTCAGGAGGCAGAGGAGGCAGATCTCTGTGAGTTCATAGCTAGCCTGGTCTACACAGCAAGTTCCAGGATAAGCTCCAAAAGCTACACAAAGAAACCCTGTCTGGAAAAAACAGGAAAAAAAAAAAAAAAGATGCCCAGCAGCATTTGGAACCATAGTAAAGGATCAGGCTGTAAAAAACGCAGCAGATGGCAAAACATGTGTCTTTCCCCAGTCCTCACTTCATGGTAGCAAAACAACCACACTCTGTTGCATTTGGTTGCTCTTATCTGTGTCTTCTTGGTCACTCAGCAAAGCCATGCCCTCAACTAGACAATTTCGAAGGCCTGTGTGGTAACTGACTCAGACAATTCCCAGTACTCAGGTGGCTAAGGAAGAAGGCTGGCCTCAAGTTAGTTACTTGGTGAACACAAGACCAGCCAGGGATACGCAGTAATATGCTGTCTCAAAAGCAAAAGAAAAATCCCAAAATGAAGCACACATTTGGAAAGTTAAGCCACTCATTTTCAGTCTTCATGTTGCATAGCTAATGGAAATAAAGTAGTAACATGAAAGTAAGTAAATATCTTATCAGAGTTGGAAAAATACTCCAATACTCTAAAATTTGTGTAAAAATGATAGTAAACATAAATGTTACTAAGTTCCTAAAAAAAGTACAGTACTTTGGAAATAATTTGTTTTTGTTGTGTCCACCTGGTGGGTTACTTGCTCATCACCAATGTTTACAGATATACAAGGCTCCCTTCTGTTATGATAAATTATTTTTAGAACTAGGCAGAGCTGTTGATGGGGCAGTGTAAATGTAACTGAATTATGCTTCGTTATTTTTGCTTTGTCCAATGACAACTTGGTGTTACTTATTATTTTTGCTTTTAATATCTATAATTATCCTACATAGATATCCCAAAGCAAGTAGAACAATACTGAAATAATCATCTTGTTTTGTTTTACACATTATTTATTTTTTTATTTTACAATTAATTTAATTTTATATATCAGCCACATATTCCCCTGTCTTCCCTCCTCCCATCCCCCAGCCTTCACCCCAAATCCTCCCCCCATTCCCACCTCCTCCAAGGCAAGGTCTCTCCTGGGGATTCAGCTCAACCTGGTAGATTCAGTCTAGGCAGGTCCAGTCCCCTCCTCCCTACACCAAGGCTGAGCAAAATGTCTCATACACCAAGGACAGGTCCTGGTCCCACTGCCTGGGGGCCTCCTAAATAGTTCAAGCTAATCAACTGTCTCACTTATCCAGAGGGCCTGATCTAGTTCCATGGGGGCTCCTCAGCTATTGGTTCATAGTTCATGTGTTTTCACTAGTTTGGCTATCTGCCCCTGTGTTTTTTCCAATCATAGTCTCAATATCTCTTGCTCATATAATCCCTCCTCTCTCGTGCAGATTGGACTCCTGGAGTTCCACCTGGGGATTGGCCATGAATCTCTGCATCTGCTTCCATCAGTCACTGGATGAGAGTTCTATCATGACAGTTAGGGTGTTTGGCCATCAGATCACCAGTGTAGGTCAGCTTGGGCTTTCTCTCAACCATTGTCAGTAGTCTATTGTGGAGGTATCTTTGTGGATTTCTGGGGAACTCTCTAGCACTTTGTTTCTTCCTGTTCCCATGGGGTCTTCATTTATCATGGAATCTCTTTCCTTTTTCTCCCACTCTGTTCCTGATCCAGCTGTGACCTCCCGCTTCCCTAAGCTCTCTTTCACCAGACCCTTGCCCTCCATCACCCCCCCACCCACGTCCAGGTTGCTCATGTAGATCTCATCCATTTCTCTGTCATTGGGTGATCCCTGTGTCTTTCTTGGGGTCCTCTTTATTAGGTAGCCTCCCTGGAGTTGTGAGTTACAGTCTGGTTATCCTTTGATTTACATCTAGTATCCACTTATGAGTGAGTACATACCATGTTTGTCTTTCTGAGTCTGGGTTACCTCACTCAGGATGATTTTTTTCTAGTTCCATCCATTTGCCGGCAAACCTCATGAAGTCATTGTTTTTCTCTGCTGAGTAGTATTCCATTGTGTATATGTACTACATTTTATTTATCAGTTCTTCAGTTGAAGGGCATCTAGGTTGCTTTCAGGTTCTGGCTATTACAAATAATGCTGCTATGAACATAGTTGAGCATGTGTCCTTGTGGTATGTTTGAGAATTCCTTGGGAAAAGATCTTCATCAACCCCACATCTGACAGAGAGCTGATATCCAAAATATATAAAGAATTTGAGTGGGTGATCCAAACATATCAGATTCGACACACAAGGAGAAGATATGAAAACATGCTGCCTGCACAAACATTATGAAGCCTTGCCCTGTGTTTTAATGCCTTGTCAATGCATCTGCACTAATCTTCATATAGTGATCAGTTCATGAATGTACTTTTACTTTATCTAAATGCTCATCCACTCAAGAAACTAGACATCAAAATACCTAACAGTCCAAATTAAAAAATGGGATACAGAGCTAAATGGGATACAGGGAATTCTCAACAGAAGAAGCTCAAATGGCTGAAAGATATTTAAGGAATTGCTCAAAATCCTTAGTCATCAGGGAAATCCAATCAAAATTACTCTGAGATACCACCTTACACCTGTCAGAATGGCTAAGATAAAAAACACTGAAGACAGCATATGCTGGAGAATATGTGGACCAAAGGGAACATTCTTACATTGTTGGAGGGAATGAAAACTTGTATAACCACTTTGGAAATCAATATGGTGCTTTCTTAAAAAATTGGGAATCAATCTCCCTCAAGACCCATCTATACCACTCTTGGGCATTTTACATTTTAAAGTGACTTCAAAAGGCCTTCCCTCCTGCAACCCACCCCTCCAACAAGGCAAAGTCTCCCATGGGAAGTCATCAGAGCCTGATATACACATCTGAGGCAAGACCAAGCCCCTTCCCCCTGCATCAAGGCTGTGAAAAGTGTCCCACCATAGGTACTAGGCTTCCAAAAGCTAGTTCATGCATCAGGGACGGATCCTGATCCTACTGCCAGGTGCCCCTCAGGCCAAGCTACACACTGTCTTGCTTATGCAGAGGGCCTAGTGCAATCCCATGTAGGTTCCACAGCTGTTGGTCTAAAGTTCATGAGTTCTCACTAGCTTGGTTTGGTTGTCTCTATAGATTTCCCCATCATGATCTTGATGCCCCTAGATCGAATTATTTGTTTTCTGAGGTGTATGGCCTGCATGCATGTCTGTCCACTACATATGTGCAGTACCAAAGAGGTCAGCAGATCACATTGTGTCATTTTGAACTAGAGTTAACTGTAATGTAGGTGCTGGGAACAGAACCTAGGAATTCTTCAAGGAGGGGAAAAAGTGCTGTTAACTGCTGAGCCATCTCTTCAACTGCAGCTTTTAGATGCTATTAATAATGGTACTGTTACAGTTGAATCTGAAATATACCCAACAGGGCCATGCTTTTTGAATGCTTGGGGCCACAGTCTACTTTTGGTCTGTCATGAGGTGAAGAAGCTCTTCAGTCACACACTCCAACCATGCCCAAGTGCATAGGGCCAAATGACAATGGAATGAAGCCTCAGAAACTATGAGCCCAAATCAATTCTTTCTCCCTTTGGTTGTTTCTGCCAGATGTTTGGAGACTCTAGTGGGAAAAGTAACTAATACAGTTATGAATACTTACTCATGTCTTTCCATGGACTTGTGTCATAGGAATCTAGCAGTGAAATTTCATTGACTTAATTAATAACTATTAATATCTATACATGTCATAAATAATAAATGACAAACTCCATAATCAAGAGTTGGTTAATACCAGAGCATAGATAGCATGGTGATATCATAAGTATATACTAGCCAATGAAGTTGTAACCTTCATATTTTTAAAAATAGCTGTGCTATGTAGAACAAACACAATTTGTTGAACCATTCATGAATATAATTTAGTTGTTTAAGAAACTGTTGAACTGTATCTCAATGAGGTTACACCATTTTAATTCCCTCTAGTGATACATGAAGATACCCATTCAATGCCTCTTTCCTTTTTTTTCTTTTTTTTCTTATTATATTTGTGTTTTAATTTTACATATCAGCCATGGGTTCCCCTGTCCTCCCCACAGCCGCCTCCACCCCTACCTTCCCCCCATTCCCTCCCCTCCATTCACACCTCCTCCAGAGACAAGACTCCCCTGGGGATTCATTTAAACCTGGTGGATTCAGTACACGCAGGTCCAGTCCCCTCTTTCCAGGATGAGTAAAGTGTCCCTGTTTAAGCCCAAGGTTCCAAACAGCCAGCTCATGCACTAAGGACAGGTCCTGGTCCCACAGCCTATTCAAGCTATTCAATTGTCTCACTTATCCAGAGGGCCTGATCCAGCTGGGACCTCTACAACCTTTGGTTCATAATTCCTGTGCTTCCATTTGTTTGGCTATTTGTCCCAGTGCTTTTCCAATCTTGGTCTCAACAATTCACACCCTTACAGTCCCTCCTCCTTCTTGACAATTGGATACCTGGAGCTCCACCTGGGGCCTGGCTGAGGATCTCTGCATCCACTTTCATCAGTTATTGGATGAGAGTTCCAACACTACTGTTAGGGTGTTTGACCATCTGATAACCAGACTAGGTCAGATCAGGCTGTCTCTCCACCACTGACAGCAGTCTATAGAGGATGTATCATGGTGGATTTCAGGGGACCTCTCCAGCACTCTACCTATTCCTGTTCTCATGTGGTCATAATTTATCATGGTCTGTTATTCCTTGTTCTCCCTTTCTGTTCTTGATCCAGCTGGAATCTCCTGCTCCCCTAAGATTTCTTTCCCTAAAAACTTTCCCTTTATTACTCCCACAGTCGTCCAGGTTGTTCATGAAGATCTCATACATTTCTCTGACATTGGGCAATCCCTGTGTCTTTCCTAGGATCCCATTTTCTAGGTAGCCTCCCTGGAGTTGTGTAGCAGTCCACTCATCTTTGTTTTACATCTAGTATACTCCTATGAGTGAGTACATACCATGTTTGTCTTTCTGAGTCTGGGTTACCTCACTCAGGATGATTTTTTTTTAGATCAATCCATTTGCCTGCAAACCTCATGATGTCATTGTTTTTCTCTGCTGAGTAGTACTCCATTGTGTATATGTACCATATTTTCTTTATCCATTCTTCAGTTGAAGGGCATCTAGGTTGTTTCCAGGTTCTGGTTATTACAAACAATGCTGATATGAACATAGCTGAGCAAATGCCCTTGTAGTATGATTGAGCATTCCTTGGGTAGATGACCAAGAGTGCTACAGCTGCGTCTTGGGGGAGATGGATTCCCAGTTTTCTAAGGAAACGCCATATTGATTTCCAAAGTGGCTGTACAAGCTTGCATTCCCACCAGCAGTAGAGGAGAGTTCCCCTTGCTCCACATCCTCTCCACCATAAGCTGTCTTCTGTGTTTTTGATCTTAGCCAATCTGACAGGTGTAAGGTGGTATCTCAGAGTCATTTTGATTGGCATTTTATGGTTAATTAGGGATGTTGAGCAATTCTTTAAATGTCTTTCAGCCATTTGAACTTTCTTTGTTGAGAATTCTCTGTTTAATTCTATAGCCCATTTCTTAATTCGACTGTTGGGTATTTTGATGTCTAATTTCTTGAGTTCTTTATATATTCTGGATATCAGCCCTCTCTCAGATGTGGGGTTGGTGAAGACCTTTTCCCATTCTGTAGGCTGTCGCTTTGTCTTGTTGACAGTGTCCTTTGCTCCACAAAAGCTTCTCAGTTTCAACAGGTCCCACTGATTGATTGTTTCTCTCAGTGTCTGTGCTACTGGTGTTATAGTTAGAAAGTGATCTCTGGTGTCAATGCATTCAATAGTACTTCCTACTTTCTCTTCTGTCAGGTTCAGAGTAACTGGATTTATGTTGAGGTCTTTGATCCACTTGGACTTAAGTTTTGTGCACGGTGACAGATATGGATCTATTTGCAGCCTTCTACCCATTGGCATCCAGTTATGCCAGAACCATTTGTTGAAGATGCTTTCTTTTTTCCATTGTACATTTTGTACATGGTTTCTTTGTCAAAAATTATATGTTCATAGGTGTGCGGGTTAATGTCAGGTTCTTCAATTTGATTCCATTGGTCCACAATTTGGTTTTTATGCCAGCACCAAGCTGTTTTTATTATGGAAGCTCTATAGTAGAGCTTGAGGTAGGGGATCGTGATGCTTCCAGAGGTTGTTTTATTGTACAGGATTCTTTTGGCTATCCTGGGTTTTTCATTTTTCCATATGAAGTTGAGTATTATTCTTTCCAGATCTGTGAAGAATTGTGTTGGTAATTTGATGGGGATTGCATTGAATCTGTAGATTGCTTTTGGTAAGATTGCCATTTTTACTATGTTAATCCTGCCTGTCCATGAGCAGGGGAGGTCTTCCCCTTTTCTGACATCTCCTACAATTTCTTTTTTCAGGGGCTTGAAGTTCTTGTCATATAGGTCCTTCACATGCTTAGTTAGAGTAACCCCAAGGTATTTTATATCATTTGTGGCTATTGTAAAGGGTGATATATCTCTGATTTCCTTCTCAGCCTGTTTGTCTATTGTATATAGGAGGGCTACTGATTTTTTTTGAGTTGATCTTGTATCCTGCTATGTTGCTGAAGGTTTTTATTAGCTGTATCAGTTCCTTGGTTGAATTTTTGGGGTCACTCATGTATACTATCATGTCATCTGCAAATAGGTAAAGCTTGACTTCTTCCTTTCCAATTTATATCACCTTAAACTCCTTTTATTGTCTTATAGCTCTGGCTAGCACTTCAAGTACTATATTGAATAATTATGGGGAGTGGGGACAGCCTTGCCTTGTTCCTGATTTTAATGGTATTGCTTTGAGATTCCTCTCCATTTAATTTGATGTTGGCTTTCTGTAGATTGCCTTTATTATGTTTAGTTATGTTCCCTGTATTCCTGATTGCTCCAAGACCTTTATCATGAAGGGGTGTTGGATTTTGTCAAATGCCTTTTCTGCATCTAGTGAGATGATCATGTGGGTTTTTTCTTTGAGTTTGTTATATGGTGTATTACATTGACAGACTTTCATATGTTGAACCACCCTTGCATCCCTGGGATGATGCCGACTTGATCATAGTGGATAATTGTTTTGATGTGTTCTTGGAGTCTGTTTGCCAGTATTTTATTGAGTATCTTTGCATCAAATTTCATGAGGGAGATCGGTCTGTAGTTCTCTTTCTTTGTTGCATCTTTGTTTGGTTTAGGAGTCAGGGTAATTGTAGCCTCATAGAAGGAGTTTGGTAATTCCTTCTGCTTCTATTGTGTGGAACAATTTAACGATTATTGGTATTAACTCTTCTTTGAAGATCTGGTAGAATTCTACAGTGAAACCATCTAGTCCTGGGCTTTTTTTGCTTGGGAGACTTGTAATGACTGATTCTATTTCCTTAGGGGTTATTGGGATATTTAAATAGTTTATCTGGTCTTGATTTAACTCAGGTATGTGGTACCTATCCAGAAAATTACCCATTTCTTTTAGATTTTCCAGTTTTGTGGAATAGAGGTTTTTGAAATATGACCTGATGATTCTCTAGATTTCCTCATTGTTTGTTGTTATGTCCCCATTTTCATTTCTTATTTTGTGAATTTGAATGCTCTCTCTCTGTCTTTTGGTTAGTTGGATAACAGTTTGTCTATCTTGTTGATCTTCTCAAAAACCAACTCTTTGTTTTGTTAATCCTTTGTATTGTTCTCTTTATTTCTATTTTATTGATTTCAGCTCTCAATTTGATAATTTCCTGGTGTCTGTCCCTCCTGGGAGACTTTGCTTCTTCCTGTTCAAGAGGTTTCAGGTGTGCTGTCAAGTTACTAGTGTGAGATTTCTCCAGCTTCTTTATGTGGGCATTTAGTGCTATGAATTTCCCTCTTAGCACTGCTTTCATATTGTCCCATAAGTTTGGGTATGTGGTGTATTCATTTTCATTGATCTCTAGGAAGTCTTTAATTTCTTTCTTTATTTCTTCCTTAACCCATTGGTGATTCAGTTGAGCATTATTCAGTTTCCATGAGATTATAGAATTTCTGTAGTTTTTTTCTGTTGTTGAAATCTAACTTTAAACCGTGGTGGTCCGATAGAACACAGGAGGTTATTCCAATTGTTTTGTATCTGTTGAGATTCACTTTGTGACCAAGTATGTGGTCAATTTTAGAGGAGGTTCCATGGGGTGTTGAGAAGAAGGTATATTCTTTTTTGTTTGGGTGGAATATTTTGTAGATATCGATTGAGTCCATTTGAGCCATAACATCAGTTAAGACCATTATTTCTCTGTTAAGTTTCAATTTGGCAAATCTGTCCAGAGGTGAAAGTAGAGTGTTGAAATGTCCCACTATTAATGTGTGGGGTTTTATAGGTGATTTAAGCTTTAATAATGTTTCTTTTACATATGTGGGTGCCCTTTTGTTTGGGGCATAAATGTTCAGAATTGAGACTTCATCTTGGTGGATCTTTCCTGCTATGAGTATGTAATGTCCTTCCTCATCTCTTTTGATTGATTTTAGTTTGAAGTTTATTTTGCTTGATATTAAGATGTCTACACCAGGTTGCTTCTTAAGACCATTTGATTGGAAAGTCTTTTCCCAGCCTTTTATTCTTAGAAGGTGTCTGTCTTTGAATTTGAGGTGTTTTTGTTGTATGCAGCAGAAAGATGGGTCCTATTTTCATATCCATTCTGTTAGTCTGTGTCTTTTTATAGGTGAATTAAATCCATTGATATTAAGGGATGTTAATGACCAGTAATTGTTCATTCCTGTTATTATTTTTATTTTTTGGTGGTAGTGTGTATGTAGTTCTTTTCTTTTGGGTTTACTGCTGTGGTGTTATCTATTGCCTGTGTTTTCATGGGTTTTTCTGCCGTCCTTAGGTTGTAATATTCCTTCTAGTGCTTTCTGTAGGGCTGGGTTTGTGAATAAGTATTGTTTAAATCTGGTTTTGTCTTGGAAGTTCTTGTTCACTTCATCCATGATGATTGAAAGTTTTGCTGGGTATATTAGTCTAGGCTGGCATCCATGGTCACTTAGTGTCTGCATTATATCTGACCAGGTCCTTCTGTCTTTCAAAGTCTCCATTGAGAAATCGGGTGTTATTCTGATGGGTTTGCCTTTATAAATCACTTGGCATTTTTCCTTTGATGACCTTAATATTCTTCCTTTATTGTGTATGTTTAGTTGTTTAACTATTATGTGGTGAGGGGACTTTTTTGTGGGGTCTAGTCTGTTTGGTATTCTATAGGCTTCTTGTATCTTCATAGGCATTTCCTTCTTTAAGTTGGGAAAGTTTTCTTCTATGATCTTGTTAAATATATTTTCTGTGCCTTTGAGTTGGTATTCTTCTCCTTCCTCTATCCCTATTATTAGTAGGTTTGTTCTTTTCATGGTGTCCCAAATTTCTTGGACATTTTGGGTCATGACTTTGTTGGTTTTAGTGTTTTCTTCAACTGATGAATCTACTTCTTCTAATGTATCTTCAACACCAGAGATCCTCTCTTCCATTTCTTGCATTCTGTTGGTTATACTTGCTTCTGAAGTTACTGTTTGTTTACTCAGATTTTCTATTTCCAGCATTCCTTCTGCTAATATCTTCTTCATTTTTTCTTTTTCCCTCTTCAGGTCTTGGACTGTTTCCCTTGCTTTTTATTGATTTTCTTTCAGGGACTTGTTTTCTTCTGCTTTAATTGTCCTTTCCTCTAGGTTTTTATAGCGTTCTTCCCATTTTTTGTTTGTCTGTTCCTCCATTTTATTTTTGATTTCTTGTATATAAGGCTCTAGCCTCTTCATGATGTTTCTTACAAGGTTGTTTTCTTCTTCTTCTTCCATTCCATGATGTTCAGGACTAGCTGTTGGAGAAGGGCTAGGTTCTGGTGATGCTGTATTGCTCTTTATTTTGTTTTATGTACTTCTGCCTTGGCATCTGCCCATCTCCTTGTGGGTTCGTTCTTGGTCTTATCAGTGTACTTGTTCCAGACAGAGCTGACAGATTTAGGGAGCCTCTCTCTGGTCCAGATGGAAGCTCTGGGCCTGATGGGAGCTCTGGTCTAGATGAGAATGCTGGCCGGATAGGAGCTGGGGGGTTGCACTCTGAGTCTCAGGAAGTCCCTGGGGTCTCCTTACCTTGTGTAGATGGGAGCTCCTCTTGTCCAGATGGGTGTTCCAGGACAGGATGGAAGCTCTGGTCCAGATATGAGTTCCAGGGCAGATGGGAGCTGGGGGCTCTCTGGTCCAGATGGGAGTTCTGGGACATGATGTAATGCTGGACACTGGTCTCTAAGTCTACAAAAGTGGCTGGAGTCTCCAGCAGATGGGTGTGGGTCAAGGCGTTGAGGTTGTAGTGTTCACTGGAGGGTCTCTCTGGTCCAGATGGGAGTTCCAGGGCAGATGGGAGCTGGGGGCTGGTCTCTGAGTCTCAGGAAGTGGCTGGTGTCAAGGGCAAATTAGTGTGTGGGTAGGGTGTGGAGACTGCAGGGTCTGCCTGCGGTCTTGGAAAAGGGGAGCCTTCCCACAGGGCCTCCCGATTGCCCGGAAACTGGGGCCAAGTTGGTCAGGTCCTCCCAGGATGGTGCCCAGGGCTGGGACCCAGGGGCCTCTCTGACTATAACCCCAGGTACTCACCTCTCATCCAGATGGCAGTTCCAGGGCCTAATGACTCTTTTCAACATGGTATTCAACAACTTGTATCTTATGTGTTTTATCAACATTGTTCAATAACTAAAGTTGTTGAGAACCTTTTCATGTACTGGTTGATCATTCATATATGTTGACTTGAAATGTACATCATCTTCTCATCTACTCACAGCTATATGTTTTCTTCTTATTTTTGAATTGTACCATAGTACATAGTTTTTTCTCAGTCTGGGTTTACATTTAATTAAAAAATATTTATTTTTATGTTTACTTCTGTCTATGTGTTTGGGGGGCATCACATGCATGTGATAAGGCATAAGATCACCTGTAGTTAAAGGAGGTTGTGAGTCACCTTACATAGGTGCTGAAAACAAACTTGAGTCCTCTGTAAGAGCAATATGTACTCTAAACCAATGGGCCATCTTTCCAGTCCCAGAAAGAAGATTTTTAAATTTACTTTTAAACATTAAAGAATATTATCTTCCTAAAAGCAAACACAGGGTTTAGAGAGATGTCTTATTGCTAAAGAGCACTCACTAATTTTCCATAAATCCTGAGTTCAATTCCCAGTACCGACATGGAGACACACAAGCCTCTTTAACTGTAGTCTTATGAGATCTGATACCCTCTTGTGGTATGCACACGTACATGCAGACATAACATTCATATACATAAAATACATAAATAAATCTTTTTTTTTTTCTTTGGAAAAAATGCTATTTAGTCTGGGTCTTCCCTCCTAAATCAATTCAGTCAAGATATTCCCCACAGACATGTCCGAGAGCTTGTCTCTGAAGTAATTCTAGATTCTATCAAGTTGTCAGTTAACACCAACCATCATGATATTATATTACATGCCTTTAAAGCAGTACCTGTGGACTAGAGAGATGGTTCAGTGGTTAAGAACATTGGCATCTGCATGATGGTGCCCAGCTGTCTGTAACTCTGATTCCATGGGATTTGTTGTCCTCTGTTGGCCTATTCAGGCAACCATACACATGTGCTACACCACACATGCAGGCAAAGCACCCATACAAATAAAATACTACAAATATTTTTAAAACTTAAAAAAGTAGTAGTCCTTTGGGTAAGTATAGAGAGTATAACAAATTATTATAGAAATGCTTATCCATACCACCGGGAAAGAAAAAAATATGCATTAAATGTCAATAATTGTGTTCAGTGCTTTTATGGGAATTTACATTGATTCAAGTAAAAATCTTAACATGCTTTTTGATAGGTTTGACAGATACATTCCATTGGATGATCCATAATGGCACATGTTTGTGGAGAGCTTTTTTTGTTTTTTGGTTTTTGTTTTTGTTTTCTTTTTCCAAGACAGGATTTCTCTATGTAGACCGGCTGTCCTGGAACTCATTCAATAGACCAGACTGTCCTGGAATTCAGAGATCTGCCTGCCTCTGTCTCTGGAATGCTGGGATTAAAGGCGTGCACCACTACTGCCCATCTATGGAGAGTTCGTTGTGTGCTCATCCCCAAACAGAGACATATTATTCATATTTCCACCTTCTGTTTTGTTTCTGTCTTCCTTAAATTCAAGTGAATGAATCATATAGTAAACACTCATCTTTATCATGTATCTTTAGCTCAGTATTTTTCAAGAAATGCATACATCTACTGTTGAATATCAGTTCTTTTTGTAACAAAGTATTATGCATAGCAATAGGATTTTACTAGCTTGCTCCCCATGGGTTACTCAGCCTGATTTCTTACACACCTCAGGACAATGCATAGGGCCCTAACATATCAATCATTAAAAAGTGTTCTATGCATTTTGATTCACATTTAAAGTAATTCTTAATAGGAAAGTTCATACTATTGCCAATGGGTTGTATGTATCCTGTCTTGTGATCCCTATTGTTTGTTAATAGTCTCCCTGTTTCTCTGATTTTTTGTAGTGATATTTTAAATCTTAAAAAAATTTTGAATATTCTCCATAGATAGTTTTGATGATCACTATGAAATCCAAACACTGGATCACTTCAACTCTGTAAAGTGATCACAACTTAATTAATCACAACTTACTTAAAACTTTTTAATTTTTTTTTAACTTTTCAAATTACAATTACATAATTTCTCCTCTTCCCTTTCTCCTACTATCACCTATGTACCCTTTTTCCTGCTCTCTCAGACACATGGCCCCTTTTACTTTGTTGTGTGTGTATTCCTAAATATAGAAATACACCAAAATAATTAAAAATAAAATATTGTTACATAGAAAAGAAATACAATTGACCTCATTCTGTAGAATATAAAATGCCATTCAATAAAATTTCAAGTAAAAGATACAATTTATGTCATTGAACTATCACCTGATATTGATGACTGTAACATAAATATCTTAGTATAAAAGTAAAAATATTCAAAATAAATCTTGGAAAACTTAAAAAGTAATACAACATGATCAGTCCATGTAATATTACTTGTATGTATACATTTTCAGACTGACCACTAGGTACTGGATAGAACTGAGGTCTATTCCTTGAAGAACACTCTGAGCTCTCAGAATTACTTTGTTGCCTGTAGTTCTTTGTCTAGGGATGAGGCCTCATGAGCTCCCCACTTCCATGTTAGTATATCTCCTGAATCAGATTTATTTAATCTCTCTCTCTCTCTCTCTCTCTCTCTCTCTCTCTCTCTGCATTTAAATGAGTATGAATGTGTAGGCCAGAGGACAAAGATGAGTCTCCCTCAACCTCCCTCTGCCTTATAGTTTTATTTACTAATTTGTTTATTATTAATTTATTTGTATATGTATGTGGTGCATATCGTATGTACATGTGTCTGTGGTGGATACATTAGCCCATGTAAGCATTGTGCAGAGGCTGGAGTTTGACACTGTAACTATGTCTCCTAACCACTCTCCACTTTAGTTTTTGAGACAGGGTCTATTACTGAACACAGTTCATTGATTGGATGGGACTGGCTAGCCACTGGGCTCCAAGGACGGTGTTACCTCCCTTAGCACTGTGGTATTGGCAGGTACTACTGTGTCTACTGGCTTCTATGTGCTGCTGAGAAAATGAACTTATGCTTTCATGGCAGGCACTTTATTGACTGGAAACATCTTTCTGGGCTCCATCCTCTCTTCATTTTTAAAGAATGTTTTGCCAGTTATATTGTTCTTCTTTTGCTTCTCTCCCCTTTACAAGACTTTCAACATTTCATCCAGGTTTCTTTTAGCAGGCTGTAATCTTGTGGAGGTGCTATCATACACCACAAGTAACTTTTATTGTTTTTAAAGTTATCTCTATCTCTGGCTTTTGAAAAATTGATGACATGTGTGCCATATGTAGATGACTATACATGATACAATACATGTGAAGCTCTTGATGTTAAGAGTTTAACATCCTTCCTTCATAGTCACCCACAAATATCACTTCCGTTGCCCTCTGTAGTATCTGTGGTATGATGCCTACCCCAGTGATCAATGCCAATTCTATCTGCTGTGGATATGGCTCTGTGTAAATAAAATTCTGATTGGCCAGTGGCCAGGCAGGAAGTATAGGCGGGACAAGAGAGAAGAGAATTCTGGGAAGTAGAAGACTGGAGAAAGACACCGCCAGCCGCCGCCATGAGAAGCAACATGTAAAGACACTGGTAAGCCACAAGCCATGTGACAAAGTATAGACTAACAGAAATGGGTTAATTTAAGATAGAAGAAGTAGATAACAAGAAGCCTGCCATGGCCATACAGTTTCTAAACAAATGTAAGTCTCTGTGTGCTTTCTTGGTTGGGTCTGAGTGACTGTGGGACTGGCGGATGAGAGATTTGTCCTGACTGGGCCAGGCAGGAAAACTCTAACTACAAATGGCGCCCAACGTGGGGCAAGAGTTTCTACCTAAAACCTGACAAAAAAGATTCTAAGACGGAGCTAAAAACAGCTTCCTAATTGTCTCTCTCAAGTTAGCGGCAGCCTGCCGGTTTGAGCTACTATGGCGGGTTCCTGGCGTGTGCATCTGACCTGCAGTGTGGTAGGAATGAAAAGTCTACAAGCGACAGTTTATTCTGCTGCATGGTGGATTTAGCCTTTGCTAGTTAAAAAAAAAAAAAAAAAGTTTCTGGGCTATGCACTGCTTTGATAGAACTGCTTCTGATAGTTGATGGTACACATGGCTCCAGACCCAGAGCTGATGGTAAACTATCACCGCCATGTTGGAAAGCTGAGGTGGGCGGAGCCAGCAGCCACCGCAGCGTTTCAGTCTTACAAAGATAGATATTACACAGAGAATCTGGTTTATGTTGTCTTTGGGATTTTTAACTACAGAAAAAGATTTGTTCGTAAAAGCTGTTGAGTTAAACAAGTATGTAAATTTTAATGGTACCTTGACTTCAAAATTTGGATATAAGGATATGTTGCTTTAAAAAAGAGTCTCTGCTTTTATTTCCACAGAAAGCCAGAGGCTATGGATTTGTTCCAGATTAAGATACATCAGGTTTGATCAGCCAAGACCACCTAAAAGGTCTCCGATGACACAATGGCCCAGATGATCCAACATCCACAATGGTTTCAAGGCAACTGGCTCAGAGGTTTACCCTCATGGACTACTTCATAATCCTAAAATTTTCTTTATGTCCCCATAAGATACAGCGCCCCCCTCTAGCAGGAAGTAGTAAGAGAAACTACGCCCACATTCCCAAAATTATCAAGTTGGCTTTGGAGATGGAATTGGCTCACTCCCTCTCTAAACCCAGACATATTGCTAAAAGAAAGGGTTAAGAGATTCTTATGTCCCAAATCAAAAGAGCCCTCTGGTGTGGGACAGAGAAAAATCAATATTTTTCTTTAAAGCAGGTTGATTATAAATATGATCTCTTTCTAAAGAAGAAAAGGGGATATGATACAGATATAATAGGATGAAAGGATAGATTAAGGAACTTACTTCTAAAGAGCAACAACTTGTTTAAAATGTTTTACATTGGTATAGATTTTAGTCTATTCATACAAACTTAAAGTTAATTTTGTTATACTGTGTGTATATTTCTAATCATGTTTAAGGTATTATGTTTGTATAGCTCATTTAAGTTGTAATGGATAATTAAAAATAGATTAATAACTGGTCATCTATGATAATCATACTCATAGCCATGTTAGTTAAGTCTTCTAGGTATACACAGAGATATTTCAGACAGACAGGTAATCTTCAAACCCTTCAGAGATCTACAAAATATGGCATTTAAAATGTTTTAATAACTTAAGAATTTTTCTTTTTTGCTATGACTATGAGATATGATGGCTCCTGGCAGTACCAATCTACTTCAGAAAAAATATGGGCATTAAAAAAACTACATATGGAGCTAACTTTCATTGTGACAAAAGTCAGCCACTGGACAACAAAGTATCCTCGAATCAACTACTGACAAACAGGACAGACAAGACATAAAACCAAGGACTACCAATTCTTGCCAAAACAAGTGTGGTTGTGGCTTTAACAAAAGGCATCTTCTAAAGCCAGGACAATATGGCACCATCCCTGAAATGAATGACCTTTGCAATCTGTAAAAGGTACCGTGCCCTTTTCTTCGAAGGCAGCTGAACAGGGAGTGGGCCAATGGCTTCTGATATGCAATGGTACAGCAGATGAAATAGTTATTCTTGAAGAATAACTAAGCTCACCTCTCTCAATAGTAGACTGGCGTTTAATAGAGAGATGTGGAGAAGAACAGGATGCCAAGATAAAGCCACATATACACAGCCAAAAAAAATGGACAGCTGAATTAAAAAGACATCAATAATTTCCAGAATTTAAGATCCTGAATCATGACATGACACTAATGAAATTCAGGTGTTTCTGGTACATGGACTGCTCTCACCAAATGTGAGGTCAAACTATTGACCTTATATACATCTTAGTTCACAAAAGAGTCTGTCAGACACGCTAAGCCTGTAGGCTAAAGATGATGCCCCAACACTATGGAGAAACCTTAGGTGACTGTCCAGGCTGCCAGCTGTCTCTGTCTACTCTTACAAGACTCCCGAAAAATGCTTGCATCCTTCTCCCGGTTCTCAGGTAATATTATATCCTTCTGAGGTCTTTGATGTGGTTGAAGACTAGATAGTTATAATTTCCTCAGTTATGATACAAGATAAGTTAGATATAAAACCTTAGACTCACAAATATAAGATAGATAGGATATCTTCTTTAATATTGTAACTATAATTCTTGCTAGATAATTGTTTTGTTATATGTAATTGTACTATATAAAAGTTAAAACCTTCCTTAAAAAAAAAAAAGAAAAGGGGAAGTGCTGTGGATATGGCTCTGTGTAAATAAAATTCTGATTGGCCAGTGGCCAGGCAGGAAGTATAGGCGGGACAAAAGAAAAGAGAATTCTGGGAAGTAGAAGACTGGAGAGGGACACCGCCAGCCGCAGCCATGAGAAGCAACATGTAAAGACACTGGTAAGCCACAAGCCATGTGACAAAGTATAGATAAACAAAAATGGGTTAATTTAAGATAAAAAAGTAGATAACAAGAAGCCTGCCACGGCCATACAATTTCTAAACAAATGTAAGTCTCTATGTGCTTTCTTAGTTAGGTCTGAATGACTGTGGGACTGGCGGATGAGAGAGATTTGTCCTGACTGGGCCAGGCAGGAAAACTCTAACTACATCTATCTACCTCCTGGGGACCTTTGTCTCTGAAAGCAATGGTACAGGATTTGATATCAAGGCCTGAACCAGGTAGTGGCCAGTGGATGTAAGAGCTGTGTTCATGAAGAATCCCTCTATAATTAGCTCATCTGCCTGCTGCCTGACTCAGTATGTAGTAGTTTTGCTAACCACAATGTTGGCAGTGATGAGAGCAACTTCAGTGCCAAGTTCTTGGAGTGGTCTTCCTTTCTCCAGTGGGCACTCTCTACTTCCAGCTGCTACAGCAGTCCCCTGACTGTTTTGCACCTGCCATATCCAAGTGCCTGCCAGATATGATATAGAAATATTGTCTTATAGCTTGGGCTTAGAAGCTCAAGATAAATGTAAAATGAGTTGAGGTTCAGGGAACCTCAGCCTCTTGGGCAGTTTCTGTGTTGCAGAGCCTACCAACTATCATCTTGAACCATAAAGTTGCTGTGCCCTTAAATCATGGCATCGCTACACACTGGGACTTCAATTACAGAGACCGCTAGGGACTCCAGAAAGTTTTTTCTAGTACAGAGGTTGTTGTGGTCTTCAGTGGCCGTGAGACATATGGACAGTTGTCAGCAGTAGCGAGTTTTTCAGCCCTTTGTTCTCACCTTCAGAGTTGTCCCATGAGCCTGATTAGGTGAAGATATTTATTAATTAGTTCTCCTCCATGGCCTTAGCTTCAGTTCTTGCCTGGAGGTGTCTCAGTTCCTGCCCCAACTTTCCCCATTAGTAGAGTGTGATTGGCATGTGTAAGCCAAGGAAAACCTTTCATACCCAAGTTGGTTTTGGTTATGATGTTGTATCACAGCAACAGAAAACCAACCTAGGAAAATGGTAAAATTTTGGCTTGCAAGAATGGATGGCACAAATTTAAAGTTTATTGTTATGCCTTTTCAAAATTTTGCAAATATTTCAATTATTAAAAGTAACATTTCTTCCTGTAAATTCATTGGCAAATTGAATGCTGCAGGCTGTTGTAGAAATACAAACTGTAAACTCAGTCTTAACAATACATATTTCAGTGTAATTTATTCATGTCAAATTTTATATATTATACATACATTAGAGGTATTCTCTTAAAGCTAGATTATATTTAACTAACAGTATAAATGTAGAGTACTGTATAAAGCATCTATATGCTGAATCATCATACTCATATAAAAACTTAAAATATTTAGAAATTACCTCAATATTGAATTATTCTTTTAGAGTATTTAAAAGGCAAAACATTCAAAACTACTAAAATCTGAAACAATCAAGGGAACTAACTTGATAATCTAATAATTTTACAGAAGTACAGAAGCCAAATATATTTGAGGGAATTTTATGAGCTAACAAATTAGATAATTTTAAATAAAGGCACAAACTGTAACAGTCCACTGAAGATGATAGTAGATGTCCCTCCACCTGCACCTATAAGAATATTTTAAATGTTGTAATAAGAGTTCCAGCAAAGATCTGGGGCCAAGGTAGACCTAATAAATACAGAGTTTAAGTAGTGTGCAGTGGATAAAAACAGATTTCATTTCATGGAAATACATTTCAGATGGAGATTTTGTGCATGAATAAGTTGATCATCAATGTATGTATAGCTTCTTGGTAAACTCCAAGGGCAGAGTGGGCAAAGTCTGAAGAGTAGAAATTTCAAATTTGTGCTGTGAAACTCTTGAATAAAGGGATAAAGATTTTGCTTCAGATTGAAACCTGAATGAATATGATTACCAGTGTATAGCTTGTTTGTTTATTTATTTGTTTAGAGAGAATGAAGTCATACAACTTAAATTTTAAGCATGTCCCTCTGTACTTAATATAAAAGATGAATTTAAGGATGTAATACAAATTAAGGGATATTCAGTCAGCACCACTGAGAACAATGAGTATCTGAAATGGGTAAAAGAAATAAGAATGAAAGAAGTATTTTCTCCAATTTCTACTAAGTAATTGCTTCATCTAGGTGTAAAATTGTATCTCTATGTCTTTCACAAATGAAATTGTCTTATTTGTTTCTTGTAAGTGAAAAAAAGTCTTACTTATAAGGAAGAGCAAGAAAGAACTTATTTATTCATATATTGCAGCTTTTAACTCTGGGGACTCTACTACTGTATGTCTGAAAATAGTGGGTTAAAAATCATTTTTGTGCATGTGACTGCCTTGTCAGTAAAAGCTACATTTTAGATCAAGAATTTAATACTAAAGTTGTGCAAGAGTACAGGTTTAATAATTACATCTTTAATGAATGACTTAAAATATAAATGTGTCTTGTAACTGTGAACTATAGTGATAGTAACTGCATGTTTCAGATTTTTTCAGGTGTTCAAAGAGAGGAATCAAAAGACCAAAACAGCTTTTGTAATATTGATTGAGATAACTGAATGTTGGCAGAGTCTATCTGGAAAACACTTTTAAAAGTATGCCTCTGAGCACATAGTATACAGAAACTCAACATACTGACTGACATAGTTTCAATGTACAGAGGGTGGAAAAAACTCAGCAGTTTAGAGGACCACACACATAGAATAAGTAAAATAGAAAACAAGCACAACTATGGGGTATATCTCTCTCTCATTTTCTGCTTTTTCACTTATAGCCTATAACCACAAAGTGCAAGAAGAATTTTTTAAAACATAAAGGATCGACAGATACTTACAAAACAACCAAAATATGTCAATGAATTTATGTGGTGAACAACCAAGTACCCTGAAAGCAAGCACCTAGAAATCCTTCTGGGAATTTCTTGTTATTTTTTGTTGGTCGTTTTTAGCATATTCTGTGACTCACAATTCTTGAAAATGATTGATAATTGAGAAAATAATAGGATATCATAAGTTAAAGGATGTGAGTTTCCCTCATCCTTACTTTTGATTGAAATCAGGTGATGATGAATAAGAAAATAAATGCCTCGACTTCTATCCCAAAGAATGCCATTGTTTTTTTTAAAACAAAGATTATATCATTTACATATCATTTCTAGGTAGTTTTAAATGTGAAGAGTAAAGTCTATATTGATTGAGTCTGTGTGAAAGGATGAGAATTAGTGTTTAAGAGATATTCACTGGTAACCCACTTGTGTAGCAAAGTTTTTGAAATGTGATAAGAGGGATGGGTTTCAAATACACAGAATAGGGTGAAATTACTTGTTAAAAGTGTAACTCCTGTGTTTCCAGTACAAAATGTAAGAAATAATTGACTCAAAGGAGAGTGCATTCTTTAGAATACTAAATCACAATTTTCATTTTCTGCTGCTGGAGCTGACAGATTTCACATTTTCATTCAAGCGGTATATTAATAAACAATGTACTTTGCAGTCTCACTTTCATGAGTTTTACTTTGACATGTTGACATGAATTTTCATTATTCTTTTTATTATGCAACCTGAACACACCTTTGATCCCTTTCCTTTGAGTTCAAGATGACGGGAAAAATATCCAACACTCTGAATGTAGATTCCTATGAAAAAATTGTCAATAGGTGTGGGGTTAAATTTTACTTCAGTACATAATTTAAAGAAAAACAAAATGAAGTTCGCTTACATAAGAAAAATGGGACATTCTGAGAAATACAGGGGAAGGGCAGTAGGATTGGAGAGATAGAAGGAAGGAAGGGAGGGAGGGAAGGGGAAGGGAGAAAAATACTAGATAAAGAGAAAAAGGTATAATCATAATATTAACATTTTAAGAGTGTCGGGAACAGGAGCTGGAGAGATGGCTCAGCAGTTAAAAGCACTGGCTGCTCTTCCAGAGGACCTGGGTACAATTCCAGCAACCACATTACAGCTTGCAGCCATCTATAAATCCAGTTCCAGAGAATGACACACCCTCTTCTGGTCTATGCGGGCAGTGCACAAATGTAGGGCATAGACATACATGCAGGCAAAACTCATACACATAAAAACAAATAAATATTAAAAAAAAAAAAAACAGAAAAAAAGTGATAGGGGTAAAATGAGAGAGTACTGACTGTCACACTGAAGTTTTGTCTCTTTTGGCAGGTGGATACAGTAGTCAACAAGGAGGAGTTCACTATGGGAGGCCAATTGTGGGTTTTGAAAATTACACAGCACATACAGAATATTGAACATATCTTCAGCTGCAAATACTTTAGTATGTAGTTTGCTACATCTCTGGGAAGGTTTTGCATTACATTTTATGTGTGTTTCAGCAATTGCTTCCATCCTGGGTTCAAGCTGAAAAGCTAAATGGGAGGTGAGAGAGTGTTTATGTGAATTTTTACACAAACCTGCTTTTAGCCTTGTCTCAGGGGGGGTTAAAATATTCTGAAGTCTATAAGTTATTGCAGTCAGAGAAGGAATATTTTGCCTTAATAACTGCTCTTCTCAAATCAACCTGTATTCTCTATTAATGTCATGCTTTATATGGAAGCGAAAGGGGACAAAACAGGAGAGTGGTGATCGAAATGGCAAATATTCTGTACATTTCTTCAAATACCAGGGTTAAAAGAAAACCTAGTTATAACAATTGGTTTTGGAGGCAACTTCTAAAAAAGTCCATGTTAAATTAGTAATAAATTGACCTGGATCCTGGGTCATATTTTTCCAGGTCACTGTACTATAAGAATGTGTCTGTGTAAAACTGAAGGAAAGAAATTCTTTCAATCTTTTCCAACAGCATGTATTCTCTTCCCAATATTCCCATGCTTCCCTTCATTGATACATCATCACCATCACCTACCCATAAATCTCATAAAGACCTAAGCGAAAACTTAGGTCTTTATGTGTGACTCCTCTTTGACTCTGCTATCCAGCAATGCAGACCACATCTTAAATTCTAGACCAGTTTTACTTTGATGTATATGTTCATGCCCTCAATAACAGTATAATTTGGAATTATTCTTGAGAATTTCATGGGTTTGTCTTCTTCCTTTATGTCCAAAGTCTTTAAGAACATGGGCCATGTTCGCAGCTTGCTGAATAACATCTATCAATGTGTTGCCAGCTGCCTACACACAACTTCACAGAAAACAGACAATTGGAGATCTGGTTGTTATGGTGAGAGTTTTAAGAGAATTAGAGGCATTTTCAAGGAAGATTTTAAATGGCATAGCTTTGTTCATCATGCATTTCTCTTTTTCCCAGTCTGTCTGATGACTCTGAGTTATGTTTTAAGTAGAAAATTGTGTATCATTAAAACAATTAAAAAGACTACTCTTTTTTTGTTCATTGTTTCTTAAAAGTATTTTATGCACACATATGAATAATAAAAATGTCATAAAAACATACATGTATATCATGCATTTTGTTAGTTAAGTTCCCATTACCAGCTCTTATGCCTGAGTGTATGTATGTACACGATGTGTGTGCAGGAAACTGGATCTAGATTTAGAAACAGCTGTGAGTCACCATGTGGGTTCTGAGAACTGAACCCTGGTCCCTGCAAAAGCAGGAAGGGCTCATAACTGCAGAGCCATCTCCAGCCCCCATACTTTGTTTTCTTGTCACCATTTCAGCAAGCACTTCCATTGCCATTCTTTCAAAAACTCTGGAATTTTCACCCAAATATGTGTGTGTGTGTGTGCGTGCGTGCGTGCGTGCGTGCATGTGTGTGTGTGTGTGATTCACAGTGGTTAAATTTTATTGTTTTACTCTTTACGTATCAAGAAGAAATTGTAATTCAGTTTTTAAATTTGGATCTTTTCTCAGGATACCAATATATGACAGCATAACTCACACCTGTGAGTCAACTAGACACTCTACAGTGTGCTGTATTGCCATAACTTTTTAGATATTATCTTTTGATCTCTGTAGACCAGCACCTCTGTGGGATGTACATTAGTGTACATATGTGAGATATATGCCATTTTATTATAAAATAGACTTTGTGCTAGATTATTTTTGCTACTCTATAGGTACACATAAAGGACATGAAAATAAAATTATGTCACTTGTATGAAAATGTTTGGAAATGGAGACCACCATGTTTAACAAAATAAGTTAGAATCAAAAGATAAATATTCCATATTTTCTCTCTTAGAAAAAATACAGTTTATATCTACAGCTTTATATCATTTGTATCTATTACTATGCATAAAAGGTAGATAAGAACAATTTGGAGGGAATTAGAGGACCAGTGGGGGACGGAAGGGAACAGGCAAGGATAATGGCTGAATATTAGCAAAGTACATGGTATACATGTACAAAAATGTAAATTGCAGATTCAGTCTGAGCACAAGAGACAAAGTAATTTCTCAAGGCTTTCTATTGTTAATTTTATTTTTATTTTTAATGCGTGTGAATGTGCATGCTTGAGTGCAGGTATACCTGTGCATACATATATGTGCAGTTACTTGCAGAAACCATAACAGGGCATTGGATCACTTGGAGCTCTAGTTAGTGTCAGGCATTTATGGCTCACACAACATGGTACTGGAATCTGAACTCTGGTCCTCCTAATAGAGAGCAGCAAATGCTCTTAACCACTGAACCATCTCTTTAGACCTATATTCCAAGTGTAAGAGTACAAGGTAGATGGAATTTCACCATAAGATTATACTGCCAAACCCACCATCAAATGCAGGCTGTGGATCTCACATGAATAATATTTTGCTTATACATGGTCCTGATGCCTTTTTTGGTGGTAGTTTGTCATCATGAGTATAAAATGTCCTAACTATTCATTGATAAAAAGTTATGTTCCAGGATCTCTACTATGCTCTGGGGATAGAATGTTGCAAATACTGTTAAAATAACAAATATAACTTGTATCAGCCAGGCTAAATCTTAACAGAGATTCTCTATTTTACTGACTATTTTGGAGAACCAGATTTTGATTGTTGATTCTCCTATTTGTCACCATTTATAGTCATATATACATATATTTACATATATCATGCATTCACTTTTCCCTTTTCCAATTCTTTAGGTTGACTCCTTTGTACTTTTACAGCATCTTACTGATGCCAATTTCATTCTTCAAATCCTAAACTTGGTGAGAGAATTTTTTTTAAAATTCATTTTACATACCAACTACAGATTCCCCTCTCATCCCTCCTCTCACCCTACCTCCCACCCCTGCCTTCCTCTCCCACCCCTCATCCCCTTCTCCATCAGGGTAAGTACTCCCATGGGGGGACAGCTAAGCCTGGTACATTCAATTGAGGCAGGACCAAGCCCCTCCCCACTTTATCAGGGGTGAGCAAGGTATCAGGTCATAGGGAAAAGTATCCAGAAAGCCAGCTCATGCACCAGGGATAGATTCTGATCACACGGCCAGGGGCCCTTCAAACAGACCAAGCTATACAACTTTCTCCCACATTCAGAGGGTCTAGTCCAGTCCCATGCAGGATCCACAGCTGTTAGTCTAAAGTTTGTGAGTTGCTACAAGCTTGGGTCAGTTGTCTCTGTAGATTACCCCATCATGATCCTGACTCCCCTTGCTCATGTAATCCCTCTTCCCTCTCTTTGACTGGACTCTTGGAGCTCAGCCTGGTGCATGGTTGTGGATCTGCTTCCATCAGTTACTGGATGAAGGTTCTAAGATGATAGTTAAGGCATTCACTGGTCTGATTACCAGGGTAAGTCAGTTAAGGCACCCTCTCCACTATTGCCAGTAGTCTAATCTGGGGTCATCCTTGTGGATTCCTGGGAATTTCCCTAGCACTAGGTTTCTCCCTGGCCCCATAATGTCTCTCTCTTTCAAGATATCTCTTTCATTGCTCTCCCACTCTGTCCCTCCCCCAGCTTGACCCTCCCATTCCCTCACGTTCTCATCCCCCATGCCCTCCCCTCTATCGCCCCTCATCCCTAATTTACTCATCTGGATCTCCTCTGTTTCCCCTTTCCAAGGTCTTAGGGTCCTCCTTGTTTCCTAGCTTCTCTGGAGCTGTGGGTTGTATTTATGAGTGAGTACATACCATGTTTGTCTTTCTGAGTCTGTGTTACCTCACTCAGGACAATATTTTCTAATTCCATCTATTTGCTTGCAAATTTCATGGTGTTATTGGTTTTTTACAACTGAGTAATATTCCATTGTGTATATGTACCACATTTTCTTAATCCATTCTTTGGTTGAGGGGCATCTAGGCTGTTTCCAGTTTCTGGCTATTATGAATAATGCTGCTATGAGCCTGTGTCCTTGTGCTTGATCATCCCTTGGGTATATGCCCAAGAGTGGCATCACTGGCTCTTGAGGTAGATTGATTCATAAATGAAATACTCCAAAGTAAGAAACCGATTCCAAGTATTTAAACTGTATCCTAAGAAAAGATCACGAATATTTACCAGGCTTCAAAAATATAAAATAAAGTAAATGACATCCAACAGAAATAAAAATCCTCATGTCTGATGTCCAAAGATGAAAATTTTGCAAATAAATCAGACATGTTCATAAAATGACTGACCTAGACTGACACAGATGTGAAAATCAGTTGATAAAATATTAGGTAGGCATATGAAACTTAGACCATATACTAAACTTGAGACTCACATAAACAGCAATAAAAAACTAAAATATCACATGCAAAAATGTACTTAAAATGATTGATAATAAATTTAACACCACAGTAGACAAGATTATGTAATGGGGCTGGAGAGATGGCTCAGAGGTTAAAGAGCACTGGCTGCTCTTCCAGAGGTCATAAGTTTAATTCCCACCACCCACATGGTTGCTCACAACCATTTACAATTAGATCTGGTCCTCTCTTCTAGAGTGAAGGTATACATGCAAGCATAACACTGTATATATAATAAATAAATAAATTTTAAGAAAAGATTATATAACAGATACAATGTCATAAATCATACAATATTAAACACAGAGAAAATAACAATACACTTTTTTTAAAAAGGGATGCATATAATGTGGGACTATTTCAAGTTACTTAGCATCTGCATCATTAAACTCACTAAAAACAGTAGTGATAAAATATGTTTGAAGAAGAAAGACTATGAATTTGGGTGAGTGGTGAGGTGGGGGAGGACCTGGGAGGAGCTGGAGGAGGGAAAATCATAATCTGAATATATTGTATGAAAAATCTTTTATTTTCAGTTTTAAAAACCTGAAAAATATGTTTGAAGATAAAAATAATCAACTATTTTCTCAGGTTTGTGGAAGTGAACCTCATATCTAAGATATATGAAGAAATTTCTGTATTATGTCATAATCAAATTTCTCTAAAGCAATGACAGAATTTAAAATCACCTGGAAACTTTGTGGCAGTCCACCAAGTCAGTAATATTAAGAGATGAACAGCATTCCATTCCTACTTTAGGAAATAAGAAACCACTGCACCAATTTTCCACACTAAAATAATCTGTAAAGGGGAAAGCAAATTGCATTCAAGAAAGACAATAGAATTTAAAGGAGGATTCAATAAAAGCAATGTCAGAAAAACAGTAGGAACTAAACCCTTTGAGATGATTAATCATAGTCATCAATTTCTAGCAGGACAGGAAATGAAAAGCACACTTTTCCAATGTCAAGAAGTAAATATTATGAACAAATTTATTCATAGGAATTCAGCTACTTAGTTGAATTGGGCACATTCCTTGAAGCCATGAATTACTTAAGTTCAGTGAAAAAGAAATCTACCCCTGAACAGTCCTGTTTGTATAAAGGTATTGAAGTTAAATTTGAACTATGTTTCCACAAAGAAAATTCAAGACTGAGACAAGTTCAGCATTTAAAAAAGAAATAAAATGACTTATGCACATGGAAAAAGAAGAATACTTTCTATTAATTTAGTATAGTATGAAGAATTAGACAAAAGCACAATATAATGGCATATATGTATAAATACATTAAAATGAAATCACTTACATCAGATACTGACTTCAAAAGAAAAACACTGAAGGACAACATACACAATTAATGAAAATGTAAAGCTGAATGATATAAACAAATTTACAGGATCAGGAAATGTATAAAAAGACAATAGATGATGACAATGTGGAGTCTGTTTCAGTAATGTATAGTTAATAGTGTATGAGGGAAATCAATTGAATATACCACATTAACAAACTAAAAATGAGAAACCATTAGGTCATTTCAATTTACATAGATGAATATTTTTACAAAATCTAGCACTTATTTATGATAATTTTAAAAAATCTGAAAGAACAGGAATAGAAGAAAGCTTTATCAAAATGAGAAATGGCAACATAAAACATCTCACCCATCATCACACCTAATAAAAGCCTGATGATGACACAATATGTGTTGCTCCCATTTTTATCTTCTCAGCAGCAGTCATTTTTCAGGAATCTCCAGAAAAAAATAGCATCTGTGGACATTCTGTTTCAGGTAGGACATGGTGAAATACTGGCAAGGCCCAAGATTTAGGAAAGCCATTTTGAGAAGGCACACTCTCTAAGGCAGTCCTCACTCTAAACCCCCAAATGGATTCAACCCACTAAATAATTGTCTACAGCCAAATTTATTTGTATTTCTGCTGTCATCACCATCCACCAATGGACATGGGAGAAGGACAATGACTTTTGCATCTGGTCACAAGCATGTTAAATTCAGTCTCAGCTGTGGACTCTGAAATGGTCTGTAATACAAATTTATGGTGGATTTCCAGGATCAATTTTGCTGACATATCTTGAAGCAGCTTTCTACCATAGAATCATGCAAGTCCATAACTTAACAGGAAGAACATCTGACCTTCATTCTACAGCAGACTTTGAAATACCCCTGCAACTCAGTTCTGGTTACTCGGTGGCAGGATTAGACTAGATATACTTGTTCACAGATGGAGAGATACACGCTGCCCTTTGCCACTTGTGAGCTGCAAGCTAGTGAACTGAGTAAAGAAGCTTACCCTGGATTCAAATTCACACTTCCCCTGCCTCTCGCTCTCTAACAGACCACCATGCTCAAATTCACTCTCACTTCTGTTCAACATTGTACCAGAAGTCCTTGGCAGTGTAGCTAGATATGAAAAAGAAATAAGCATCCAATTAAAAAAAAGAAGTTTGTTCACAGATGCCATATCTGTTTGTGGAGAAAATTCAGTGGAATTTGCAAATGAAAAACATGGTGAGAATGAATTCCCACATTTAGAAAGTTTGTCAAAGCTAATTATCAGGAAATGTGATAGTATTTTAATAAATTGTTCATTGTTTCCATATATTACATTTTATAATAACAAAACCTCATAATAGACCACAGTTCTATTTAAAATTTGAAACTATAAAACCTCCAGAAGACAAAGCCAAAGAGAGAAGTTCTGAGACTTTGGACTAAGGTAAAAAAAAAAAAAAGTTAGGTACAGATCCAAAGGCATAATCCGTAAAGAAATAAAATGACGAGTTCAGCTATGTAAAAAAAAAAAAATCTCAGCTTTGCACTCCTTCTAAGAAAATGAAAACACAAGCTTGCAGCTTAGGATAAAATTTTTACGAACCATATATCTTACAGAAGACCTGTATCCAGAATATCATAGTAAAACTCAGTAAGGAGGAAACAAGCTACCCACTTAAAAAAAAAATAAAGACATGTCACAGGTTCATTTATCTCATGCACAGAGCCCATGTAGAAAATTCATTGCAGATAACATTGTCATGTGAAATTACATGAATAGGTATAATATGTAATTATCAAATTCAGGAAAATCAAGTTCTTCATCCACTTTGGAATATTTGCCACCATAAGGTTCTATGCTTGATTTTGTAGAAATATATCTGCTTTTCATTTTATATGAGTTATAAAATCCTAAAATATACCAAATTTATTTAGTATGTACATGCAATATTAGCATTGGTCTTATTAAAAAAAAAGCTACCAAAGAATCTGTACAGTTGGCCAATAACCTGAACAGTAGCTTGTATCAGTCACTAGGAAATTACAGTTTAAAAACACAATGAGATTACACATTACATTTGTTAGAATAGTTAAAGTTTAAAATTCTGTCCATTCTGAGTTTTCCAGAGGATATGAAGAATTCCCATACACTAGTAGATGGAATGTAAAAATTTACAACTTTAGAAAACAGTTTGGTAGGTTTTGGAAGCAAAACCTGTCTACCTTATAATTTGGTAACTCCACTCCGAAATATTTACCCAAAACAAACAAATGTATATTTCCTTGCAATACAGCTTACATGAAAATTACATTCAAAATTTCCATAAGCTATAAATTAAGAATATGTCGATCAATAGGAAAACAATAATCTGTAATATATTAGAATAAAATACACATGCTAGCAATAAAAATAAATGATCTATGGATAGTTATAACATGGATAAAACAAATATACTGAAAGGAAAAAAGTTAGACACAAATAAGACTACACTGTTCTATTTTATTCATGTGAAATTTGTACAACTGAAAAGAATTTGAAAAACGGAAAGCAGATTGCCATCAAAGGGGAGAAGAGGGTTAAGAATGGGAGAAGGGAGCTCAAAAAGCAAATGAGAAATCTTTTGAAGCTAATGATTATGTGACTAGCTTGATTATGGTGATACATATGCAGGTATTTCTAATAGGTAAATATAAAAATATATAATTGCATTGTCTTAAGTTTGTACTATATCACTTATCCCACTACAATTTAAATAACGGGGTTGAGGATGTGACTCAGTGATAGAGTGCCTAACTTGAGAGAGGCCTTGAGTTCTATCTCCAGCACTGCAAAATAATCAAATGAACATAATGACCATTACAAACATAGATGGAAAGACACTGAAACTCTATTTAATAAGATCATGACATTTTTCCAAATCTAGGGAAAATCTTTTAGACACAAGAGTCATTTAGAATACCAAAGAGGCATGACCAGAAACAAACCTCCCTATACCATAACAGTTGAGACAAAGTGTTTGTAATTAAACAATATCAAAGGCTGTAAGAGAAAAGTACCAAATCACTTATGTAAACAAAGCAAACATAATAGCATCAGAAGCAACAGAAACTTGACCTCTAGGAAGGCATTGAATTATATATTTTATACTCTGACCCCACATGCATGCCTTGTCACATGTACCACATGCTCCACCCCCCCCTCTCTCTCTCTCTCACACACACACACACATACACACACACACACACACACACACACACACAAAATGTGTGCACACAAATAAATTAGATACCAAATAATTAACTTGATTTATGTCAAAGTCTTAGAAAAACATGAACAAACCAAACTGAAAATTATTAGAGAGTGGTAATAGAGATCAAGGCAAAAACAAATGAATTGCAAACAAGAGCAACATTACAAAAAATCAATGAATAAAAAAAAAACAAAAAGGCGCTTCAAGGGAAAGATTAATAGATAATATTCAAATAATATTCAGGCAACTAACTAAAAGAGATAGAATGTACGATTTCTAAAGTTGACATGAAAATTGTGAGTTTATTAGTGATAGCAATGAAATTTGGAGGACTTTTGGGGTATATTTCAAAGACTTATATTCCACTAGTTGGAAAATCTAAAAGAAAGATCAAGTCATATATATATATATATATATATATATATGCCAAAATTAAAACAAAAGAATATGAAGAATGTAGACAAATCTGTGACAGTGAGGCTAAAGTGACAATAATAATAATAATAATAATAATAATAATAATAACAACAACGCAGGCACAGACAGACAGAGTCATTACTTAAAGAAGAAGAAATAGTAATATTCTTTAAGCAACTCCACAATTCATGCTATAGAATCAGTATCACCATTATACCCAAAACAGATAAGGACACAATAAAAAAGAAAATCTCCTGTGTGAGCAAGGACATAAAACACATCTAAAAACAAACTAAGTTCAATTAGGTATTCAAAAATGGTATGTCCTTAAACATAAGAGTTTTAAAAGGCTCTGTCATCAAACTCATGAAACTGGTGAGCATGTTGAACAAATAGCAAGGAGCAGTGGGTTTGGTGAGATCAGAGGAAGATATGAGCTTGTGGGATGGTGAGTGTGACCAGAGCATAGTATATGGATGTATGAAAATGTCACAGTAGAAATTAATTCTTCATCAAGTACGGTGAAAGGAACAGGAGCAGAGGCCTTATCAGGGTAAGAATGTTGAACGTGACTACAATTTCACTGGTGCCTCTGGAGCTTCTTTGCCACTCTGAGTTACTAGCTGATGCTAAACTGCTAGACTTTGTAGTAAATAAGATTAATACAATTGCAGATTCCTAGGTTATTTCTCTACTCACCCCAACTTCAAGTCTTATTCTTCCATGTCTCTCATTTATGCCTCTTCCATTTTAAACGAAAAATTCTTGTATTGTCATTCCTGGTCTTAGTTTACACCTCAGTGATGGTGTAATGGTTCTGGCTTCTTAAGTTGTCTTCTAGTCCCTCCTCCTTCTCTACCCACTTCTCTCCTTTTTTGTTTTGGTTAATGTTATATTAGAAAAGATCTTCAGTAAAAAAAAACATGTAAAAGAAAGCATTGTTAGATTTTTGCAACATAAAAATTCAAAATGACACACTGAGAAACATTAAGTCAAATAAAAGTAGGTAGGATACTCAGATTCAGTATACTCAGACAAACACGGTATGTACTCACTCATAGGAGGATACTAGATGTAAAACAAAGATGGCTAGACTGCTACACAACTCCAGGGAGGCTACCTAGAAAACGGGACCCTAGGAAAGACACAGGGATCGCCCAATGACAGAGAAATGGATGAGATCTACATGAACAACCTGGAACACAGTGGGAGTAATGAAGGGCAAGGTTTGAGAGAAAGGGAGCTTAGGGGAGCAGGATATCCCAGCTGGATCAAGAACAGAAAGGGAGAACAAGGAATAACAGACCATGATAAATGAAGACCACATGAGAACAGGAAGAGGCAGAGTGCTGGAGAGGTCCCCAGAAATCCACAGTGATACATCCTCTGTAGACTGCTGGCAGTGGTCGAGAGAAAGCCTGATCTGACCTAGTCTGGTGATCTAATGACCAAACACCCTAACAGTCGTGCTGGAACTCTCATCCAATAACTGATGGAAGTGGAAGCAGAGATCCTCAGCCAGGCCCCAGGTGGAGCTCTAGGAGTCCAATTGTCGAGAAAGAGGAGGCACCATAAGCGTGTGAATTGTTGAGACCAAGATTGGAAAAGCACAGGGACAAATAGCCAAACGAATGGAAGCACATGAACTATGAACCAAAAGCTGTGGAGCCCCCAGCTGGATCAGGCCCTCTTGATAAGTGAGACAATTGCATAGCTTGAACTGTTTGGGAGGCATCCAGGCTGTGGGACCAGGACCTGTCCTTAGTGAATGAGCTGGCTGTTTGGAACCTTGGGCTTACACAGGGACACTTTGCTCATCCTGGAAGGAGGGCACTGGACCTGCCTGTACTGAATCCACCAGGTTGAAATGAATCCCCACGGGAGTCTTGGCCCTCGAGGAGATGGGAATGGAGGGGAGGGGATGGGGGAAAGGTGGGGGTGGGTGCGGGAGGGGGGGGGACAGGGGACCCCATGGCTGACGTATAAAATTAAAAGACAAATATAATAATAATAAAAAAAGAAAGTTACATGCGTATCCAAAATGGATGCCAAGACAACTTGAAATTACAGTAATTTACCTGTAGGCACCTCCCTCATTTTTGTTTTGTGAGATGTTTAACACGCTATTCTTGATGGCTGAGTGGTTCAGCAATGAACAGTATATGTAATTATCTTGTTGCTACTGTCATCACATCATTATGTTTTTCCTAGAAATTTGGAGGTTTATCTTGAGCTTGAGCAAAATACAAATGTAAATAACCCCAGCATATTTATGAAAAATATTAAATTAAATTGCTTCTACCATGATTTGAAACTGGTTATCACTGTACGTCAAAGCATATTCCTAAGCAAAGCAATCTTCTAAGGATTTAGGAATCATAAAAGAAAACAATTGTCTCTGTGCATTGAAAGATGTGAATCTCTATTGCCTTTTTCATTGGCTAATCTATCACTACAGAGAATTAGAACATGATAACTTGTTTACAATATTTTATACTTTATCCATTTCCTGAGCCAAACATTCCCATTTGGGACTTCATAAACACATGTGTGGAGTTTAGATAACTGATCCTTCTGAAGCTTTATCAAATTCAATGTCTAAAGCCTTTCTAATCAAACTACTAATGAGCAGGCCTCTGAATGTTCTCCTGTCCTGTTCATTTCCATTTCCCTTCCAGCTATCAACAGTGTTCCAATGGCATCCTATAGTAAACAAAATGTCATAACCAATACTTTGCCTCTGGATAACCTTCTTTTACAATGTAGGGGATTGTACATGGGACCTCACAAATGCTAGGCAAGTGCTCTACTTAAGAGCTGCAAGCCCAGCCTTCATTTTACTTTTTGATTTTCAAACCAGGACTCACTGAGTTGTCTAGGCAGGTTTTGAATTTGTGATCCTTCTACATCAGTCTCTAAAGTACCTGGGCCTGGAGTCCTGTACCACCAGGCCTAGCCAAGATTTTGAAGACATTTCAATTAACCTGTGTAAGTTATTAAAAGCAACATGCTTGAATTATTAGAATTAATTTTAGATCTATATATCTAAATCATACTAATTTGTGTTCAAAGTAGCATGTTAATAACTGTATTTATTCAATTTAATTGTGTAAAATATAATTCTGCCAAGGACCAATCTTAAAGAAATATCTCATTAAGTTTGGCCATGCTAATAATTTTGCTGAAACAGATAGAGGGGTTTGCACTATCTTGGTAATTATCCACTTAATTTCTAAACTCAAACATTTTAATAAAGAATAGTAATGAATGCAGAGCAGATTAGGTTAGTAGATTAAGAAGGTCCTTCCAATAATCATGTATCCACAGACACACCAGATTGAACAGGTGGGCATGTACCAAAATACCTTTAGACCTAAGGTAGCCAACTGGGAGTACTTGGTACTTGATTATATTATAATAAGAAAGACACACTGAAAAATTCGAACCAAAGAAATATTGCTCCAACTACTTGTAGCTCCCAACCAAAGGACTGATTCCCAAAATCACCCAGTACTTGAAATGTTCAGTTTGGTATTTGAGTCCTCAGGAGCAACAACAAAGTGGCAGTTTACAAAAGCCTCTTTCCAGGATCACTTCCTAGCAAAAAGGCAGGAGCACCAGTCCTTCAATTTCTCCCTGGAAATGGTTTGCCTGCATGCACTCTTTTATAGCTATCGTAAAAAGGTCCAGGCCTACACAAAGCTGTGGCTGACATCTGATGGAGCAGAGAAGTAAACAAACATCCAGGGGCTGAAATAGGAAGAAGTCATTTCAGATGCTTTTCTTTTCTATCTTGTTCTAACAGTAAGACCACACTGCCAGCTTCTCCCTGGAAGGAAGTGGTTCATATATCAACCAACACAACTTTATGTGTTCCTACTAACACCACCCCCATAGCCCCATATGGAGACTGGGGGAGTGTATAAGAACCCCTGAAGATGTTTTAACAGGCAGTTATGACCCTCCTGTTAGGAGTGCTAGGAACTGATCCTGAGTCCTCTGAAAGAGTGGTATGTCGTTTTAGTGGCTGAGCTGACTTTCCAGAACCAATGTACTCATTTTTAGACACACTGGGTCTATTTAGTGCTTTCAATGTGTGCATGTATATGGAGTCATTAAGTGGAGGATGAAGCATCCTATCAGAGGCTTTTATCACTTGAGAAAACTTACTCGCCTCTCCCAGCAGTCATCAACTGCCAATAGCTGATAGCTCCTTAGCTATGGGTGGTCCTCATCAGAAAACGTTTTTGTTTTTTTTTTTTTTTTTTTTTTAGTAGATAGCCATTAATACAGAAGCTCACAACTTCAAAGGAGAAAGAAAAAGAGACAGCGGGACACTAAATTAGACATCTATAACAAATCCAGGGCTCGTGGATCATTGCAGAAGAGTGGAGAGAAGAAATTAACAGTAAATATCTCCTTTCAATCTTCTTCATAGGCTGAATTTGAAAGAGCAACAATACAGTTAGAAAATTTGGTATTTTCTTTATTTAGTTTTAGGGGTTTTGTTTTAAGATCATCCATAATGATGGGACTAACATTCTCATAAATAATGTAAAAGACGCCTGCTTCCTGAATCCTCTTCAACGGCCGCTGATTTTGTAAATTATATACTTTTGAACAATGTCTGGGTTCAAAAGTAGGTGAAAATGGAGCATAAATATACCTTGACAAAACCAAAAATGAAAGCCCAATATATCAATGTCACGAAGAAATATATAATAATAAATGTTTATACTAAACAAGAGAAAATCAAATAAACAACTTTACACCTGGAGAACTAGAAAGAAAAAAAAAAGAACAAAGTAAACTCAGAGTTACTGAAGGAAATAAATAATGAAAAATCAAATCATAAGTGAACAAGGAAAGACATCAATAAAAAGATCAACAAAAGCATAAATGTGTATGTATTAAAGGGAGTTAAACCACTTGGTATCACAATGCTCCCCACAAGGTCAGTAGAATAACATAAACCCCAGTCCCAGGTATGAGAAAGCTCTTTTTGAATGGTTGGTTAGTGTAGTCTAAATGACTCTTCAAACATTATATACTATCCATATACCCATTGGCTATCAGGGGTTGAGGATAGGCCCTGTACTGTAGAACACACCACAAGATTACAACATATGAGTCAGATGATCCGAGCTGGATTTGACCTGGAAGCCTCTTTCCTGTGGTCTACCATTCATGGTATCAGAAAATATTGTGCAACTCACCAAGGGAGGGATGGTCCAACTCAGCTGCAACACATATGAACCACTACAATAAGCAGCGTGGCAGTATCTGTAAAGGTGCAATAAGTGGCACTAACATGTCGGTGGGTGTAACAAGCAACCTAATTGGTCTTTATAAAAACCTGGAGCCAGATATTGGGGTAAATGCTGAAAGATCAGAGAGACAAAGGAACAAGCCACAATCATCTCTCACCCTCTCACCTCACTACCTCCTCAGCTGAAAAGAACCTCAGCTCCTTATATTCCTCTATCTGCCCAGCCATATCACTTCCTGTCTCAACCTCCCTAGTGCTAGGATTAAAGGTGTGAGATCCCAAGTGCTGGAATCAAAGGTGAGTGCCACCACTGCTTGGCTCTGTATCTGTTTTAGACTAGATCAATCTTGTGTAGCAGATGGTGGCCTTTAACTCACAGGGATCCATCTGCCTCTGCCTCCCAAGTTCTGGGATTAATGGTGTGTACCACCATTGCCTGGCCTCTATGACTAACTAGTGGCTAGCTTTGCCCTCTGATCTTCAGGCAAGCTTTATTTGTTAGAGCATATACAAAATATCACCATATTGCCCTTTTTGTCTAAAAATAAAAGATTATGATATAAGAAAAACTATGTACAATAACTATATATAATATATAGAGGCAATAATTAGATCAACAATGTTTAGTCCATTAACATTTGACAAGGTAGTAACCAGCAGCTCTCTAATTTGACTTAAGACTTACTCAACAGGAGGGAAATTATGCCAGCTACCCCAGTCCATTGAGGCTAAAGGCCTTAGAAAAGAATCAACTATCTCCATTTTGCTATGCTAGCATAACTCCTTACGGTGTTCTAAATCTTATTTTTATACTCACAGGTAAGAGTAAGCACCATACTTCATTAAAGAAGATTCTTGTTGCAGCAAAAAGATAATATTACAGAAAACTACAACTGGATACAAAGCAGAAATTAGTGAATCATGAAGAGCTCAGTCCCAATCGATACATTCACATCATAGCCCCTGCATCTATGGCTCAAGGTACATTGTAAAAACCAGAGTAGAAAGATTGTAAGGGCCAGAATATCAAGAAATTTGATGTAAAACACTCTCTCCTAGAAATGGCTACATAAACAAGACCAGAATGGTGGCAATGCCAATGAGTATGTTGACATGAAAGGAGAAAATTTCAGAGTTCCATCCCTAGACAATGACAACTAATGACTTCTCAGAGGGGAATTAACCGTTCCCAGGGATGAGCCTCTTATTGGCTGTCCAATGCAGAGTGGATAACACTGAAACTATGTACACACAAAAAACAAAATGGACTCAGCACCTTGAATTTATATATTTGTGCAATAATAATCAAACAAAAAAGGCTATCAGTTTGAGAGTGAGGGGCATCAAAAAGGATGGAGGGAGGAAAGGGAGGGAAAATGTTATATGATTCTGTTTTACCACTGGTACACAAACTGGCTTTTTAGACCCCATTCCCTGTGGTATAATGCCTTACTCAATACAGGAGGGAGGGGATAGGTCTAGCCCCAACATGGTATAACAGCCTATGTTGACCACTCAAGGGAGGCCTTACTCTCTATGAGGAGGAGATGGGGGTAGGTTAGGGGTAGGTGGAGGGAGATGGAGAATAAGAGGGAGGAGGAACAGGAGTTCGTATGTAAAGGGAAAGAAAATCTTTTAAATATTTAAAAATGGATATTTGTTTTAAACACAAAAAACTAATCAATGGTTTCTCAAATAATCAAAATTGACAAATATCTAGGTAAATGTAAACAACATTCCTAAGAAACAAAAATGAGACAGCATAACTTATGTTATGTTCCAGAAATTAAAAGAAGACTCATAAGAAGCTACTATGAACAGTTAAAGACCAACATATTGTATAACCTAGAACATATTAATACATTTGTTGACACAAATAACTTTTCAAGACTAAGTCACTTAATTGAGTGATAAAATATTAAGAGATTAAATATGTAATTAATATCCTCCCAACAAAGAAGCCCCCAGGACTGTGTGACTTCTTGGCTGAATTCTATAAAATATTTAAAGAAGAATTCATACTAACCATTCCATTTTTTATTGAAAAAAATTATCATACATTTTTTCTCTCTCTTTAAAAACAAACAAAAAATATAAGAAACATACTCCAACAAAAATGTAATTTAAAATAGACAAACAACAAGATCAATCAGACAAAAAATGCTCAAAATGAGACAAAAAAATCTACAAAAACCCCTTTGAAGTGTGTGTGTGTGTGTGTGTGTGTGTCTGTGTTGGCTATCTACTGCTGCACGTGGGGCCTGGCAGAAAATATAATACCAGCCTTTTTAAGTTCAATAAGCAATGATGAAACAATTGCTATTCATTTTCTGGGTCCAGAATCACTCTGATATCAAAGCTAGAAAAAGATACTACAAGAAATGAAACTGCAGACTGAATACATATGATTGCAAAAATCTCTTCACCAAAGCGCCAGCATACCAATTTCAACAGCTCATGAAAAGATTATAAACCATGGTCAAATAGGACTTGTTTATGAAAGAAAAACTTTGTTTAATATAAGGTAATCATTGTGAAATATCACAGTAAGAACATGAAAACTGGTCTTGGAGAGACACCCCAGTAGCTCAAATTTTCTACTTCTCTTACAGAGAACCCAAATTTGGCTCTTAGCACCTATGTGGGATGGCTCACAACCTAGAGACTCTAGTTCCAAGGATCAGACACTTCTGTCTTCTAGAGGCACCTGTACTCACATGTGCACATGCACAGACCTTAAGATAATAAAAAAAGAAAATGAAAACTTAAAATCATATTATCTATTCATTAGATGCAGAAAACGCATTTGCCATGTATAGGACCTTTTTATAAAAGTCACAAGTGAGTTATAAAACCAATATTTTTCAACATTGCACTTTCACAGCTCACAGCATAAAATAAAACAAGGATATATATTCTCATAATTTCTGGACCACTGAATATCAGGATGACTAGCAAAAAAAATAATTAAGAGGCACAGATCTCTGTGAGTTCAAGGCCAGCCTGTCTACTCAGTGAGATCATGCCTCAAAATAAATATATAAAAATAAACAGATAATGAAAAAGGGTTTTCTAAATTGTAAAAGAAAAAAGTAAAGTCAGACTTTTTGCAAAAGACAAGATAGTGTATGTAAAATTCCCCGTAGACTCCAGACCTCTTTCAACAGGTACAGCTACATGATCTCCAATATGGTGAACCTGAACGCAGACAAATGTGTGAGAAATATGTTCGGTTCAGACTTGGTAAATCTCTCCTTCTGTTATAAAGAAGATGTAATTTCCATATAGATAGTAGTTCCATGCTAAGAAAATTCTTGTAAATCTCCTATGATCTTGCAGGGTGGATGACTGCCATAAACTCACAGGCACTGGGGTGAAAAGAGCTAAGAGTTCCCTGGCCTGGAAACTGGAGTTGCTTTGCTGTCAGCTATTGAATCAATTTTGGTTCCCATTGGGCTCTTTTTAATTAATTACTCAATAACTTTGGCTTCTTTAATGATGGCAGTAAGCTCACTCTGCTGCCAGCCTTTTTATTTAACTTAACCTTGCTCTTTGTAGTCTTTATTTTTAAGATTACTTATTGATATTGGACAACATTTCCCTGAATATTGCTTGCATACCAGGTAGTCTAATAAAAATCCAAGCTGCCTCATAGTTGCAATCAAATATTCAAGACCTTAGGGTCACTGATGAAAAGCAATTTAACATTTTAATGCAACCTTTTTGATCAGCTATCAATGGGGGTTTTATTCATCTAAATAGCAGCTGCCCTCAAAACCCTCTCTACTTTCCGACTTCACTGTGTATTCTGTGAATCACTCTGTCATCAGGCCACACTTTTAACATTTTATGAGTAGGAATTGATTGAATTCTTAGAAATGATGTGGAATTCTGCACAGGAGATTTATCTGTTCTCTTCTGCTAATATTTTTTTGGTTGTTATTTGGTAGAATTGTTTGCTGATAATTGACTTTGCAGGGTTTTTTATATATTTTGAGTAAAAGTACTTTATGAGAATTGATTTGTAAAATTTGTTCTGGAGTGTGTCTTGAGTTTCATTCTTTTGCAGAGCAAATAGTTTGAATTTTGACAAGGTCTAACTAATGAACTATTTCTTTGTTGTGTAGGCATTGAGTATATTATCATTAAAAACCATCATCAAGACTAATATTTCCTGTGATTGTAATCCTCCTGCCTCAACCTTCCAAGTGTTGGGAGTGCAAGAGTGAACCACCATACCCAGCCCCTCTTTCATTCCGTGTATGAGAAATTCACATCTTCTTTCGCCATCAATTAGATTGTTTAGAAATTCATTGATTTTTATCTATATTTTTAATGAACTATTTTGGTTTCTTTAATCTTCATTAAATTAAAGTTTCTTGTATCTGATTTTATTGAATTGTGTCTATTTTTGTCTTTTCTTATATTTCGGTTTGACTTAAAATAAATCACTCTACCTCCTTTAATAATATTTTAGGTGTATAAGTGTTTCCTGTTTAATATGTCAGTTGTTGAAAATACTAGTGTCTCCATGTGAATACTAAATTTTGTTACTTCTCCTTTTAGTTAAATCGATTTTGCCTCATTGTATTCATGTGTATAAACACTAACAATGCTGGGGGTATTTTTAATGAATTCACCCTTTTATGATTGTGTAGCATCCTTCTTTATTAGTAGTATTTTTACCTGTTCTAATTTATCTGATATTAACATATTTATTCAAGCATCCTCTTCATTACTGTCAGCATGGTACATTTTTCTCTACTTTGTATATGGTATATGGTATTTATCTTTCACTTGGAGTCCCTGTGTGTTCTCTATTTTTCATGTGTATGGGTGTTTTGCCTGCATGCATGCATATATTCTGCGTAAGTGCCTGGTGCCTTTGGAGATCAGAAGAGGGTGTTGGGATCCCTGGAACTGAACTGGAGTCACAGATATTATGAGCTATCATTTGAGTGCTGACAATTGATCCCAGGTCCTCTGGAAGAGCAGCCAGTATTTTAACCAATGAGCCCAACCTCAAGATCCCTTGTGCTTGTTCTTCTTTTTATATTTATTTATTCGTTTGTTTATTTTACACCCTGACAACAGTTTCCCCTCCCCCACCTCTCCTCTGTCCACTTCTCTGTTTTTGTTCAGAAAGGGCCAGACCTGCCCCATCTCAGCCTAGTGTTTAGCTATGGGTCTCTGTGTCTGTTTCTATCAGTTAAAGGATGAAGGCTATCTGATGACAATTGGGGTAGTCACCAATCTGACCACAGGGGATGGATAGTTCAGGCTACATATCCACTATTACTAGGAGTCTTAGCTAGGGTCATTCTTATAGATTCGTGCGTGTTTCCCTTACATCTGGTTTCTACCTGACCCTTAGTAGTTGTGTTGTAGGAAATATACAGTTATATTGCAACTTGGGGATTCCAAAAATTAAAGGCATTGTTTTTTCAATTAATATTATCTATTAAACAGTTTATTGAGAAAGCTTTATTTTTCATCATGATCTATAGATTCAACTAACCAATTCATGTAATTTTAGTCTGGTATTTTCTTTACATTTCAAATGTTATTCTCTTCTTGTTTATTTGGTTTTTGTTTTATTGTTTTGCATGTGTATCTGTGTGTGATGTGTTTGAGTGTATACATATTTTCATATGTGTGGGCTTATATGTATGTATGGTAGCGTACATGTCTGGTTGTGTGTGTGGATGTCCAAAGTTGAGGTCAAGTCGATACTTTCCTCGATCACATTTCACTTATTCGTTGAGGCAGCTTCACTCAGTTGAACCCAAGAGTTCACCTATTATTTAGTCTGGCATGCTCTAGAATTATAGGCAGGCCACCATGCCCTGTCAACATTTATGGAGGTGCTGGGGATCTGAACTTTGGTTCTCAAGCCTGTGCAGCAAATGCTTTACTGGTTGATTCATCTCACCAAAACTTGCATGGTTCTAGATGGGAAGTACTTCATTTCTCTTTCTCTTCATGAAGCCCTGCCTGTGACTTTATTCAAAGAGTTTTACTGGAGCTTGAATGGAATTTATTTTATTTGAATAGAATATATTGTTTTGGTTTTTTTTTTTACTTCTTCTCCTTGGTGTTCTGTGCACTTCCTGGATTCACGATTTCCTGTAAATCATTTATTTTGAAAACTTCTCAGGAACTATTACTTTAACTACTGTATTTTCTTTTTCTCTCTCTTCTGGTATTCCAGTAATATCTTTTAAAAATTGTTTCAAAATTCTTGTATTTTCTATAGATTTCATGGTATTTTCTTTTTTCATTTCATCTTAATATTTGTATCAACTTACTCTATTTTGTTGTAAACATTATTATTTGAGCTTTTCTGTATCTATTTTGAGTATGTTTTCCCTCCCCTACTCCTCCAATATCTATGTACCATCCCACACATTCAACTTTGAGATTTCATCCTTTCTTTTTTTCCCCATTGATTCCAGTTTGTGTTACTCTACGAGTCTTGTGAGTAGGGCCTGCCCTGGCATGTAGTGAATTTACTGGGAGGCATGCTATTAAAGAAAAGTGACTCTTCCTCTCTCATAAGCTATCAAATGCCACACCTCCTTAGTTACTGGTGAACTTTTGAGTGTGTGTGCCTACCTTCTCCTCCTCTGTGCTGGAGCTTGTGTGTATGTTGTGCTTGCTAACACAGTTGCTGTGAGTTCATATGGGCTACTGCCTTGTTGTGTTTGGAGAACACTGATTCCTCAAAGGCACCCACTACCTCTAATTTTTACAGTCTTCCTGCTCCCTCTTCCAGAAGATCCCTGAACCCTGGTGACGGCAGAGTAACTTCCACAATAGTGACTGGATTTCTACTTTCATTTTCATTTTTCCTTAGGAATTTTGTCTCTCTCTTTGCTTATAGCACCCATCTCCTTACTGCTGTTTACATTTTCCATGAAAGTCTCATAACGTATTAATCACTGTTACTTTAAATTCTCTAATCATTCCAAGCTCTACTTTGTACCTGATTCTCATTCTCTTGCTTAATTTGTTTCTTCACAATAGGTGTTTCCTTTTCTTTTATTAGAAAGCTCTGTATTTTGTTGTTGTTACTGTGCTTGAACATTAAACATGATGCATTGAGTCTTTAGTGTGATAATTTATGCTAATGTGTCTAGACATGAATTGAGCTTAATGTTTTGTTTATAAATGATTAGTTCCTCAATTGCCTTTGTTTTTTGGTTCCTTGAGTTTGAGATCTCTGTGTGCTTCTCCTCAGTAATCCTCCACACTGTAACTCCTTTAGCTGTAACCTACTCTTACAAACTGCAGCATACTGCAGGCATATTGGTATTCGAAGGTGTAGCCTTTACAATATTCCACTTAAATAGCAATTCTTCAGTGGAGATATGCCTTTGGCCTCTGATCTACACTAGTATTTCCTTTGTACAAAGTTCCTTATTTAGTGTGACTAAAAGGCTAAGTGAGGGACTGGGGTGGCAGGTATGCCATTCTTCTGGATGAATTGTAATGTCTTTTTTCTTTGGAAAGTGGCCTATAGTGCATTGTCGCTTTTCTTTTTCTTCTGTTCAGACCATTATAAGAATTATAAGAATCTTGGCTCTCCAATAAGAAACAATAATAAGGTTCCATCCTTAGATATAAATTATACGAATATGTGCAGGATCTCATTAACACCACGATTTCCATTTGTTTCTCCTTTTCCTATTTATATAATACTAAATGGTCAACCCTAAACACACACGGACACACACACACACGAACACACACACACACACACACACACACACACACACACACACACATACACACGTGCAGCACTGAACAGACTCAACAAATACCTTTATTTGGTTATATATGTAACAATAATCACTAAAGAAAAAGAGACCATGAATTTGAGGGGAATCAGGGTGGAGAACATGTAAGGAGGAGCGGGAAGGGGGAAATTATGCATATATATATATATATGATTTTTAAATTTTATGTGTATGAGTGTTTTGCCTGAGGAAATATGTGCATCATATGCATGCCTAGTAGCCATAAAGGCCAGAATAGGCCATTGAATCCACTGAGGCTGGAATTATAGGCAGTTGTGAGCTGCCCAACATGGACTCTTAGAATTGAGCATGGGTCCCCTGTAAGAGCAGCCAGAATTCTTAACAACTGACCCACGTCACCTCTATTTATATTTTAATTCATTTTTAATTGTTCAAAGTTTAGGGTTTACAATCTAAATATCTGCAAATCAGGTAGAGAAGATATGTATACAAGCACTTATACTATAATATCAAAACATTATGTGTTAGCATAGGAGGTTAAGAGTTATTTCAGTTGGGGACTCCACAGCTTTTGATTCATAATTGATGTGTTTCCATTAGTTTGGCTACTTGTCCCTGTGCTTTTCCAATCTTGGTCTCAACAATTCACACTCTTACAGTCCCTCCATTTCTCAACAATTGGACTCCTGGAGCTCCACCTGGGGCCTGGCCAAGGATCTTTGCATCCACTTCCATCAGTTATTGGATGAGAGTTCCAGCAGGACAGTTAGGGTGTTTGGCCATCTGATCACCAGACAAGGTCAGATCAGGATCAGGCCCTCTGGATAAGTGAGACAATTCAATAGCTTGAACTGTTTGGGAGGCACCAGGCAGTGGGACCTGGACCTGTCCTTAGTGCATGAGCTGGCTGTTTGGAACCTTGGGCTTACACAGGGACACTTTGCTCAGCCTGGAAGGAGGGGACTGGACATACCTATATTGAATCCACCAGCTTGAATTTATGTTTTTTTTTATCATTTTCTAAAATTGATGAAAATTGTCTGAGTTTATAACTATGTCTTCTATTTCATGGGTCTACCTGTATGTTTTCATGTGAGTACTATGCTGTGGTTGTTATTGTGGATCTATAAGATAACTTAAAATCAACTATGATTATACTTGTAGCATTATTCTTTTTTACTCAGGATTGCTTTGGCTATTATGACTTGCATATTTCCACATGAATTTCATGAAGATAATTTCTATGCCATTGAAAATTTTAATAGTATTGTATGGGTTCTGTAGATTGCTTCTGCTAATGCATCCATTTTCATGACAATAATTCTGTTGATCAGAAGCATGAAAGTCCGGTTTTTTTCTTTTTTTCTGGTATCTTCTTCAATTTCAGTTTTGCAATTTTAACTTTGTTATAGCAGAAGCCTTTTACATGATAGGTTTTATTTATTCCTAAGTACTTTAAAAGATTTATTTATTGTATATGTATGAGTGTTTTGTTTGTACCATGTGTATGCCTGGTGCCCATAAAGGAACTAGAGTTAAAGATGGCTGAGAGCCAACATGTGGTATCTGGGAGTCAAACTCTGGTCTTCTGAAAAAAAAAAAAAAAGCTATTGCTCTTAACTACTGTGCCATCTATCCAGACACCTAGATTTGTTTGTTTGTTTATTTATTTATTTATTTATTTATTTATTTTTCATTTTCCATACCAACCACAGTTCCCGCTCCCTCCCATTATCCTACTCCCTCTACCTCCCCTCACCCCTAGATGTTTTTAAGTGCTTACACAAGGTATTTGTTGGGAGCATAGCACAAAGGGTCTTGTGCCTACAGAGCTCCAGAGAAACCAGGTCTGTTAAGCATGTAGGATTGTCTTTCCAATGGGAAAAAATGTAAATAACCTGTTTTTCCATCTAGAAAGCTGGGGGTTTAAATCAAATCATAGCCTGGCAATCTGCATTATTTGTTGGGTGAGGCCATATCAAGCTACTGCAACTTGGCCCAGAAGTGGCTAGTAATCTAAAATGGCCCTTACAGCCTATGCTTCCCCAAGCTTCTACAACCAGGAACAGAACTATCTACTAGTCTAAATGACTCTGCCATTATCTGTATAGCCAGAGGCTCCCCCAAGCCCCACAACCAGAACCAGAGATGACTAATAGCCCAAATGACCTCTATGCTATCTGTATGACTGAGACCAGGCCAGAGCCTTCCTTAGGCCCTTAACCTAGTACAGGTAGCCTATCTCTGTAACTCATCTTCTTGGAAGAAATGACACATACTCTGAGTTGAGTTTTGATATAATTATGCTTCCTTGTGCACTGGGGATTACATTACACTCGGAAAACTTTTTACTAAGTTATCCTGGGTTGAAATTCAACTGCCTGACCTCAGACACTTTTTTTCCCTTTTAACATTTTAATTCATTTTTTTGCTTCTCCTTTTTAAATTATATTTGTGTTTTAATTTTACACATCAGCCATAGGTTCCACTGTCCTCCCCCCTCCTACCTCCACCCCTACCTTCCCCCAGCCCCTCCCCTCCATTCCTTGGGGGATTCAATTCAACCTGGTGGATTCAGTACAGGCAGGTCCAGTCCCCTCCTTCCAGGCTGAGCAAAGTGTCCCTGTGTAAGCCCAAGGTTCATAATTCATGTGCTTCCATTCGTTTGGCTATTTGTCCCCATACTTTTTCCTGTCCCAACTGTCTCATCTTCAGCTGCACCATGTGTATGTGTGTGTGTGTGTGTGTGTGTGTGTGTGTGTGTGTGTGTGTGTGTGTGGTTGCAGTGGCAATTGGAAGCTGTTGTGTCATGCAGGATAAGCCCCTGCCCAAACAACTTTGCTTGCAAATGTTCATTGCAATGAGTCGGTTGATCTGGTTCAAGGCCTCTGGCTTCTACTACACTATCAATACTGGACCCTCATCAAGCCTCCTCTCTGCTATCCTGCTGTTGCCCCAAGTCATGGAAATCCTAAAGTTATAGTTCTGCCAGCTCTTCTGTGCCCATGCCACTGCCAACACTGCTTTATGACAACCACTGAGGGGTGGGAGCCCACTGTGGTGGGGAGGGGGCACAGCGCAGCCAGAGAGGGTTGAAGCCAGCTCTCCTGAGTGCAGTGGTCATAGAAGGGCAAGGCCAGCTCTCCCATACCCACATCATGACCAGTGAGGAACAAGCCCAGCTTATCACCACAATTGGACATCATGTGGCCTCAGGTGGCAACGCAGCCCATTCACATCAGCCTGTTCCTCACTCACTGTCATTGTGTCTTCAGTTCTGGCTCTCTCAACAGCACATGGACCACATATTTGTTCATCATAGTGGTGTCCATCCAAACCACATTGCATGGCAGTGGGCTGGGCCTCTGGCTGCCCTTCAGCCCAGCCTGTGCCATGTGGCAATGATCTGGGGCTCTGTGAAGGTCTGATATTTTTTAATAAAAATCAGAAACATGGAATAAATCTGAGATACTTTCACCACCAAGGTGATATGCAGCTAGATTGTTTAAATACAGACTACAAGGCATACAGACAAGCATCATTTCCTAATTTCATTTTAGGCATTTCATTTTGGCTGACAAATCTGAATAGGAAAATAAGTTATTTCATTCAATTAATTACTACATTTCTTTTTTAAATTCAAATTCTTCACAATGTAAGAAAAATATTACAATATTTGAGGACGTTTCTCATAACAATGCAATAAAATAAACAACATTGAACCTTAGACAAAATCAAAAATGAATTATGTTGGAAGAAATATGACTCATCCTCCATCTCAGTTTCTTTTCCTATTTGTTGTAGTAAAATACTCAGGTAAAAGCAACTGAAGGAAGAAGCAAGGGTTTTTAAACAATTAGATTTATCTTATTTTATGTGTATAGGTATTTTGCCTGCATGTGTGCCTGTGTACCATGTGCATGCCTCGTGCCTGCAGAGACTGGAAGAGGGCATTGGATCCCCTGGAACCAGAAGTACAGACAGTTGTAGACCACCATGTGTGTGTTGAGAATTGAACCTAGATCCTTGGGAAGAGCAACAAGTGCTCTTAATAGCTGAACCATCTCTCAAGTACCCAAGAATGATGTTTTTCAAAGTATGGGACATTTTAATCATTCATAATTGAAAATCTGAGCCTTGACTGAATATGATATTTGAAGCAAAAGTTCAAAAGTATTTGTATGTTGTAAATTTTCTTTAATGGGGTTTGTACCTATTAAGCTAACACAATTTATTTAATTGTATTTTCTCTATAATAAAGCATAAGTAATGAATTAAGAGTCATTTTATGTCATTATCCAATATCACTTCAAAGTCGCATATGATGGGATTTTTCCCATCATTTCCATGATTTTGAAATTTAATTTTGCATGAAAATTATCTCATATAGCATTTTTGAACCATCGTTGGTAAACCTACTTGCAGGTCAGAAAATCAATAGAATGTATGGATTATTATTGGCAGAGTTTCTCTGTGTCCTGGCAGCCACTCCCAAATAACCACACAGAGACTTACATTAATTATAAACGCTCAGTCATTAGCTCAGGTTTGTTACTAGCTACCTCTTATATTTTAAATTAATCTGTTTCTTATTTATGCTCTGTCATGTGGCTTGGTACCTTTTCTCAGTATTGCAAGTTCATCTCCTTCTTTCTACATTTCCTTGTGATTCCTCCAACTCTGCCCTTCTTCTTCCTAGTGCTTGCTCTGCCCACAAAATCCTTTCTAGCCATTGGCCAGTCAGTTCTTTATTAAACAATTAGAGTAATACATGTTCACAGTGAAGAAAAGGATTATTCCATAGCAGATCACAATCAATTTGTTTCTTTAAATGAATTAACTAGAATAAAATATAATAAAAAATGCATCCCATTCTAAGGATGCATATGCTTTAAGAAATTTTGTTGCAATTAAGTAATGTTGTATGTGTGTGTTTGGACTAAGATATTTTCTTAGCTTGTGTCATAGTCAGTCATATATTTAGGAAACTTACTCTGTAGTAATTAAGCTTCAATTTTTTTGCAATTATTTAAAGTGATTCTCATGCTGTTCAGCCATGAACTACACATTACTACCATACAAGAAATCTTCAGCACAATGTCTTGGTGAAATAAAACATTCCAGGAATATTAAATTGTAATCCAATAAAACATGTGGAATTCAAAATTGTTAAAGAAATAAAAGATCAGTTAATGTCAATAATAGTAATGTGAACATTTTATACACTGTCATCAGCTATATCATTATATGACTTAATCTTTATGATAATTCTTTAAGACATATTGACTGTACACAGTAGTCATACTAAAATGGAGAAACCAGAGATTCAAGTGTTAAATGACTTGCCTAAGTTTTTCTAATTACAGCACAGAATTTTGTTGCTTCCTTACTTCAGATGTGAAAGTTGAAAACAAGTAGTTATAAAACTAGCATCCTGTTTTAGCCTCTGTTTTACCTTCAGAAATCTGGAATACATCACTTTAAAACTTTGCTTTTATATTCAATTAAGAAAAGTTTTATATCCAAGGACATCTTGACATGGTTGAAAGGTTCTTTCCATTTTTGCTTCTCATATTGGGGGCATAGCTATTAGATACACAAATGTATAGTGCTGTTATGTCCTTCAGTTGTATTAACATCTCCATGTTATGAAAGAAACCTCTTATACCAGATGATATTCTTTAGTTAAAATTCTATATTGTGCAGTGTTTTAGCCACTCCAGTTTTATATTAGTGCTAGCCTACTATGCCCATTGTCATTTTTGATTTAACATATTCATATCTTTATAAAGTATTTCTTTGCAGGCTGCATGTGTTGCCCTTTGCATTTTGTTGAATCTGATAGACCCCACCATGTAATTAAGGCATTTAGCTATTTACATACACTATTTTAATTGGCATGATTAGGGATGTCTGTCATCTTTCCATTCCATTGTTTCTCTCCTTTTTTCCCTTTTCTGCCTATTTTGTGATTTATTAATTTTCATAGATATGTTTCACTCATTTTCTGGGTTATTAGCTGTTATGCCTCCTTTGGTTGTGTTCAAAAATGGAGTAAAATGAAGGAAATGTATAGAATATTTATACATTATAAATATAAATAAATATAAAGCATAAATTTTTGAGAGCCAACATAATTAAAATTACTGCCTTGTTATTCTGAATAGATGCTTTGTACTTAATGTTCCTGATGTTGCCACATAAAGCAAACAGGTAATAAGAAGGAGAAAATATTTAGAAGAAATATTGAGTAACAGGATTCATGGGGATGCTAAGAATTAAGCAAAGATTGTTTTAATGAAGGGGAATTTCATAATGATTGATAATTATAGTTCTTTATTTTAAATTAATTGAATTTTATGTGTGTGTTTGTCTGTATATACATCTGTGCACCATGCTCATGCCTAGTGCCTTTGGATGCCAGAAGAGGATGTTAGACCTCCTGTAGTTACAAATGGTTGTGAGTCACCAAGTGAGTGCTGGGAATTGAACCTGGTTCCTTTGAAGAGCAGCTAGTGTTCTTAATCACTGAGCCATCTATCTAGCCCCTGATAATTATAGTTTTATTCTTAATCAAATTGATATAAATTAGGAAATATAGAACATTCCAGTCAGCTGTAACTTTAATAAAAGTATTGTGATATAAATGTATGAGAGAAATTAATAAGAAGATTGATTTGGTTAAAATTGAGATTATGTTATAAGAAATAACTGTATTAAGAATATATGAATATTGGGACAAACGCTGGATAATTTTATATGGCTAGCTAAGTGTTTAAGGAGATATAATGTTTGTTTCTGGAAATACATTGCCTGACCAATTTGAAAACAATAAAACAAATATTTAAAATTAAAAAAAATATGCATAGCTTTCTGTTTGGATACAAAATGGCATTGACTCCTTTTTTTTCAATATATTTCTCAGCAACACAACTAAAACTCTGGAAACACTGTAGTTAACAGTTGTGGGAGAACCTCAAAGGCTAAAATATGGAAGCAAATTTCCTAGGGAACTCAGGGACTTGAGGTGAAACATGAAACAGAAACCTAATGACTTCTGATGACATATCCAGAAGCACTAACAAAGCCAGGCTCCAAATCTCTCAGTCCTCAATAGGAAAAAAGCATCTGAGGCCTAGTTTCTTGATAGAGTTGTAGCCTTTCTGGTATTAGACAACCAAAGTTCAAGCCTAAAGTGTTCTCTCTGTCCAGGAAGCTGCACACATGACATCTCAAAAATATGGTTGCCTAAATGAACCCTCAACAATGACAACACAAATTGATGTGCCAAACACAGATGAGGGAATAAAAAAAAAATTGCAAAACAATTTCTAGCTAAGGTTGTATAGTTCAGTGGCAAAGCATTTGTTTAACATGTGCAATGCCCTGGATTTAGTACTCATTACTATAAAAATAAGTATGAATATATACATACACATACATGTGTGGAGGCCCAAATTACTCAGGGTCTGAGGATCTGAGCTTGCTTTACCCAGCAGGGCCACATAAGGGAATGATTTGACCATGGGTGTGGTTAACAGGTGCTTGGAATGGTCTACACTTGGCTGTGTGGTGTGCTCTGATGTAGCAAGAAGGAAGTTGTAAAAATCCATTTTGAAGAGATAGAAGGGGCCATTGGGTATTGACCCAGGTCCTCCAGAAGCTATCCTGTGTTTCTGTTTTTCTCCTCTTCACTATATATCTAATATTTTCTTACCCCGCCTCCTCATAGGAACTCTGGAATAGGTGGGAGCTGGGCTTCCACAGATGGTGCCAGAACTTGGTACTTAGGTGCAGAAGAAATAAGAGAGAGTAGGGGGAACCATGGAAGTAGTTGGACATGTCCAGTTATTGATTAAGGATTAGGTGGTGGTATTTCTATACTTTGGGAGTAAAATTGTAAACATAAAGCAGAATAGTTTAAGTTAGGCTGCAGCAAGTATCCTCTTTTGTCTCTGTCCAGGTCTGTGTTTTTCTGTTTCTCTCTCTCTAAAGTTGTAAAAAAACAGTTTGGTGAAATTTAGTTTGAGAAGTGTAGGCATAGGTGTATTAGGGTAGAATAAGCTTTAGGTCTAGGAATATAGTGAAGATTTAATATAAAGTAATTTAGGGTAGAGTAGTTTTTCCCTGAGCACATACATGACCTGGGACATACAAAGCAGCATCCAGGACCTATCAGCCACTGTGAACTTAGCAGTCCACGTGGCTTTAGAAGCTTCAGAAAGCCACAGCAGCAGAGTGAAGCAGAGCTGTGTAGCTGGTGGCATTCAGCCATGCAAACAGGACAGCACTCTCAGAGGAGTACTCCCAGTGGAGCAGGTAATGGAGCTGGGGGTGCAGCTGCTGCAACTGGCCAAGGCTGGGCTTCCATCCCAGACCTGGAAGGGTTGCTTGAGAAATCATAGCTCATAGCAGCAGGGCGGTATTCAGCTGTGCACCATGAGGTACAAGAAAGCCCTCAGGGCCTCTGGATGCTGGGGTCTCTAGTTAGGCAGGCCCAGAGATGGGAGGCACAGACAGACTGGGCCTGTGAAAGCTGGCAGCCAAAGTGGTGCAGTTTCTATTTGGTGGCTGTAGGAATGTCTCTTTCGAAGGGGATTTTGCACCAGCCAGCTATTGTGACATTAATTGTGGAGCTAATAGCTTTTGCCTTGAAGCAAAATTGGCTTAGGGAAAGGCTATGGATTGCAAAGTGCAGCCAAGAGCTGAGAACAAAAGTTTTCAGAGAGGCTTGTTTGAACTGAGGTGAGTTGTTGCATTTAGGGGAACTGCAACAAATTTTGGTAATGGGACTCCTCATATTTAGAACTGTTTGTCTAAGAGTTATTACAACTTGGACTGTTATACGAAGACTTCAGGGTGGCTGGTAAACCAGGCCCTGATCTTGGACTGTGAGTTGAACTTTGGGACTGGTATTAGAACTGACTTTTTGAACTTTTGCAAATCTCAGAAATGGAACACTTTTGGTTTTACCTATATACTCTATCAACTGTGATGACTTATGAATTGTTTGGTGTAAGCTCTGTAATTTCCCCTGCCAGAGGCTGGTAGTCAGAAATGGGTAAGTCCTTCTTGCTAACTGCCAAATGTGATGACTCATGAACTGTTTTGTGTTAAAAATGGAATGGTTTAAATGGAGAAGTTTGTTTTTATTCCAACTAGGCTCGAGATGCAGCTTAATAGGTTATAAAGAAAGGGGGGAGTTAATATTCCTAAGTCTATTTAATTTTTAGAAAAATATTTCCTTGTCCCTTGAGTGGATTAATGTTAATTTGTGTTACTATACCCTATGTCTTATATAGCTCTATTAAGAAATTGCTTTTGTATGTTTGCTAAAGGTTAGGAATTATAAATAGGTATATTAAGAAATTGCTTTGAATGTTTGCTAAAGTTTGTAAAGTGTAAATAGTTCTATTGAGAGTTTGCTTTTGGATGTAAATTCTCAAGAATTGTAAATATGTATAGTAACATTCATGCTAGAAGTATGTTAACCTATTGATATTAATGAACCCATGGTTTGGCGAAGCTAATGGATTCTTTAGGTTTGATGGGGTTGCATTAGGAGTTAACTTATTTATTTGATGCTGTTGCATCAAGACTTTATTGATTTTAAAAAGGGCTTGGTGTAGCTGAGGCTGCTATAGGCATCTTAGACCCATTCAGAAAGGACATTCCATCTTGGTCATCCTCTACTCCTTTACTGGAGGTTGTGGCAGCTATAGAGTTTGCTGTGGTTGTTCTAGCTACTTGCAAGCTTTTATTAGGGACATGATTCAGAGCTGAGTTAAACTCTGTACTTTCCCCTGCCAGGGGCTGGTAGACAGAAATGGTAAGTCCTTCTTGCTAGCTGCCAACCTAAGACAGAGTATGCTTGACAGAAAGCATAGCTTCATGACATGTAGGGCTGATTAGCAAAGAACAAGATGACCTAAGACAGACACAGTCTATCTGAGGGGTTTTAGGGGTCCTTTAAAATATTAATAAGGGAGAATTTGTGGGGGCCCAAATTAGTCAGGGTATGAGAATCTGAGCTTGCTTTACCCAGCATGGCTGCATAAGAAGATGATTTGACCACAGGCATGGTTACCAGGTGTTTGAAAGGGTCTACACTTGGCTGTGCAGTATGCTTTGATCTAGCAAGGGGAAGTTCTTTTGCCCTACTCCTTGGCATTGTTATAAAAAGCCCTTTTGAACAGGCAGAAGTGGCTGTTGAGTATTGACCCAGGTCCTCCTGAAGCTCTCCTGTGTTTCTGTCTTTCTCCTCTTTGCTATCTTGCTATCTAATATTTTCTTATCCCTCTCTCCTCATAGGAACTCTTTTTAAATGTGGGATCTGGCCTTTCACATGCATACACATCTACATGCTGACTATTTCCAGTGTTTTCTTTTCTTCCATATGGCAGATATTTTTAAAATATAATGTATATTAAGAAAAAGGAAAACAGTAAATAAATGAGATAAAAAGGGACAAGTAAATAAAGGATATAAAAATATATTCCATAATTTTTACTTACAAAACAGCAGATAAGCTTATGGCATAAAATTAACATAAATTTAATGACTAACACATCTAATGAAAGAAGAATAATACTGATTAGAAAATGCAGAAACACAAAAATGCTAGACATGAAGTAAGATTCAGTTTATAGGGAGGAAGATATAAATGTTGAAAATAATTTAAGAGAATTTCAGTAGTGAATAAACATAATCAAGAATGACAGTGAAGCAGTTCAATATAGTAATTAATTATACTTTCCAGAACTAGAGTCATGGTCACAATTTGCTAGATGTACTAACTAGAGAAAATTACTTTTCTTCTCAAGCTTTATTTTTCTCATCTCTAAAGTGAGTGGTGATAAATATTGCAACTAAATAGGGTTGTCTTAGTTACTTTTCTACTGCTGTAAAGAAACACCATAACAGAAAATATTTAATTGGAGGATTTTCTTACAGCTCAGAAGGTTGTGCCATGACCATCATGGTAGGGAGAAAGCAGCAAACATTTAGGCATGGTGCTGGAACAGCAGCTAAAAGCTTACATGTTCCAGCAGCCATGAGACACACACACACACACACACACACACACACACACACACACACACACACACACACACAGAGAGAGAGAGAGAGAGAGAGAGAGAGAGAGAGGAGAGAGAGAGCAAGCACTAACTGGGCTTAGCTTGGACTTCTGAAACTTCAAAGCCCACCCTAAGTGACATACTTCCTCCAACAAGGCCATATCTCCTAATTCTTCTCAAATAGTTCCACCAACTAGAGACCAATAGTTTCAATATACAATCATATGGGGGTTGCAGTCTCATTCACATGACCATAAGAGTTATTCAAAATATCTTATTAATACTTTGAAAATGTCATACAATATGTTTTGATTGGATTTACTTCTCAACTCCTCCCTTTAACTGCTCCCAGCTCCATTCCTACCTCCCTATCCTCTTAACTTTAAATCCTCTTAATTTTTAAAGACCTGCTTGGCTCCATTATGTGTTACCCATATACTCCCAGGTATGGGAACATCCATTAGAGCACAGCCCACATACCAGAGGCCGCACCCTGAAAGAAAACTGACTGGCTTTCTACCAGAAACTATTTACTGTCCAGAGCCCTTAATTTAAAGGTGAGAGATTTTGAGCCCTTCTCCACTTCATTTGGAATGTTGACTGGCTTGACCTTGTACAGATTTTTTGTAGACAACCACAGTTACTATGCATTCACAATTGTATTAGTCCTGTCATGTCCGGCCACTGTTTTTGCTTCAGTCTTCCTCAACCTCTGGCTCTTATATTCTTTCTACTCCCCTCTTCCTGGGTGGTCCCTGAGCCTTGGCAGGTATAGGGGCTGATTTACATAATTTACTTACACATACCGCATTTGTGGCTGAGCACTACACCAATACTTATTCTCTGTATTCTGAGTTTATGCATTAACTGCCATCTACTACACTGTAGCTGGAGAGCTTTTCTCCAGGTCCCACTAAGTCCCAGCAGTCTGGTAGCCCACTTATAAAATGAACACACAGACACTTATATTACTTAAACTGGTTGGCCATTAGCTCAGGCCTGCCATTGTCTAGCTCTTACTCTTATATTCATCCCATTTCTATTAATCTATACTTTTCCACATGGCTCGTGGCTTACCTGTACCTTACATCTTGCTTGTCATGGAGGCAGCTGGCCAGTCTCTCCAGCCCCAGCCTTCCACCTCCCAGAATTCTCTTCTCTCTTTTTGTTTTTTGTTTTGTTTTGTTTTGTTTTGTTTTTTGAGACAGGGTTTCTCTGTGTAGCTTTGCGCCTTTCCTGGAACTCACTTGGTAGACCAGGCTGGCCTCGAACTCACAGAGATCCACCTGCTTGTCCCGCCTATACTTCCCGCCTGGCTACTGGCCAATAAGCATTTTATTTAGACAGAGCGATATCCACAGCACTACACAAAATCTTCTCTAATATGGCCAGAGAGCTGTACTACTATATATAGGCACAGAGATTCAAATTAGAGGACAGTTTAATATGATGTCCATTGTAGTGGGTAGCCATTCCAGCTTTGACCTGGAAGTGCCACCCCCACTGAGGTTTTGGTAACTGTCACACCTGCAAGGTGGGGCCAAGAGAGGACCCTGAAGGCCCGAGATCTGTATGAGCTGACTCTTTTGGTTCCTGGATCCTAGACGCTGGAGGTAGACCAAGCAGAGTTCTCCAGAGAACACTTTTGGACTAGGCTTCACCTTTCCCAGACCCTGTTACCTACCCCTTCATTTGTAAGTTACCCCACAAAATAAACCTCTCTTTTAACTATGTGGAGTTTCCTTAATATTTAAACCAATAGTCCATCCAGCAGAATAATAGTAAGTTCTTACCTGGGGCCTATAAGCTCATTAGCCATATGTTCTTGATCACTAATAGGGTTATTAGGATTATTAAGGAAGATATTGTACAATATTTTAGTATAATATTTTTCTATATCAAGCAGCCCAACAGTATACTGTCTTCATCTATTGGGTCTTACTACATAGTTATGATGGGAGAACTAGGCAGAACTGGATTCCTAAATACTGAAGAAAAATATGGCTTCCCCTATGCTTATGATTGCATAGGCATTACAGAATAGAAATTAAACTTTGAATGGAAGAGAGATTTCCATGTCCTTTACCATTTATGGGGTGAGTTCTACTATTATTAGTGGTAGTGTGTTTGGACTGATAAGTAATGTCATAAACTGGGTATAGGTTGTGAATCACAGATTTTTTCTTAAATACTCTTATTTCTGAGAAGTCCAAGATCAAGTGAGATTTGGTGTTTGGGGAGGCCTTGATTTCTGGCTCATAAATGTTGAGTTCTCAATGCTTCCTCACATGGACAAAGGGGTGTGGGATCACTTGTCATTTTGTCCACATGTGGTGAAAGAAGTGAAAAATCTTTCTGAGGTACATTAGTTTTAAAGTACATTTTAATTATATTTACTTATTTAGTTACTTATGAGTCTATGTGGATATATTATATAAGTTGTGGTGAGTGTATAGAGGTCAGAGGACAACTTGCACTTCTGGGAGTCAGTTCTCTCCTTCTGCTATGTGGGTTCAAGGAATCAAATTCATATCTCAGCTTTGGTGTCAAGTTACATGCTGTTTCACAGATCTTCAGGATGTTTGATAGGGAAGGACTCCAGCTATGTGTCAGGGCTCATGTGGAGGACAGCCAGGACATTACAGAGAAGCCCTATCTCCATAAACCAAAGAATTAAAACAACAAATAAATAAATAAATAAATAAATAAATAAATAAATAAATAATAAGGGCAGACTCTTGGTTCATGAATTATTTCCCAAAGAAATCTTCATATAATGTAGAGATTGATGTTCATTCTCTCATTTTCGAATGAATTCTTACAGATAACAATAATGAGAAACAATATATTCAGGACTAATACATGCAGTATTTCTCAAATGTTTCTCATATAAACCTATCGAAAGTCAAAAGCTACTAGTGTCAAAATTATAATGCCAGGCATCCAGTCATAGCCCCATCTTCACAGCTCATCACCCAAAATGTCAAGATAAGGTATATATACTTCTTTTCTCATAACTGATGGAGCTAGTTGCCCTTCTAAGAACTGTTTGCAAAGCACTCTATAAATATTCTTGGGCTGTATTTATCAAACCTAGAGAGAATATTCAGAATAAGTGTGAGCATTACAAACACTTTTGTATCTCAAATGAATCATGGCTCTCATTTGAAATCATAATTTTAGCTCTCTAAAGTGCTGCTGCTGCTTACTCACACCCCATAAAACATGGCAGACAGGTACATTATCTTTGTACTCAATTCTGCTTTCAATTGTGACTTTAAACATTTTTCAAAAAATAACCAAAAACCTTTACAAAAAGTCCCCTTTTATTGTCTGTTATATCAATCCACTGCAGAACTTTTCCTTTCTAGTCAATGCCATCTATATCACCAAAAGATTCTATCAGTGCCAAGATCCTTCAGTTTGTGAACACAGCCATTGGGTTTATAGTTTTCAGTTTTTGAGACAAAGCCTAATTACCCCAGGTATGCCTCAATTTTTTATATAGCTGAAGATGACCAGGAACTTCAGATATTCTTTTTTCTTCTCCCTGAGATTATAGACTTGTGCTATCAAGACTAAAGCACATTTCTATCTACACAAGGGCATATGTGGTGCTGAGGACCGAATCAAAGGTTTCAAGTACACATAGCACATTACTGACTGACCTACATCCTCATCTCTAGGTTTGTAGTTTTCTGTTTTAGTGTTAGAAGCTCTGTTTTAATACTGGCTGATTCTTACGCTTACATGATTCAAAAAATGTGTGACCATGCATTTAATAACACTAATAGTCTGACTAACACTAATATTTTTTCCTGTCTTTATGGGTCAATCATTTCCAGAATTATTATCAGCACTTCCATATCATTTCTAAGAATCCTAGTACACCCCCAATTCATGTTTTCTTCTGACTTCAGCCTCAAATTCATTCAGCTTGATAGTTGAACCATTTGCCTCCTGCTACCTTAGTAACATGAAGATTTTCATCAGCTGGTCTCTGCAATCTCCCCCCATTCATTTGGCTGTTCATTTTGTCACTTGTCTCCTTATCCAGAATAGATTCTATGACTGATCATTTCAATATCCTGAAACTAATTATTTCCAGTATAATCAACCCAGTATCCTTACTATATTTTGGTTCAAGTCACAATTTTAAAGCTTCCCTCTTAATACTTAAATTTCTGCATTCCTTTCTCAATTTTAAATACATTGAAAACAATTGAGACAAGATGCTGAACAAGTAGTTGAATGTCCTACTTTAGATTATAGATGAATATAAAATATGTTATTCACTTGAGTATATATTAATTCAATCCATGATAATGACTATAGAATTAGATGACCGTGAGGTTTATGAACAAATGGCCATGCAGAAATTGGTAATGGTGAGAGATCTGTGATTAGAAGACAGAAAGAAACATTCAAAAGAAAGTGGTATTCTTAGCACAAAGGCTATATGTTTGGTTCAATCCCCAAGGACTGAATTATCCTCTCCAACTAAAAAAAAAAAAAAAACCCTCAGGCTAATCCTGCCATATTATCCATATGCATAGTCTCTATGTCTCTGTTTCCCCACTTACCCACTTCATTTCAGCTTTATGTTCCATTCTCCCAGTAATACAGATCTAGATAACATCACTACTGTCATCAAATAAAATAGACATTGAATTCACTATTTGACTTCTTGCCTGTGAGATTCATTGCTAAACTCCACAGAAAAACCAAACTAGAAACATTATTTTCCTTTAGCTTCCACAACACAATCATTTTTTCTTCAATCTCTCTTCCCTCGAGGCTCATCTTCTTCTTCCCAGCTATTATATGTCAGACTTAATCAAGGTTTGTTCATAAACTCCATTGGCTTCCTCTTTCTATAATCTTCCCCATGGCTTCAATTAGTACATATCCTCAAGTGAATGGAACAATATTCATCCCAGACATCTTTAATCAAAAGCAGGATATTCAACTACTTGTTCCACATTTTTTTCTATCTTGTTTGAAAGTAACTTTAAGCCAACCCTGAATCTCTCTCTCTCTCTCTCTCTCTCTCTCTCTCTCTCTCTCTCTCTCTCTCTCTCTCTCTCTCACACACACACACACACACACACACACACACACACACACACAAAATGACAAAATGTTCTTCTTCCAGGAGACTCTATTTTAGGGATACCCAAACTCTTTTTTTATATACCTAAGTAGTTCTAATATTGAAATATTAAGAAATGATGTAATAAGCTCATTCCAACTTTGGAATGACAGGCTGGTAAACTTTAGGAGGTTTCTTCTCACAGCTGGGCATGCATTATAAAAACATTAAATTTTAGATTTAAAGGAAAAGGGTTCTTTTATACATTTCTTCAGTAAATTCTGTAAATTCAGGATGGCTCTGAATAAGAACATCTACCAAAAGATAGCCCTTCCTGTACTTATTGTGAAAAATATTTGTTGTTCATGGTGTAAAATTAACTTGACTTTCAGTAATTTATAAGAGCTCAATATACTTTCTACTGTTGCTTGGCTAAATATCAATTTTGCTAATTTATTGAAGAACTTAGTGTGACTTGAATTATATAGTCTCTGTTCCCACATAATGAAATACATTTTTTGTATTGAATAGTTGCCTTGAGTAGTAATTATTGTTGAAGTTATTGTTAAGAGTATATAAATTATGTCCATAGTTATGGGTATACATATACAGAGAGGGAATGCCATTTTATCTTACATATATGAGATACATATTAATATATGTGTAGTAATATTTGAGCTAGGGTCTTGCTATATCTCTCAAAGTCCTGGACTCCAATGATCCTCTTGTTTAGTCTTTGATGTGAGTCCCACTAAACCAGGCTATATAACATTTATTTTGTCAGATCTATGAAACGGATGAGAATAAATCATACCTTTTCTCCTTGGTATCCTAATAAAGAATAGCTTCTCTTAATAATATACCCAATGCAAGACAGCATTAGAGGTAAATAGTTCACACTGGCATTTTGACTTAAACTTAGTGATAAAAATACAACCTATGCATGGAATTAGCCAAATAAGAAATACACAAGTAGCTGAGAATCAAACTGATAGGCAGCTGCCTTGAAGTGAGAAAAAAATGTGGTGCCATTTGCCTATGTTTCCTTTCAGTCACCACAGGGTAATAAAAGAAACATATTTTTAATTGCCATTTCTTACTAGAATGTGGAAATATTAGCCTCCAGATACACATTTATGATCTCAAAACCAGATGGTGGAAAATATCCACATGAGTTGAAGTAGAGGGAAAACATTGTGACTAAAGTGATTTGGAGACATCTGATACATGGAAGGGGTGCACATGATGACTCAAGGAGAAAAGAGAGAAGACACAGATCAACTAACTACTTAGTCTCTGAAAATCTCAGATGTGTTTGAGAAAAATGATACCTAGCCAATAATGTCCAAACTCACATCTTCTTTCAGGAAATGGCTGAAAATCATAGGTTGTAATTTCCAGCATCAAATGTAGGATCACTCATATAAATGGACATGATTTTGAGACCTTGGATTTCCATGGTGTCTTTCTTTTGAGGGAGAGTTTTATCAGACAGGGACTCACTACAACACAAAGGTATTAGCAGAGCCTCCCAAGCACAGTGGTGACTTCATCAGACCTTCTAGTTTCACTTCACAATTGTCATCCCTCTCTAAGGATGGATGAAGGGTTATCAAATGTGAGAAAGTGTCTGTGGTAAGGTACTCTCTTAAGCAAGAATAAAAAGTACTTTTCCATACCTTGCTCAAAAATGTAAGAGAGGGCAAGGGAGGGAGGAAGTGAGGGAAGGAGGGGCGTGGAAAAAAATCCAAGCTCTCACTTCAGGACCCTGGTATTTGTTATTCCCTCTACTAAATGCATTTCCTCTTCTAAAATCCCATCTCTCTCTCTCTCTCTCTCTCTCTCTCTCTCTCTCTCTCTCTCTCTCTCTCTCTGTTTCTGTCTCTCCCTCTCCCTAGCTCCCTTCCTTGTAGCCTTAATTATCATTTATCAGATATTCTTTCCTTAACTGTCCAATGTACCTCATATCTCTCCCCACTGCTCTCTAGCCCCTTGTTTTCTTCATTTTTCCTCACACCTCTTTCAACCTCTGACATATTATTTATCAACTCTATTTTCCCTAGTAGAACATAAGCTCATAAGAGAAATTTCATTTGCTTTTTGTGTTGCTTTGTCTCCTATACTGAAATTGTTCCTAGTACCTTACAGGCTCAGTACATATTTAATAATTCTAAATATGAAAAAAACTCAGAAAAGTGTTAAATAGATAATAAGCTCTAAAAGGACATTTTATCATTTTTCATTATGATATGTGTGTGTGTGTATGTGTGTGTGTGTGTAATAAAAACATACAATTAAATTTGAATATTTTAGTATTATGGTATCACTGACAGGAAGCTTCAGTTTGAGTCTCTTTGTGAAACTTCCCACAAAAGAGGGACTTTACCACTTCTCAGTCAGACTGCACTGGAATTATATCAAAGGCTTTCTATTAGTAATCATTTGAAACTCTTCCATTCATTTAAGTTTTAATTTTCCTAGGGAACTATCTAATTCTTTCAACTTTTTTGAAAATTAGGTATCAGGTCCTTTCTTGCAATGTTAAAATCTTCTCTATGTACATATGTGTTTATTTTATTTAGAAAACAAAGGCCTCATTTTCTTTATCAACATTCTATGACTTCTTGCCATCATTTAGAAATATGTCTTAACAGTGTAGCTTAGTCTGTTTGAGGGCTCCCTGGCAATAGGGTCAGTATCTGGCGACCTGTCTCTACTGAATACATCAGGCTCTGCTGACTCCACATGGGAGACATTGACTTGTCTGAGGAGGGAATGGGGAGTTTGGGGGAAGGGAGGCTGGGGACGGGAGGAGGGAAGAGAGGGGGATCTGTGGTTGGTATGTAAAATGAATAAAAAAATTCTTTATAGAAAAAGAAGAAAAATGTAAGTTGTGCCAGGGGAAAAAATATGTCTTAAAGTACACTTTAGATATGAAAAAATAATATTATCTGGCTAATGGAATAATTTTTTCTTAGTTACATTTAATGCAATTTATTATTTTGTGTGCATTTTAAAAATTAGGTACACTTACTGATTCATTGTTAAGTAATTGTTCTAAAAACACACAGTTAAAAATCATTTAGCTGTTAACATAGAATTGCATTTTACATATTTGAAGCATAAGAAAAACTTACTGCTTAATCAGCTGCTTGTATACAAATTTAGTCATAATCTATGATGTTTAAATATGTAATGTTTTATATTTCAATTTTCCACTGAAGACACAAGTGTTAGTGGCAAATAAGAATCAATGATGTTATTTAGGTATGAGGTTTCTGTGAGGCATACATACTCTGCAGGGTTAGCATATAAAATTGCATCAATTACCTTACAAGTGACCAAAGCCAACTCCCATGCTCATATATATTGTAAGTTAACTCTGTATTCTCCAGCTATGCTTTCAACTACAATTAGTGATGTGATATAATGTGATACAATGATATTAAACACATGAGGACTACAGATGAGTTTTAATTTTTCCGGTGAGTATTGTAGGTCTAATATAGTTATTACATTGGTGGTTATAATACTCTACTGCCACCTGGTGACATTATATTGACTACTCAGAGTAAATATAAGATTTTTTTGAAAAGTTTTTTCACTCATTTTACATACCAAAGGTCCCCCACTTCCCTCCACCTGCCCCTCGAGCCTCCCCCTCCCTACCCACACCCATTGCCTCCTACAAGAAGGTAAGGCTTCCCATGGGGAGGTACATTTAATAAAGGCAGGTCCAAGCCCCTCCCCTAGCCTCAAGGTTGTGCGAGTTGCCCCTTTACAGGTAGTGGATTCCAAAAAGCCTGCTCATGCACCAGAAATGGATTCTGATCCTACTGCCAGAGGGCCCCTTAAGCAGATCAAACTCTACGACTCTCTCCCTTATGCAAAGGGCCTAATCCAGTCCCGTGCAGTCTCCACAGGTGTTGGTCTAAATTTCATGACTTCCCACTAGTTTGGTTTGGTTGTCTCTGTTGGTTTTCCCATCACAATCTTGATGCCTCTTGCTCATAGAATTCCTCTTCTCTCTCTTAGACTGGACTCCTTGAGTTCAGCTCGGTGCTTGGCTGTGGATCTCTGCATCTGCTTCCATCTGTTACTGGAGAAATGCTCTATGATGACATTTATATTAAGGGATATTAGTGACCAGTGATTGTTAATTCCTGTTATCTTTGGTGGTAGTGTGTGTGTGTGTGTGTGTGTGTGTGTGTGTGTGTACTTCTCTTCTTTGGGTGTGGTGTTATCTATTGCCTGTGTTTTCATGGGTGCATCTGACTTCCTTAGGTTGGAGTTTTCCTTCTAGTGCTTTCTGTAGGGCCAGATTTGTGGATAGGTATTGTTTAAATCTGGTTTTGTCTTGGAATTTATTGCTCACTCCATCTATGGTGATTGAAAGTTTTGCTGGGTATTATTAGTCTAGGCTGGTTTCTGTAGTCCCTTAGTGTCTGCATTACATCTCACAAGACCTTCTGGCTTTCAGTGTCTCCACTGAGAAGTTGGGTATTATTGTGATGGATCTGCCTTTATAAGTCACTTGGCATTTTTCCTTTGCTGCTCTTAATATAGTTTCTTTATTCTGTGTGTTTAGTGGTTTAATTATTATGTGGCGAGGGGACTTTTTTGGGGGAGGGTCTAGTCTATTTAGTGTTCTATAACCTTCTTGTATCTTCATAAGTATTTCCTTCTTTAAGTTGGGAAAATTTTCTTCCATGGTTTTGTTGAATACATTTTCTGTGCCTTGGAGTTGGTATTCTTCTCCTTCTTCTATCCTTATTATATTTAGGTTTGGCCTTTTTATGGTGTAACAGATTTCCATGTATTCAATTAAAACAGAAGTTTAATTAACTATGTTTCAGAAAATGTTTTATATTTTTTATTTTATTTTTTTCACAGTAAGACCCTCTGTTTATTTGATTAAACAAAAATAAAATAAGCTGCATAGGAACAATTTTAAAGTCCAAAGTGATACTGGCTTTGTTTTAAGGCTGCAGTAATTGACACATCGCCTTTGCTACTTCTCCAGCCTTTTCAAATCTATTTATTTCATTTTAATTTTTGTGTGGCATTTGCAAATATCCCCATTAAAAACTAATTATATTCCCACTAAAAATCATATTTACAAAAAGTTGCAAAGACAGCAGACAGAAATCTCATCCATGCTTCTTGTAGCTCTAACAATAATTACATTTTAGATGAGCATATTATAATGCCAAATCCAAAATTAATACTGGCATTATTCAATTTTTTTCACACGTAAGTATCATCAAGGTCCAGATACAGAATTTTTCAACTATCACAAGAACACCTTATGTGTTTGGGGGTATGGATATCCACTGGTTTTGTAATTTGGGGGAGGATGGGGGTTTGAGACAGTGTTTCTCTGTGTAGCTATCCCTGCCTATTCTGGAACTTGCCCTAAACCAGGCTAGCCTCAACCTCAGAGATCCACCTGCCTCAGCCTCCTCCCAAGTGCTGGAGTTTGGCATGCCATTATGAGGTATATCTTGTCCTGACCTCCCACTCTGCTTCTGAGATAGCATTAGGTAAGTGCTCGTCTCCATCATACCATTTCCACATACCATTTTACCTCCTGCCAGGGCAATGGAGCCAGACCATGGAGTGAAACTTCTAAAACCTTGGTCCAAAATAAAGCCTTTATCTCTTAAGTTGATTTTCCCTTTGAAAATCAAAACAACAAAAACTAACTAGAAAACCTTTTCAGAAGAGATTTTATTCAGTCCAATTTAAGTTATTATCAACCAAGTCCCTAAAGATGTCTGTATTCAAGTTTTTATGTGTACATATACATTCATCTTCATTGGATAAATGTTCAGGAGTATGTTTACTGGGTACTACAGGATATGTGCATTTATATATATATATATATATATATATATATATATATATATATATATATAAAATCTTGACTACAGCTTTTAAATATATATACATATAAATATATACATATACATACACACAGATATTTGATTTTTTTTGAGACAGGGTTTCTCTGTGTAATAGCCCTAGCTGTTCTGGAACTCATTTTGTAGACCAGGCTGGCTTTGAACTCACTGAGATGCACTGCCTCGGCCTCCCAAGTACTAGGATTAAAGGGGTGTGCCACTATTGCCCAGCTCAAATATATCTTTATGTATGGCAGTGATATCATACAATTTTGAGTGATATATAGACACCATACTATTCCTTAGCATGCTCTTGCCTACCTCCATGTATAATAGCCTTTAAGTCTTCAGCAATGTAGAGAAATAGGTCAAGTATAACCCTTGCTTCACTTCAGCCATGAAATACAATTTAGAGACTTCAAGGAGAAGCCATCTATTTTGTTTATCCATATTTCTACTATTGACAATAATTTCTATTATTTGGAAATATTTGTATTTCTTCATTTCTAGTATATTTTTCCCTAGTTATAACCATTCTATGTTTGTTCTTTTACTACTTGAAAAATATTGGAGCCTCTCAAATTTGTCATTAGAAATTGTGTATCATTTGTACTGGTTATCCTTTATAGTTGAGCTGTTGTTTTACTATCATTGTCTCAAGAATTTTATTCCTAGGATTTCAAATATGTAAATAGCTCTAAAGTCTAGCAAACCAGGGTTCTAATTTCTGTAGATGAATTTCTAAATGGTCTCAATAAATAAAAAACACGGAGCCAGAAATTTGGGTGAAAGCCTAAGAGAAAGATCAGAGGAATAGAACAAATCACAACTAACCTCACCTCACCAACTCTGCAGCTTCCAAAGAGAGTGACTTCCTGTCTACCCAGGCTTATATACCTTGCTGTTCTACCATCTGATTTGCTCTCTGTCTAGCTACATCACTTCCTCTTCCTGGCCAGCTCTGTCAGTTCCTGTCTGTGCAGGCCTCCAGAACTCTATGTTTGGTACTGGGATTAAGGGCCTGTGTCACCACACTTGTCTCTGTTCCCTAGTGTGGCCCTGAATACACAGAGATCTTGCCTGCTGAGTGATCAGATTAAGGGCATGTGGTGCTTGACTTCTTTGTTTACTTAAAATGGCTGACTATTTCTTCCAATCTCTAGGCAAACTTTATTAAAGCACAAACAAAATATCAACACATTTCAGCACAAATAAAATACCACAAGTTTCAGTTCTATTATTTACTGGTATATGAGTTTAAGTAAGTCATTAATTTTAGTGTATACCTGACAGTTCTTTTTTTTCTCCTTTTTTATTTATTATATTTGTGTTTTAATTTTACACATCAGCCATGGGTTCCCCTGTCCTCCCCCTCCTGCCCCTATCCCCACCTTCCTCCAGCCCCTCCCCTCCATTCCCATCTCCTCCAGGGCCAAGACTACCCTGGGGATTCAATAACTAAAGGAAACACATGACTTATGAACCAAAAGCTGTGGAGCCCCTAACTGGATCAGGCCCTCTGGATAAGTGAGACATTTGAATAGCTTGAACTGTTTGGGAGGCACCCAGTCTGTGGGACCTGGACCTGTCCTTGGTGCATGAGCTGGCTGTTTGGAACCTGGGGCTTACACAGGGACACTTTGCTCAGCCTGGAAGGAGGAGACTGGACCTGTCTGTACTGAATCCACCAGTTCTTAATATGATTAAATAAATAAAATAATGTTTATAAGGCAATGATAAAAATACCTGTGATGGAGACTGGAGAGGCGTCTCAATGAGAAAGAGCACTTACTGCTTTTGCAGTGGACCCAAGTTCAGTTCCCAGCACCCAATAGTGGCTTACAACCATCATGCAACTACAGTTTCAGGGTATCTTCATGCACTTATATAATATACAGTCACACATGCAAACAAAACTCCCATGTACACAACAAATATATCTTTCAAAAAACTGCCTTTTGATGGTTCTCCTCTAAGACCAATGACCTCATTAACCTTGGGTAAGTGACTACATTTCCAATATCAACTTCTATACATCTTCAACGCTACTTCTGTACCCAAGGCTCAGAGAACACCCCAAAAGAGGAGGTGAAATGGTTGTAAGAGCCAGAGGACCAGGGTGAATTTTGCTGTAAGACAAGGAAGCTTCAACCATGATACCAAGACAATATAGCTACCTAAATAAGACGTGAAGAAGTTCAACTACCAGGCCTCAACCCTAGACAAAGAACTACAGGCTGCCAAGTAATGTTGAAAGTGGGAGAAATAGTCTTCCCTGGGAGTGAGTTCCATAATTCCAATGCCAAATGATCATGTTTGAAAAATAAAAGGGAGGAATAGTTTGGGGTTGAGGGGTCATATGTAAGGAGTTGAGGCTGAAAAGAAAAGGAGGAAATGAGAAAATGTAATTGTATTTTAGCTTTGTTTTAATTTAAAAATTGTGATATAATACCTACTCAGTCTATATTGGATGTTTTAAAGGTTTTATTTGGTTTTGTTTTGATGAATCAACTTACACAGTATGAGCAATGATAAATTCAAATCTGGCTCCGAATATTTCTTTTCAGATTGATTCATACTGTTTTAAGGTTCTTTATTGAGCAAAATTTGCTTAGTACTACCTTCTGAGAGATTAATTTTCAGGGGTCCGAACAATTCTTTCTCTTCCCTATTTCCTCAGGTTAAGTGTAAACAATATTGAAGGACAATCCAATCACTATCACCAAGAAACTCATAGCCTTGCTTTCTTAAAAATTTCTGCATGGATGTCCAGTGATGATCAGAGTAAAGCTATCTATTGTTTACCATTTCCCTCAGCTAAATTTGTTAAAAGTTATTGTCTAAATCAGAGGCATAGCCACAGGATTTAACTAGAAAATAATGTGTTGGAAGATGTCCACCCTTAATATTACCACCATCCTATCCTGATACACATAAGTGCTTATATGATTTGAGTTTATATTTAGTATTTTTAAGTCTTAGATAACACCACCAACTAGGAATTATTAGCATTCATTAGAATACCTTGCCCTAGATAAATCTTTTAAACCATCTCAGTTTGACTAATCCACAGGGGATTAACCATATGTTGAGTAATGTGTGTGAGAGAGACATTTAATGGAAACAAAGACTTAATATCTGCCTCTTTGGAGTAATTTCAAATGTCAGAATATTTATATCATGATCTATATGAAACTACCACCAATCTCTAACACAGAGAACATAACAAGGTGTAGTTTGAGCTGGCAGATTTCTATTTATGTCTGAAATACCTTGTTCATGTTTCTCCTAATGACACTTCATGATTATGAAACTTTATTTTTCTCTGGGATAGTGCCTCTAATGAATAAATGTAAAAATTTCACAAAATACCAGCCATTGAAGATGAACCTAAGGAGCATTCTTTATAGTACATTTAGTATTTCTCCACTGAAAATATCTACAGACATTCCAAATCATATTTAACAACTATGTTATTCCTCAGAGAAGGAAATCAATGAATTTCAGTCTCTACATGCCATTACAGACAGATCAGATTAATTTAAGCATCACCTTGCAGTTCCTCCTTACTACCATAGGGCTCTGTGCTATGAATCATCAAGAATGGGTGAGACACATTTTGAACTCCTCATGAAAATATTAAATGTAAATTTAAAGTATTCATATTCTTGGTACAATTATCACAAAATGAACAAACTATTCCATTAAAGAGGCAAGAAAAACATATTCCCCAAAATGTATTGACAAATGATCTTTGGGTTGTATCCTAAGCTTATTAAACCTTCAGTGCTGAATTATCAGTAAATCAAGAATGATGTTAATGAGCATCTGTGCTTCAGCTTTCAATGCCATTTGGCAAACAGTAGCAAAAAAAGAAAATGGTAATTAGCAGTAAAGGTGTGTTTATTGGTTTGTGTGATTGACAGAAGCTGTATGTCTCTTCTGCACAGTATGCTGTTCTTTAGAAAACTGCCAAACAATGGATGCAAAGCCGGTTCTCTCTCTTTAGAACAGAGCTACATGACCTTGAAGTGCCACTGGGAGAAAATCAACTAATTTAGGCAGGAGAGAAAGAGAGAGACTTAGTTTTAAAGAAGTGAGTAAAATTAGAGTGGCAATTACTACATTTTATAAGGGCTTTACTTCACATAATCCATCTTTCACACTGAAACTTACAATCTTTCCAAGCATAAATGTAGTTGAGATATTCTGCTGTGGATATCGCTCTGTGTAAATAAAGTTCTGATTGGCCAGTGGCCAGGCAGGAAGTATAGGTGGGACGAGAGAAGAGAATTCTGGGAAGTAGAAGGCTGGGGAGACACCGCCAGCTGCCGCCATGAAAAGCAACATGTAAAGACACCGGTAAGCCACAAGCCATGTGGCAAAGTATAGACTAACAGAAATGGGTTAATTTAAGATAGAAAAAGTAGATAACAAGAAGCCTGCCACAGCCATACAGTTTCTAAACAATGTAAGTTTCTATGTGCTTTCTTGGTTGGGTCTGAGTGACTGTGGGATTGGCGGGTAAGAGAGATTTGTCCTGACTGGGCCAGGCAGGAAAACTCTAACTACAATATTCTCTTGATGGAAACATTTTGATACATTATTTTAAGTTTCTACTACATTCTATGAGTCATATTATTATCAGAGCTTCCTTAATTCCTAAACTTCTTTATCAATCCTCTGGTAGTCTATATTGTTATAAAGAAATTAAGATTCAAGAAGGAGAATGAATGAGGAATGTTCTCATGCTTCTAGAGAGTTGTCAATCAAATTTGAGAGTAATATGGCAATAGGTAGCAAAGTAGACAATATTTAGAACCTATAACTCTCTTATCCATGTCTGGGTATTCTGTTGAAAATGTTCACATACATGCATCTAGAGAAGTACATCCTAGTATTTTTATTGTGTTACAACAGTGAAAATTAGGGCAAAACCAAGAAGTCCTTCAACTGCAACAGGGTTTGAAAATAAATTATGGTTTATCCATATAATGAAAAAACAGGGAATGATCAAGAGTTATGATATACTACATGGACAAATACACAAACAAAAATGTTGAAATATGAATATATTAGAGAAGCTTATTTTTAAACTAGATGGAAATTAACACAGAGATTCACAGCTGGTCAAGTGCAGAAAATGAAAGACTCAAGAACATTAAGCTTTAAATGGCACATGTATATTAGATTTCCTCTCCTCTCAAGCTCAGGGAACATTGCAGAAAAGAATGTAGAAAGACTATAAGAGCCAGGATCTGCAGATAACAAGGAACCAGTGCTTTCAGACTGGGGAGGTTTGAATGAAAATGCCCCCCATAGACCTATAGAGAATGGCACTATTAGGAGTTGTGGCCTTGTTGGAGGAAGTGTGCCACTGGGGATGAGCTTTGAGGTTTCAGAAACTCAAGCCTGGCTCAGTGGGTCTCTTTCTTCCTGCTGCTTGCTGATTCAGATATGGAACTCTCAGCTCCTTCTCTAGCCCATGCCTGCCTGCATGATGTTATGCTTTCTGCCATGATGACAACAGCCTCTGAACCTGTAGGCAAGTTCCAATTAAATGTTTGTGTTTTTTTTTATAAGAGTAGCTGTGGTCATGGTGTCTCTTCACAGCAATAAAACTCTAACTAAAACACAGACACAGTAGGGCATTTGTGCATATGAATTTATAGAAGTTGTGCTGGACCTGAGCAAGCTCAAGCCAGCCCAAACCCCAATACATACAGAAGGAGAGGGCACAATGTCCCACCCCAGCTGAGGAGTTCATGGCAATTGATAACTGCTAAGAGAGGGAGGTTTGCCTAAGTGTGTGGCCTTGGGTGTGTTGACCACATTTCAGTGAAAAGCCATACATGAACTGAACTTAATGCTTTTGTTTGATTGATTTTTTATAAGGATGACAAGATAAACTTTACTAATTGAATTTGCCACATATATCCCACACTTCAATATCTTTCTCACATGCTGCCAAATAGAAGCCACAATGGGATCTTCACATCAGTTTTTAGTGAAACCCGTTAATAATTTTTTTACTTCAAATGAACAATGAAAAGACTTAAAACAAAGTTTTTTTTTCTTTGAAACCTAAAACAATTGTGATATCTGAACAGTTAACCAAAGTTCATTCCCTGGAACAAGATCAGGTTTTGGATGACTACCACTAATTCTTGCAACAAGAAACTCCAAGGGTTTAACCTTCTTGGGAACCAGAATGCACATTCATATACCCAGAGGAAGACACACACACACACACACACACACACACACACACACACAGCATAATTAAAATAAAAACAAATCTTTAAACTAATTTTCAATCATGAATGTTTTTCTGTTATCATTCTGGCAACATGGGTTTTGAGGCATGTAAATGATTACAGAGATTTTCTCCATCATGAATTGGTACATGTAACAGAAAGCAAACATGTAGTCTTGAAGTCTGAGTAATCTATCATTTTCAGTCTGTGATATCATTTGAGAAAATTTAGCAAATGGTACCCTGCAGGAAGAAATCAGTCATGAATGTTGGCTTGAGCATTTACATCTGCACACCATTTCCAATTTACATTTTTTGCTTTATTCTGCAGGACAAGAAGGTAAATTTTTAGCTGCCTGTTTTAGCTGCCATATCTGACACTTGTTTCTATGCCACTTTTAAGAGGTTCATGTATCGCTGTGGAAGCCAGGGCCAAATTAAACCCTTTTCTAAGTTCACATAGATATGATCTATTATCAAAGCAACAGAAAAGGCATATCTATGAAATTTTAGAACAGAATTCATTATCTCATGTATTTGAACAGAAGTATAAAATCTAAAAGTGTTACTGATCATTGAAATTCATAGGCCTTTTGTCTATATTAGTTGAAATATGTAAACAAAATAAAGAGATATTATAATGATTGAACAGATAATTGACACATTTTAGATTTTTTCCGAAATAATTTTTTGCAATTGAATGTGGCCGGGCTCAAGATCATAACAATTTATATATATTCAGATTTCCTTTGGTATGAGTTTCTTTCAGATCTTCAAAGCATAATGTTATACTGAAAGGATTTAAGAGACCAATTACACTCTAAAAGTCTTACATTTACAGGGTTACTTTGTGTTTTGACTATGTAATACCACATTGATTATATTCATAGGGGTTCTCTCCAGTATGTGTTTTTATATAGGGCTGTGCAAAGGCTTTACCACACTGTTTAAAAACACAGCGTTCTTCTCAATTATGTGTTATTTCATGAAGTAGAAGAGCGTTATGATGTGCAAATCCTTTACCACACTGATTAGAATTGTACAGTTTCAATCCAGTATGTGTTTGTTTATGCCTTTCAAGATGAGAGGAACAAAGGCCTGTAACACACTGATTATATTCACAGGGTTTCTCTCCAGTATGTGTTCCCTTAAATACTTGAAGATGACTGGGCTGTGCAAACGCTTTCCCACATTGTATATATTCATAGGGTGTCTCTCCAGTATGTGTTCTTTCATGCAACTGAAGAGAATTGTGATGAGCAAAGGCTTTACCACATTGTTTACATTCATAGGTGTCAAGTACCAAGATGTCAACAACCAAACATGAACCATAGAAAAGTACAAGCTAGGCCAGAGAACAAGTTATAAGACCACTGCCCTTACCCTGAGCAGTAACATCTGTTGACAAAACAAAGGATACCTAAGATAAGAAGACATTCCACAGTCAGGTGCCATGACAAACAAACGTAAAGAGCATTCCGTGGACAGGTAGTGTAGCAACAGAATGAATGGACCCTTACCAGTGACCTTAACCGACATCTTGCAGTTGCACGATCTCCAAGTCACCCACATACCTTCCCCTTCCACGTACCTTCCCCTTTCCTCCTCCCTGCCACCTACCCTTCTTTGCTATATAAGCCTTGCAGAGGAAAATAAAATTTGCAACTTGATCAGAATCCTATCTTGCAGTCATCTCTTGTGTTCCCTGCTCCTTTCATTTGCTCCTACAGGTGAGTCACCTCCGTTGAATTCCCGCTGGCCGGGGCACACAGGGTTTCTCTCTAGTATGTGCTCTCATGTGCTTGAAGATGACTGGGCTGTGCAAATGCTTTCCCACATTGTATACATTCATAGGGTTTCTCTCCTGTATGTGTTCTTTCATGAATTTGAAGAGTACCGTTTTGAGCAAAGGTTTTACCACACTGATTAAATTCATAGGGTTTCTCTCCAGTATGTGTTCTTTCATGTTATCGAAGAGCATTGTGTTGAGCAAAGGCTTTACCACAATGATTACATTCATAGGGTTTCTCTCCAGTATGTGTTCTTTCATGCATTTGAAGAGTACTGTTTTGAGGAAAGACATTACCACACTGATTACATTCATAGGGTTTCACTCCAGTATGTGTGCTTTTATGTACTTGAACATGACCAGGATGTGCACATGTTTTACCACATTGTTTACATTCATAGAGTTTCTCTTCTGTATGTGTTCTTTCATGTAATCAAAGAGCATTGTGTTGAGCAAAGGCTTTAACACAATGATTACATTCATAGGGTTTCTCTCCAGTATGTCTTCTTTTATGTACTTGAAGATGACTGGGCTTTGTAAAGGCTTTACCACATTGATTGCATTCATAAAGTTTCTCTCCAGAATGTGTTTTTCTATCTAATTGTAGAATTTTCCAATGAGTAAAGGCTTTGCCACATTGATTACATCCATAAGGTTTTTTAAATATATGTGTAGTTTCATGCCTGTGAAGATGACTGTGTTGTGTAAAGGTTTTACCACATTGATTATATTCATAGGATTTCACCCAGTATGTGTTTTTTCATGCCTTTGAGGATGACTATGACATTAAAAGACCTTACCACACTCAGTATATTCATTTGATTTCTCTGTAGTATGACTTCTTTTAGGCCTATAGCAATGAGGTTCATATAGGTCTCCAGCATCACATCTTTGTAGAGATTCTTCTGTGAAGGATCCATCAATGCCCACTCTTCTTGAGTGATGTCGACATGCACATCATTATAGGTCACTGCATTCATATTGTGGGTTTCCAGCTTGGCCATGCTCTCTGTTGAGATCACTGCAGCAAAACTCGCACTACACAGCAAAGAAAACTACTGGAGACCTGTTTGATGATTTTTTAAAGCACACAATATAAGGTGGTTAAGAAAAAGTGGATAATTTTGCTTTCTTTTATTTTTTGAAAAAGGGTTTTTCTGTGAAACAGTCCTGGCTGTCCCGGAACTCAACCTGTAGAGCTGGCTGGCCTCGAACTCAGAGAGATCCACCGGCTTCTGCATCCCAAGTGCTGGGATTAAAAGGCATGCACACAAGGGAAAATCCCACAAATCTACAAGCATGACCCTAGCAAGAGTTGAGAGGGTGCCTGAACTGGCCTTCTGTAATCAGATTGGTGACTACCCTAATTGTCATCATAGAACTTTCATCCAGTAACTAATGGAAGAAGATGCAGAGATCCACAGCCAAGCACTGGGCTGGAGTCCAGTTGAAGAGAGGGAGGATGGATGATTCTCAGCAAGGTGGGGGGTTGAGATCATGATGGGAAAAGCCACAGAAACAGCTGATCCGAGCTAGTGAGAGCTCAAGGACTCTAGACTGAGAGCTAGGGAACCTGCATGGGACTAGATCCTCTGCATGTGGGGCCCCTAGCTGTGGGACCAGGATCTGTCCATGACACATGAGCCAGCTTTTTGGAACCTATTCCCTGTGGTGAGATGCCATTCTCACCCTTGATGTAGTGGGGAGGAGCTTAGTCCTGCCTCAACTTGATATGCCATGCATTGTTGACTCCCATGGGAGGTCTTACCACTTCTGAGGAGTGGATGGGAGGGGATAGAAGGGAAAGAGGGGAGGGAATGGGAAAAGAGGAGGGAGGGGAAACTGGGATTGGTATGTAAAATATATTAAAAATAATAATAATAATAAAAGAAAGAGTGGATAGCTCTGGGAAGAGTTGGAGTGAATATGACCAAAATTTGTTATATGAAATTGTCAACTAATAAATACTTTGCAAAAGATAAACTAATACATCACTAAATGCAAACTAGAATGTGATGTCATATGTAAAACTTTAAAATCAATGAAAACATTGCATATTATATATGAACACATAAATACATGTGAATACATACAAAGGAAAGATTGACACACATTTAGGAAAGATCTTTCATTTAGAGAGGAAAATTAGATCAGTGGAAATGACAAAAGGGTTTCATTTTTACTGGTATTATTAATATATAGTTATGCCAACACTTCACATGTATGATATGCAGGTTTTCATTGTGCATTTTTTCCTGACAAAATCTTAAATTAGGAAATGAGAGTTGTTAATGAAAAATTGCAATATTTGCTACCAGATTTAATAATTTTGAATAATTTATTAATATAAACAATGGAACTATATTTCTCACAGGTCTGATGGCTGAAAATCCATGATCAAGGTTCTTTCAGGTTTGGTACCTGATAAAGACCTGATCCCTGCTTACATGATGATGCCTTCTTGTCACATTCACTGAAAGAGATGAACATTATGGCCTTGAGTTGCAAAAGGAACACATTGGCAAAAGAAGGGACTAATGTCAGTTTCACCCAGAATTTACAGAATGCTCCTAATCTTCTTCATAAGGACTGTATTCTCATGATTAATCATTCCCTGAACATTCCCACTCTTAGCACTATACACTGGTGGCTGTTTCAACATATGACTTTTTTAAAATTTAATTTAATTTTACATATTGGCCATGGGTTCCCCTGTCCTCCCCTCTCCAGCCCCCACGCCCTTCCCCCCGCCCACCCCTCATTCCCATCTCCTCCATGGCAAAGACTCCCTTGGGGATTCATTTAAACCTGGTGGATTCAACACAGGCAGGTCCAGTCCCCTCCTTCCAGGCTGAGCATGTGTCCCTGCATTAGCCCAAGGTTCCAAACAGCCAGCTCATGCACTAAAGACAGGTCCTGGTCCTCCTCTTTCTCGACAATCGGACTCCTGGAGCTCAACCTGGGGCCTGGCTGAGCATTTCTGCATCCACTTACATCAGTTATTGGATAAGAGTTCTAGCACAACAGTTAGGGTGTTTGGCCATCTGATCACCAGACTAGGTCAGTTAAGGCTTTATCTTGACCATTGCCAGCAGTCTACAGAGGATGTATCATTGTGGATTTCTGGGGCCCTCTCTAGCACTTTGTTTCTTCCTATTCTCATGTAGTCTTCATTTATCATGGTCTGTTATTCCCTGTTCTCCCTCTCAGTTCTTGGGTTTTGTTTTTGTTTTTTTTTTTTTTTTTTTTTTTTTTTTGTTTCTTAGTTTGTTTTTTGAGACATAGTTTCTCTGTGTAGCTTTGAACCTTGCCTGGATCTCACTTTGTAGCCCAGGCTGCCTTTGAACTCAGAGATCTGCCTGGCTCTGCCTCCCAAGTGCTTGGATTAAAGGCATGCGACACCACTGCCCAGCCCCTCTCTGTTCTTGATGCAGTTGGGATCTCCTGCTCCCCTAAGCTTTCTTTCCCTCAAACCTTGCCCTTCAGTACACCCATGCATGTCCAGGTTATTCATGTAGATCTTATCCATTTCTCTGTCATTGGGTGATCCCTGTGACTTTCTTAGGGGCCCATTTTCTAGGTAGCCTCCCTGGAGTTGTGTAGCAGTCTAGTCATCTTTGTTTTACATCTAGTATCCTCCTATGAGTGAGTACATACCATGTTTGTCATCTGAGTCTGGGTTACCTCACTCAGGATGATTTTTCTAGGTCCATCCATTTGCCTGCAAACCTCATGATGTCATTGTTTTTCTCTGCTGAGTAGTACTCCATTGTGTATATGTACCCTATTTTCTTTATCCATTCTTCAGTTGAAGGGCATCTAGGATGTTTTCAGGTTCTGGCTATTACAAACAATGCTGATGTGAACATAGCTGAGCAAATGCCCTGGTGGTATGATTGAGCATTCCTTGGGTATATGCCCAAGAATGCTACAGCTGGGTCTTGGGGGAGATGGATTCCCAATTTTCTAAGAAAATGCCATATTGATTTCCAAAGTGACTATACAAGCTTGCATTCCCACCAGCAGTGGAGGAGAGTTCCCCCCTTGCTCCACATCCTCTCCAGCATAAGCTGTCTTCTGTGTTTTTGATCTTAGCCATTCTGACAGGTGTAAGGTGGTATCTCAGAGTCATTTTGATTTGCATTTCCTGGATAATTAGGGAAAATGAGCAATTCCTTAAATGTCTTTCAGCCATTTGAGCTTCCTCTGCTGAGAATTCTATGTTTAGTTCTATAACCCATTTCTTAATTGGACTGTTGGGCATTTTGATGTCTAATTTCTTAAGTTCTTTATATATTCTGGATATCAGCCTTCTGTCAGATGTGGGGTTGGTGAAGACCTTTTCCCATTCTGTAGGCTGTAGTTTTGTCTTGTTGACCATGTCCTTTGCTTTTCAAAAGCTTCTCAGTTTCAAAAGGTCCCATTGATTGATTGTATCTCTCAGTGTCTGTACTACTGGTGTTATATTTATGAAGTGATCTCCTATGCCAATGCATTCAAGACTACTTCCTACTTTCTCTTCTATCAGGTTCAGAGTAACTGGATTTATGTTGAGGTCTTTGAGCTTCTTGGACTTAAGTTTTGTGCACGGTGACAGATATGGGTGTATTTGCAGCCTTCTACACATTGATTTCCAGTTATGCCAGCACCATTTCTTGAAGATGCTTTCTTTTTTCCATTGCACAGTTTTGGCTTCTTTGTCAGAAATTATATGTTTGTAGGTATGTGGATAAATGTCATGGTTTTCAATTTGATTCAATTGGTCCACATAACATAATAAAAACTGGTTGATTTTCTTTCTCAAAAGGACACTTTTGGAACTTTTTGCTTTCTATCATAATGTGATGCTAATTGGTACAATGGCATGGAAATGTAGTCCAAAGTCACTCAAAAAGAATGAACTGATACATAATTATATGCTGAAACAGAAACATCAATTTATATTCTAGCAACTCTGGAGACCAGAGGATATGTGATCAAGGTGCCAGCAAGTCTGGTTGTCTGTTAACAGGTGCCATCTGCTTCTAAGATGGTACCTTGTTGTGTATGCCCAGGGTGAGCAATGTTGTTTTCTCATGTAACAGAAGGTGGAAGGAAAAAATGACAAACTTCCTGTGTAAAGCCCTTTTAAAAATCATATCATTCCTCCATGAGGGCTTTACCTTCATGGCTTAAATTTCTGTAGGTCAAACCTCTCAACATTACTATGCTGATGACCAAGTATTTTGTTTGTTCTTTTAATTATGAAAAAATGTGTTCAACTTAAAAAGTTCCAGGTCAGAATTCTATTAAACCTTGAAGAAAAAACATAACTCTAATACACTTCAAATTATTCCACAATCAGGAAAGGAAGGAACTTTTCCTAATTAGTTTTATAAAATCAGTATTAACATGATATTAAATAAGACAAAAATCTAACAACAAGAAAAGAAAATTAAAGGACAATATCTCCAATCAACATGTGTGCTCTCAATAAAATATTTGCAAACTGAATATAAGAATTATTATAAAGATTATCCATTCTGATGAAGTTGGCTTCATCCCAGAGACTCAGGTATAGTTCAACATGTAAATGTAATCTACCACATATATCAAGAACAGAAGATATATAATCACACCATTAGATGCAGAAAGAGCTTTGACTAAATCCAACATTCTCTTCATGATAAAAGTCCTAGAAAGTCTAGGAATATTGGGGAGATTATGCAACATAGTAAAGTAAAGCATTTATAATATAGAAAAAAAAAACATTTAAACCATAATATCATGTAATGGAATACTATAAAACAAAAAAAATAAGTAAACTTAAACTACAAAAATTGCAGATACAAGGATAAATAGAATAGAGCTAGTATATATGTATTTAGGAATATATCTACATGCATGTAATAACAACTAAAGAAAAAGAGGCAATGAATTTGAAGGAATCAATAAGGCTACATGGTAGATTTTGGAGGAAAGAAAGGGAAAGTGGAATGATATAATTATATTATAATCTCAAAAATAAAAAATAATAGAAGGGACCCCTGGGCACCAGGCAACCCTGGAGTACCTGCCCAACTTGGCCCCAGTTTCTGGCCATTCATCGGGCCCTGAAAGAAAGCTCCACTTTTCCAAGACTGCAGGCAGACCCTGCAATCTCCACACCCTGCCCCCACACCCATTTGCCAGAGACCCCAGATACTTCCTGAGACTCAGAGACCAGCTGGAGCTCCCATCTGCCCCGGAAATCCCATCTGGACCAGAGAGACCCTCCAGTGGACACTCTGAGCTCAATGCCTCGACCCCACAACCATATGCCAAAGACCCCAGCCACTTCTGGAGACTTAGAGACCAGTGTCCAGCATTCCATCCTGCCACGGAACTCCCATCTGTACAAGAGGAGCTCCCATCTGGACAAGATAAGGACACCTCAGGGACTTCCTGAGACTCAGAGTCTAGCCTCCAGCTCCTATCCGGCCAGCACTCTCATCTGGACCAGAGCTCCCATCTGGACCAGAAAGAGGCTCCCTAAATCTGTCAGCTCTGACTGGACCAAGTACACTGATAAGACCAAGAACAAATCCACAATGAGATGGGCAGACATCAAGGCAGAAGTACATATAACAAAGAGCAATACACCATCACCAGAACCTAGCACTTCTCCAACAGCTAGACATGAACATCATGGAATGGAAGAAGCAGAAGAAAACAACCTTATAAGTAACATCATGAGGAGACTAGAGCCTTATATTAAAAAAAAATCAAAAATAAAGTGGAGGAACAGACAAACAAAAAATGGAAAGAACGCTATAAAAAACTAGAGGAAAGGACAATTAAAGCAAAAGAAAACAATAAATCCCTAAAAGAAAGTCATGAAAAAGCAATGAGACAGATGAGGGATACAGTCCAAGACCTGAAGAGGGAAATAGAAAAAATGAAGAAAATGCTAGCAGAAGGAATGCTGGAAATAGAAAATCTGAGTAAATGAACAGGACGTCAGATGAAAGAATAACCAACAGAATGCAAGAGATGGAAGAGAGGATCTCTGGTGTTGAAGATATGATAGAAGAAATAGATTCATCAGTCAAAGAAAGTCATGACCCAAAATGTCCAAGAAATTTGGGACACCATGAAAAGACCAAACCTACAAATAATAGGGATAGAGGAAGGAGAAGAATACCAACTCAAAGGCACAGAAAATATATTTATCAAGATCATAGAAGAAAACTTTCCCAACTTAAAGAAGGAAATGCCTATGAAGATACAAGAAGCCTATAGAATACCAAACAGACTAGACCCCACAAAAAAGTCCCCTCGCCACATAATAATTAAACAACTAAACATACACAATAAAGAAAGAATATTAAGGTCATCAAAGGAAAAATGCCAAGTGATTTATAAAGGCAAACCCATCAGAATAAAACCCGATTTCTCAATGGAGACTTTGAAAGCAAGAAGGACCTGGTCAGATATAATGCAGACACTAAGAGACCATGGATGACAGCCTAGACTAATATACCCAGCAAAACTTTCAATCATCATGGATGGAGTGAACAAGAACTTCCAAGACAAAACCAGATTTAAACAATACTTATCCACAAACCCAGCCCTACAGAAAGCACTAGAAGGAAAATTCCCACCTAAGGAATGTCAGATACACCCATGAAAACACAGGCAATAGCTAACAACACAGCAGTAAACCTGAAAGAAGAGAAGTACACACACACTACCACCAAAAAATAAAAATAAAAACAGGAGTGAATAATCACTGGTCATTAATATCTCTTAATAACAATGGACTTATTTCACCTATAGAAAGACACAGACTAACAGAATGGATATAAAAACAGGACCCATCTTTCTGCTACATACAAGAAACACACTTCAAATTCAAAGGTAGACACCTTCTAGGAATAAAAGGCTGGGAAAGGAAATAGAATCAGTCATTAAAAGTCTCCCAACCAAAAAAAGACCAGGACTAGATGGTTTCACTGCAGAATTCTACCAGATCTTCAAAGAAGACTTAATACCAATACTCTTTAAATTGTTCCACACAATAGAAGCAGAAGGAATATTACCAAACTCCTTCTATGAGGCTACAATTACCCTGATTCCTAAACCAAACAAAGATGCAACAAAGAAAGAGAACTACAGACCGATCTCCCTCATGAACTTTGATGCAAAAATACTCAATAAAATACTAGCAAACAGACTCCAAGAACACATCAAAACAATTATCCACCATGATCAAGTAGGCTTCTTCACAGGGATGCAAGGGTGGTTCAACATACAAAAGTCCATCAATGTAATATACCATATAAACAAACTCAAGGAAAAAAAAACACATGATCATCTCACTAGATTCAGAAAAGGCATTTGACAAAACCCAACACACCTTCATGATAAAGGTCTTGGAGAGATCAGGAATACAGAGAACATACCTAAACATAATAAAGGCAATCTACAACAAGCCAACAGCCAACATCAAATTAAATGGAGAGAAACTCAATACCACTAAAATCAGGAACAAGGCAAGGCTGTCCTCTCTCCCCATACTTATTCAATATAGTACTTGAAATTCTAGCCAGAGCTATAAGACAACATAAGGAGATTAGGGGATACAAATTGGAAAGGAAGAAGGCAAGCTTTCCCTATTTGCAGATGACAAGATATTATACATGACTGACCCCAAAAATTCAACCAAGGAACTGATGCAGCTTATAAAGACCTTCAGCAACATAGCAGGATATAAGATCAACTCAAAAAAAAAAATCATTAGCCCTCCTATATACAATAGACAAACAGTCTGAGAAGGAAAGCATAGACACATCACCCTTTACAATAGCCACAAATGATATAAAATACCTTGGGGTTACTCTAAATAAGCATGGGAAGGACCTATATGACAAGAACTTTAAGTCCCTGAAAAAAGAAATTGAAGATGCCAGAAAATGGAAAGATCTCCCATGCTCATGGATAGGCAGGATTAACATAGTAAAAATGGCGATCTTACCAAAAGCAATCTACAGATTCAATGCAATCCCCATCAAATTTCCAACACAATTCTTCACAGATCTGGAAAGAATAATACTCAACTTCATATGGAAAAACAAAAAACCCAGGATAGCCAAAAGAATTCTGTACAATAAAACAACCTCTGGAGGCATCGCAATCCCCGACCTCAAGTTCTGCTATAGAGATACCATAATAAAAACAGCTTGGTACTGGCATTAAAACCGACATGTGGACCAATGGTATTGAATTAAAGACCCTGACATTAACCTGCACAACTATGAACATATAATTTTTGACAAAGAAGCCAAAAATGTACAATGGAAAAAAGAAAGCATCTTCAACAAATGGTGCTGGCATAACTGGATGTCAATGTGTAGAAGGCTGCAAATTGATCCATATCTGTCACTGTGCACAAAACTTAAGTCCAAGATGCTCAAAGACTTCAACATAAATCCAGTTACTCTGAACCTGATAGAAGAGAAAGTAGGAAGTAGTCTTGAATGCATTGGCACTGCAGATCACTTTCTAAATATAACACCAGTTGCTCAGACACTGAGAGAAACAATCAATCAATTGGACCTTTTGAAACTGAGAAGATTTTGAAGGGCAAAGGACACGGTCAACAAGACAAAGCTACTACAGCCTACAGAATGGGAAAAGGTCTTCACCAACCCCACATCTGACAGAGGGCTAATATCCAGAATATATAAAGAACTCAAGAATTTAGACATCAAAATGCCCAACAGTCCAATTATGAAATGGGCTATAGAACTAAACATAGAATTCTCTACAGAGGAAGTTCAAATGGCTGAAAGACATTTAAGGAATTGCTCAACATCCCTAATTACCCAGGAAATGCAAATCAAAATGACTCTGAGGTACCACCTTACACCTGTCAGAATGGCTAAGATCAAAAACACAAAAGATAGCTTATGCTGGAGAGGATGTGGAGCAAGGGGAACTTTCCTCCACTGCTGGTGGGAATCCAAGCTTGTACAGCTACTTTGGAAATCAATATGGCACTTCCTTAGAAAATTGGGAATCCATCTCCCCCAAGACCCAGCTATACCACTCTTGGGCATATACCCAAGGAATGCTCAATCATACCACAAGGGCATTTGCTCAGCTATGTTCACATCAGCATTGTTTGTAATAGTCAGAACCTGAAAACAACCTAGATGCCCTTCAACTGAAGAATGGATAAAGAAAATAGGGTACATATACACAATGGAGTACTACTGAGCAGAGAAAAACAATGACATCATGAGGTTTGCAGGCAAATGGATGGATCTAGAAAAAATCATCCTGAGTGAGGTAACCAAGACTCAGAAGGAAAAACATAGTATGTACTCACTCATAGGAGGATACTGGATGTAAAACAAAGATGACTAGACTGCTACACAACTCCAGGGAGGCTACGTAGAAAATGGGCCCTAAGAAAAACACAGGGATCACCCAATGACAGAGAAATGGATGAGATCTACATGAACAACCTGGACCACGGTGGGAGTAATGAAGGGCAAGGTTTGAGGGAAAGAAAGCTTAGGGGAGCAGGAGATCCCAGCTGGATCAAGAACAGAAAGGGAGAACAAGTAATAACAGACCATGATAAATGAAGACCACATGAGAACAGGAATAGGCAGAGTGACGGAGAGGTCCCCAGAAATCCACAATGATACATCCTCTGTAGACTGCTGGCAATGGTCGAGAGAACGCCTGATCTTACCTAGTCTGGTGAACAGATGTCCAAACACCCTAACTGTCGTGCTGGAACTCTCATCCAATAACTGATGGAAGTGGATGCAGAAATGCTCAGCCAGGCCCCAGGTTGAGCTCCAGGAGTCTGATTGTTGAGAAAGAGGAGGAACTGTAAGAGCATGAATTGTTGAGACCAAGATTGGAGAGGCACAGGGACAAATAGCCAAATGATTGGAAGCACATGAGAGCTCCCAGCTGGATCAGGCCCTCTGGATAAGTAAGACAATTGAATAGCTTGAACTGTTTGGGAGGCATCAAGGCTGTGGGAACAGGACCTATCCTTAGTGCATGAGCTGTCTGTTTGGAACCTTGGGCTTACACAGAGACACTTTGCTCATCCTGGAAGGAGGGGACTGGACCTGCCTGTACTGAATCCACCAGGTTTAAATGAATCCCCAGGGGAGTTTTGTCCCTGGAGGAGATGGGAATGGAGGAGAGGTGATGGGGGAAGGTGGGGGTGTGGGAGGGATGGGCTGAGGACAGGGGAACCCATGGCTGATGTGTAAAATTAAAACAGAAATATATTTAAAATAGTAATAATAGAAGGAAATATGAAGGATAAATCTCATTACAAAATTATATGATATAAAGTATAGAGTAATAAATTTTAATGACTACATTTGCATATTGTAAAATATGAAATAGCATTAACATAGTGAATACATAATTCAATATATTAGATTTCTTTCTGGTCAGAAAGGGAAACATAAATTTCCAACTTGATGGAACTTCATAGAAATTGATAATGCTTTAGTGTTTATTATTGTTAGGTCTATAAATATTAATTTTTATCTTGTATACATATTGCATGTTGTAATAAAATAATAAGTTAAAATATTTTTGGAATAATGTACTAGCTAGGTCTCTTCTCTACGAATATCAGAAGTTTACAGATCCAAACCATGGCCTGGCCAGAGCTGTGGTCTAGCAGTCCCTTTTTACCTGGAGGTTGTGTTTTGTCCTTGCTTTGAATGCTACTGAGGAATTGTAGTATTATATGAATGACATGCCTATTGATAATTAGCTCATCTCTTGATGATAAAATTATCCTATTAAATGTGTATTTTCTATGCAAATTAAAACAACTTTGAGATTCCATTTCTCTTCAATCAGAATACCCATCATCATGAAAATAAACACTAGGAAATACTGAAGAATGTCGGGAAAAGATGAACTCCTGTTCACTTCTGTTGGAAATATAAGCTTATACAGTCACTGGAAATGAATGTGCAGGTTTCTTATATGGTATAAGTAAAACTTGCATATCTAGGCAACTGTATATTTCAGTTTCCTATTGATTTGGCTATATCGCTCCTGAGCATATATCCAACACACTCAATTTTACATAATATTACATACTTGCTTATCCATGTTTATTGTTGTATTATTCACAATAACAAAGAAATGGACCTAGGGTTGCTAGGTGTATATCTACAGATTAATGTATACATAACAGACATTAAATGATAAGGAAAGTGAAATCATGATAATTGAAGGAAAACAGATGGTTCTGGACAATATCATACTAATCAAAGTAATCCAAATTCAGAAAAAAATTACTGTATATTTCTCATATACAAATCCTAGCTTTTCACGTTGAAGTGTGTGCGTACAAGTAGGTTTGAGTGTGGGAACAGAGTATGAAATAAAGACACCAGATTAGGCAGAGATATGGGGGAGATGAGTTTTTGGGAATGATAAACTAAAAACCTAATTTTGCTTGAAAATAACATAAAACAATGGTTGGTGTGCTAAATGACATAGATAATAATGCAAAAAAATATATGCAAGCCAACAAAAAACTAAAACCACAGCAGTTAGGAAACACAAGACATGGTGGAATCAATAAATATTAGAAATATATAGATTATTAATCATTCAGAAGCTGAAAGACTGCGTCTATTTTTTGTTAACTGTGGAATACCTACACAGATATTCAGAAAGAAATACACCATCATTATTCAATAGCAAAGATGACTCTAGAGTTTCAAACAAAGGGCCCAGTTTTCAACTATTTCTGAGATAGAGAAGTGCAGAACTAGGAGATTTAGCTCTGGCATACATGCTGGCATGAAAAGCATTCCCCATCTAAGGGCCAAGTTTGATAGAATCAAATTCAGCTGTTTTAATTTCCACACAGCTGGTTTAAAACTGTTTGCTTGTTAGGATGCCATGAGGCTTTCAACTAAATATGTGCCTTCATAATTTTATGACAAAGGTATAAAGTCATGAAGACATACTGTTAAAATATTCAGTCTGATTGACTCAAATTTTAGAATGCGATTCCTGGCACACAGTAGGCACTAACTAAATGTTTGGTGAATGGTGTCAAAATGAGGAAATTAGAAGAGATTGTCAAGCTTCCCAACAGTGAATTAAATTGAATGTACCATTTCTCAAGATGAAAGAAAACTGAATGAAAGGAAACGCATCTTTTGGCTGCTGCACACATATAATGGCATTGAGCATTATGGAATTATTAAGACTGTCACTTAACATTTGGCCTGATATAGACAGATGTGTAAGACTTTGGATACTGGCTTCTCTAGTTCTGTATTTTTTAATATATCTTTTGACACGTGGACATTATCCAGAATCCTCTCAAGAATCTCTTCCCTTTTATTGATAACAGAAGACCAAATGTTTAAATGTGAGTCACAGATTTGTAAATACAGTATTAAGCAGCTTCTCAGAGAAGACATGGGTCCTCTGCAAGAGCAACAAGTACTCTTACCTGTAGAGTCACCTCTTCAGTACATACTGGCCTGCCTGTTTTGACTTAGTCAGTGATATGTTGCAGAGTCTAAAAAAAAAAAAAAACAAAACAAAACAAAACAAAAAACAGCTCTTCTTTTCTCTGCCATCATGCATCATATGCCTGACTCAGCTTCTCACCATGTCCTTACAAGACTTTCAGAAACAAAGGCAATACTCCCCTATTCTCTAATATATGGATGAAAACTGGTAACAAAATGAGGCACAGCTCCAAGAGAAGACACTGAGGGAAGAACAGAGCTAGGTATGTAAGGATTTACACACAATGATGTGACCAAGAGGGAGTTTTCTTAATTATTTATTGATGGGGGAGGGCCCAGCCCATATGTATGGTGCCATCCGTGGGTTGGTGGTCCTGGGTTCTATACGATATTAGGCTGAGCAAGCCATGAAGAGCAAGCCAGTAAGCAACACTCCTCCTCAGCCTCTGCATCAGCTTCTGTCTCCAGGTTACTGCCATGCTTAAGTTCCTGACTTCCTTTAGAGATTAACAGCAATGTGTAAATGTAAGCTGAATAAACCCTTTGCTTCCCACGTTGCTTTGGCTGTATTTCCTCACAGCATTAGTAACCCTAACTAAGGCAATATATTGTGATCATATTTATTCCATTACACTTTTATCACTTCCCATTCCTACTGACCCATTTCTTCTTTCCAATTAGTCTTTGTTATGTGTGCACATGTTTGTGTGTGTGTGTGTGTGTGTGTGTGTGTGTTTTCAGGCCTTGTAGAGGTACTCAAACTTCAAAGCTACAGTGTGTTCATGACCGCAATGGCCATATCATATCTAAGAGATAATGTTTTGCATACAGTTTCATAGGAGCAGTTAGGCATCATGTAACACCTTAGTAGGTTGTCTCTATATAGAGTGTCTATATGGAGGCAAATAGGTAAACCACCTGCACACATCAGAGAGTTGTCACTCCTAAGTTATATCAGGTAAATGAAACTCTTTCCTAGGGTTTCAAAACAAAGTATGTATACTCAAAACTCATTTTGTGTTCTAAAACTATCAAAAACTTTGTACATTAAACACCATATGATTATGTTAAAAAATCAATGCCTTTTGGATCAGAGATTGCTTTGTGTTTAAGACCACTTGCTACTCTTTAGAAGGACCTGAATTAGGTTCCAAGGACCCATGTCATGGAGCTCACAACCACCTGCAACTCAAGTTTTGGGGATCCAACACACTCTTCTGACTTCTGTGTGTATGTATATATATATATATGTATATATATATATATACATATATGTGTGTGTGTGTGTGTGTGTGTGTGTGTGTATGTATATGTATAAGTATATGTCATGCATGTGTAGCACGAATCTTAAAAGGACTTGCCAACTTCACAGCCAATCCTGTTTCCACAAATCTTCAGGCTGGAAGCCTCTGATTCCTCTCCTAACCCAAATGGATCTCAGCTGCCAAAAACTCTAAAAGCTGAAAAAGCCTCTAGTTCCCGGTCCTCATGCTTTATATACCTTTCTGCTTCCTGCCATCACTTCCTGGGATTAAAGGCACGTGTCCTTCTCAAGCAAGACATGAGATCTCAAGCCCTGGGATTAAAGGCATGTGCTACCATGCCTGGCTCTGTTTCCAGTGTGGCTTTGAACTCACAGAGATCCATCTGGATCTCTGCCTCCAGAATGCTAGGATTAAAGGTGTGTATGCCACCATTTTCTGACCTCTGTCTCTATATAGTGGCTGTTCTGTTCTCTGATCCCTAGATAAGTTTATTGGGGTGCACAATATGTTGAGGGCCACAATATCACCACATTCCCCCTTTTTTGTCTAATATAAAAAGCTTATAACTAATATAAGAAAAACTATATCCAATAAGTATATACAATATATACAGTCAAGAATTACTTTAACAATGTCTAGTTCATTAACATTTGACAAATTCAGACAAAAATTGCATTACTTATCCTATTTAAAACAAGTAGTTCCCTTTTAAAAGAAGATTCAATAATCTACCTTTTATCTTATCATTTCTATATCTTCCCTTTTAAAAAAATCACATTTTTTATTATTTCTATATCCTCCCTTTTCTCTTTTCAGAGTAGGTTCAATAATTTACCTCTTATCTATATCCTCTTTTTTCATTTTTATAACAAGAACCCTGAATCTAAACCACTTTGTTTAGCTTAGACATGGTTCCCTATTATTCCTTCTTTTCTTTTTTTATTTGGGCCTCCTCTGTGATTTGGAGCAATCACCATCTGATTAATGCCTGTCTCTTGGAACCATGAACGTTCTTCCCTAGAAGAGAATATATCTTCACAGCAATTCTCCAAACTGACCTTTACCAATGCTTTCTTGTAACACAATGGTAACATGATGAGAAACAGCTTGTAGCTCAGAGTAGAAGCCACCACCTCCAGGGTCCTGATGCCACTGTTTGTGGCTTCTCCTCAGCAAGCCTCCCAGGCTGGCCTTGAACTTGGGATCCTCTTGCTTCTGTCTCCTTTAGCAAATCCTACTGGCATGTGTCACCACAATGAGCTGTGTGCAGCTCCAACCTGAGCTGGGGACTGCAAGGTCACAGGGAAGTAGCTTTTTCGCAAATTTGTACCACGATTGTTGGGTGACAAATGTAACGTGAATTGTTTCTTTAATATTTTTTAAGAGACTTTTCTATTCATTTTACATATCAACCACAGATTCCCCTGTCCTCCCTCCTCCAACCTCCTAGCCTCCCCCCCAACTCATCCCCCATTCCTACCTCCTCCAAGGCAAGGTCTCCCATGGGGAATCAGCAGAGCCAGGTATATTCAGATGAGGCAGGTCTAAGACCCTCCTCCCCGCACCAAGGCTGTGCAAAGCGTCTCACCATAGTCACTAGGCTCCAAAATGTTGGCTCATGCACTAGGAACAGGTCCCAATCACACTGCCTGGGGGACCCTTAAACAGTTCAAGCTAAACAACTGTCTCGCTTATCCAGAGGGCCTAGTCTAGTACCATGGGGGCTCCTCAGCTATTGTTCCACAGTTCATAAGTTTTCACTAGTTTGGAGAGTTGTCTCTGTACTTTTTCCAGTCATGGTCTCAATATCTCTTGCTCATAACATCCCTCCTCTCTCTTGTAGATTGGACTCCTGGAGCTTGGCCTGGGACCCTTCTGTGGATCTCTGCATTTGCTTCCATCAGTCACTGGATGAGGGTTCTATCCTGTCAGTTAAGAGATTCAGCCATCCTATCACCAGGGTAGGTCAGCTCAGGCACCCTTTCAACCACTGCCAGTAGTCTACAGTGAGGTCATCTTTGTGGATTCCTTGGGACCTCCCTAGCACTCTGCTTCTTCTATTCTCATGGTGTCGTCATTTATCATGGTATCTCTTTCATTGTTTTCCCACTCTGTTCCTGTTCTAGCTGGAACCTCCCACTCCCCTAAGCTCTCATTCCCCAGTCCCTTGCCCTCCATTATCCCCCTCACCCCCAATTTGCTCATGTGGATCTCATCCATTTCTCCATCACTGGGTGATCCTGTAACATGATATTTTTCTTACTAGTCTGCTTTTTTCTTTTTTTTTTTAAATTGTGTAATTAATTTAATTTTACATATCCACCAGAGATTCCCCTGTCCTCCCACCCCCACTCCCAGTAACATGAATCTAAAAAGCTCTTATTAATAAAAACAAACCTGGAGCTGGGTATTGGGGTGAGTGCTGAAAGAGAAACAGAACAAGCCACAGCCAACCTCACCTGGCCAACTCTGTAGCTTCCAAATTCAAGTTACTTCCTGTCTACCCACACCTTTATATGCCTTGCTTTTCTGCCCTCCCATTGGCTCTTAGCCCAGCTACCTCATTTCCTTGTCACTGCCTGTCTGTACAGACCTCCAGGTCTCTAGGGTTGGTGCTGGGATTAAAGGCATGTGTCACCACGATTGGCTCTGTTCCCTAGTTCCCTTGAACATACAGAGACCCCGCCTGCTAACCTGCTAAGTGATCGGATTAAGGGCATGTGCTACCTGACTTTGTTTACTTAAAATTGCTGGCCTTTCCCCCTAGATGTCCAGGCAAGCTTTATTTATCAAAGCACAAATAAAATATCACCACATGCATGTGTATACACACACACATACACACACACACACTATAAAATAAAAGATAAAATAAATTAATAGATTAAAAATAGTCTCAACCTTTAAAAATTCATATCAGAAACATACAGAAGATAAGTACCACACATATTATATTTACATACTTAAAATATTTTTAATTCTTAAGTTTTACATAGTCATTGATACATGATCTGTGTACTTCTGTGAAGAGACACCATGACCAAGGCAGCTCTTATAAAAGAAAGCTTTTAACTGGGGACTTACTCACTGTTTCAGAGGTTGAGTCCATTCTCATCATGGTGGGGAGCATGGCAGCATACATGGAACTGAGGCAGCAGTTGAGAGCTACATTGTGATCCACATGTCCCAGAGGGCTGTGGGGTTCATTCGTATGAAAACCACCATATGGGGTATAGGCAAGAAGATGTTTCAAGTTATGAAAGAGGCAAAAGTATATTCTAGACCAAGGCAATGTGACAAGCAAAGCTTATTCCTGTATATCACTGGCTCTAATCAAATCATGGTCAGATTTATGCTACTGGAAGATAATAGTTGGCAATGTGGTGATTCATTAGAGGAGATAACATCAGTGTCAAAGAGTTTGCTGCCACAGGTCACTCAAATGATGAGAATGCTCTGGACTATAACAAGTGGTAATGAAGATATAGGACAATGAGCAAGTAGGGGAGATTCATGTTTCTTTAGTTAAAAAAAAAAAAGAGTTGTATGAGATGTGGTTATAGAGTGGTGGTAAAGAGTTGGCTAGTGTGGAGGTTTTGGCATCTACCCTAGCACTCTCACAAAAATCACATGAATAATCACACAAAACGAAAAAGAATGGAGAAGTCTAAGATGATCACTGAATTTCAGATTAGGAGACAAAATAATATGAGCTGAGAACTGAAGTTACAAACCAGCATCCTGGAACGGCAAGTGTCTATTTAAGAAAATAACTTGTAAGGTTGTATTTAATAGTAAGATGTCTATAGTTGAAATAGCTTTTCAGTACATTCCAAAATGACTTTTACAAAGGACTTTTAGTGTTCCCAAAACATAGTAATAATAAATGTTTTTGATGGCTATAGCAGTTACTCTTATCTAGGCATTGTACAGTGTATACATGAATAAATGCAGCACTCTTAAGCTCACAAGTAGGTGCCATTATGTGGGTCAAAACTTTAAAAATACCTTTAAATCAATAAAATTTGTAAAGTGCTGATTAGACAGTTGAAGGGGTTGCACTCATTGACCGTACAAGGAAATGTAGTTCCATGTAATTTTTACATGGTGTACCTTTAAATAGTTCAACTTTCCAACATTTGAGTATGCTTTGAGATTAATGTAGTCCATTAACACCATCATGTAATGCAGAGGTCTCTGCTCAAAGTTGCATTGTGCCTAATACTCAGTTATCTAAAACTGAATGATACTCACCCATTACATCAGTAGTTTTTATGCAAAATTCACCTTACAAATAATGCACAGTACTCCCTTCTACTCTTTGTCTAAAGGGAATCACATATATATCCACCAATCAGGTCCTTGGTCAATGTTGTTTATCTAGAAACCTTTCCCATTTCTTTTAATTTTATTTATATTTTATTAAAAATGTTTTATTTTATGTGTATGGGTGTTTTGCTTGCTTGTATTTCTGTGGTCCACATGCATACCTTGTGCCTGCAGTGGCCAGAAGAGGGTGTCAGATTCCCTGAATCTGTACTTATAGATGGTTTTGAGTTGCCATGTGGGGGCTAGGATGTGAATCCAGATCTTCTGCATTAGCAGTCATTGTTCTTAACCTCTAAGCCATCTCTTCAGCCATGTTTCTGTTTCTAAACAGCACTTTTCTGTAGTCTAACTTGCTTTACATATATATGCTTTGTAATTATTTTATTCTCTAGAAAATAAGCTTCCCAAAGGAAAAGACTATGTCTTTTACTATAATTTTGTTGCCAATATATTGCATAGACCACAGCATAAACTTTAAACAGATGAATGACAAAGTAAATTATTGTAGATTTTATGCAGTATTCCTTGGATTATCCCATGTCATCACTGGATATATGAACACATGTGTGGAGGTCAGAGGACAACTTTATTGGAATCTGTTCTTTCCTTCCACCTTGATGTAGGTTCCAGGGATTGAGTATCTTTCTGGACATAGCTGGCAAACTCTAAGCTATTATTTCATCTGTTACATGAACCAAATAATGTGTAACTTCTTATAGTTACCATTTCCACCATAAAAATGCTAAATATTACAGCTGAAGGAAATGAATTCAAAATAACTCAGTTTGAGGTAAAATAATACTAAAATCCTGCCACCAAAGCAAATTTTATCACCTTTATCATATTCATTCATCACTTTAAAAATACTCACCTTCCCCTTGTCCTCCCAAATATTTGTGTGTTTTGCCTGTAATCTGTTTCAGCAATATTTGTGTAGCATTATTAATACCTTTCCTCAAAGTCAAAATCCATTCTCAGTGCATGTGAGTCACAGATGAAGTGAATCTTGTTGGGAACCAGGCCAGAACTTCAAGCTAGTTCTGTAGAAATGCTATAGCCAGCTATAACTCTTCCCTAACATCTGATCTCTACTCAAGCAGAAAATATTAGGAGCTATTTTATATCAATGTTGGAGAGTACAACAGTTTTATAGAAAGTGTAGTTAAGTACCAGCTTATAAACTGTCAGTGGTCTCCTTTCAAATTTACTTGCAAACAATTCTATGAACAGATGTGGAAGTGGGCATACAGCTGCCAGAAACTGACTTTGATGAGCTACAAAGCCTAGAGTGACTTGTTACTGTGAGAGCTTATGCAGCTATTTGGAGTTTTATAGAGATTACTGGCTGGGTTACCAAGGGCAGATGTGCTTAAAGGCTACTGAGACAATAATTTACTTTCTCTGAAATCAAAGGCACTCTTTCTAAAGCCATAAATTCATAACTGCACAAGTGACTACATGTTAGAATTTTGGCACCGTCATTAAGAATATATCACTTCTTAGCCATACATCCCATTGCCAAAAACAAAAGAATAACAGCACCTTTTAATGTAGCTCTATCCATTCATCTATCTAGACAATGCCAAATACTGTGTGATGTTTTAGTTACATAACAAAGATTAAACATCTTAGAACATTCTCAATTGGAGAACATGAACACTATAAAGTGTTTTATCCAGCCTTATTAAAATATGCTTGTTGGGAACCATAAGCCTAGGTGACCCTTGACACACATGCCACCATATTTGGGCTTCTCTCCTCTTTTCCTAGATCTATGCCTTGCTTAAGTCTCCATAGCACCAGAACCTCTTCTCAGAAATCAGGTGACCAAGCTGCAGTTAGGCAGTTAGGCAGGAATAGACAGATAATCCCCATAGCAACATTCCCTGCTGGCTGAACAACCCATGATTAAAGTCCCCTCCCTGCTTGTACCCCCCCTTTTGACCTCACCTATATATGCCGTAAGAAGAAAATAAAATTTTGGAGCTTGATCAGACATCCTGTCTTGCTCTCATTCTTTGTGTCTCTAGTCCCTTCCATTTGCTGGCCCTCCCTTCAGGTCCCCATTGAAGAGCCCGCTGGCTGGGGCATATGCTTACAGATACAATTATATGTATTTAAGGTATCCACTGAAAAAGTTTATTGTGAAAAGAATAACAAGGTAGTGAAAACATCTATCCTGTAACAGAGTTGTCTTTTGAATGATGGGAATACTGAAGATCTACTTCCTTTCCAAGCACATGATACAACACTAACCACAGGGCCATGCTGTACATTAGCTTCTCAGAATTCATCATGCAACTACAAATTTAGACACTTTGGTCACCCTTGTGAGGTGATATCATACTTTATTTACTATTTGTATTTCCATGGTGACTGATGATCCAGAGCATTTCCTTTGTCTCTATTTGTATATTATCTATGGGAAACATTTATTCAGGTCTTTTGCCCACTTTAAGTGCCTTGTTTTCTTACTAAAAGATGTATGAGCTAATTACATATTTTTGACACTAATTGTTTAGCTGACATATCTTCACTGTATTCATTAATCTGTGGAAACTTTTCAGCTTAGCACAAATATATGTATTTTTTTTATTTTTGCTATTGTCACTTATGCTATGAAGATATAGAAAAATTACCTGGATCAGTGTCATGAAAATTTTTCTCTACATTTAGTTTTAATAGTTTTATTGTGTACATGTCTTAAATTTAAGAATTTGATTCATTTTCACCCTATTTTTATATATGTTAACTTGTACAAAGTCACACAATAGTAGATATAATTCCTGAACCTATAATTTAAGAATTGATTCATTCATGCTATTTGTTCATTAGTCTTGACTTTTCATTTTAGGTACTGTAATGCAAAGGAGAAGGACTTCGATACCCAGAGCTTTTATATCTTCATGATCTTCCAGAGTGCTAGCATTCAGAGAAATGGGCAAGGAGTCAAAGAAAGCTTCCTTCTCTTAGACAGTATGTCTACTACAGCTTCTGTTACTAACAGTAGACATTTATTCTTACAAACATATGTTGCCTTTGTGTATCTATCATGTTTTGCTTTATTATACATAGGAGCTTTTTAAAATATTGAAAATCTGTGGCAACTTTGCATAGTAGGGCAATTTTTTAGTAACCTGAACTCATATTACATTTGTGCCATACTTCCAAATTACCAGACTATTTGAAATTTTGTCATTATTATCAATATTTTACTGTGATCTGTAATCAGTGATCTTGGATGTTAGTATTATACATGCTTTCAGGAGCTAAGAATCATGTTCACATAAAATGATAAGCTTAGTCAATGAATGTTCTGTAAATTCTGATTATTCTACAAATTGGCAATCATCATCACATGTCTCTCAATCTTCTCTGGTCTCCATACTTCTTGAGATATAAATAATATTGAATATAATAAGATATTGAACCCAGGCCAATGACATCTAAAAGTTCAAGTGAAAGTAACAACACCACACCTCTCACTTCAAATCAAAAGCTAGGAATAAGCAATTTTATTAAGGAAAGATTGTCAATGCACAATGCTCTGCCTCATCTATGAAACCATTAGTCATGTGAAGGAAATCCTTTTCTTTTGAAGACAAGGTCTTTTATAACCCAGACTGTGTACTGATCTGTTTTTTGTTGCTGTGATAAATACTACAACCAAAAGAAACTTGAGGAATAAAGAGTTAATTTCCTCTTACAACTGTCAGGTCATGATCCATCACTAGAGAAGGTGGGGCAGGTACTCAAGCACTGAAGGGCCATGCACCAAAGCAAAGACAGTGAAGGAATGTTACTTACAGCTTGCTCCAAGGCTCATATTCATTTACATTTCTTATATATCCCACGCCTACCCAGGAATAGCAGTGCCCACAGTCTCCTAGATCCTCTCCCATCAATTATTAATCGAGAAAATGCCCCCAAAGACATGTACACAGGATGTTCTGATGCAAACAGTTCTGCAGCTGAGGGACCCTTTTCAAATGTGTCAAGTTGACAGAAATGATTATCCACCACAGGCTTTCTATGAACTCAGAAAAAAAATCTTGAAGGAAATATAGAAGGTTACCTCAGTTAAGAACAAAGAAAGTAAAATTACCTTATTGTTCATATGGAGAAAGGTCTAGTATATGAACAGAAGCCCAAATCAGTTAAAATATTCCCCCTAAGCCAAAGCTACATCCAAACCTAGGGAAAAAGTGTCTTGGGTTCTACAAAGGCTGAGTGAGAAGAGGATACTGTGGAAGAAGTTTGAAGCCAGCATAGGATGGTTCATGAGTCCCAAAGAAAGAAGTCATCACTATAACATAACTGTTTAAGATGACACAGGAAGTACTGATGTGGGAGCCAGTTGCCAGAATATCTAGATAATTGTCATTGCTCACTACACTAAGCACATTTGAAACCTACATGAAACGGACTTCTGCTGAAAGAAGATTCCACTGAGGATTTTCAAAACTAGAGAGTGAAAGTTAACACCTGCCATGTATTTGGAAGACAGCAATGGGGTGGGGGAGGGCTTGGTAGGAGGAAAGGGAAAGGGAGATTACTGGTGAAATAATTAAGGCCACTCCATGTAGTTAAAAGGTAGGTTTATTTTGTGGGGTAACTTACAAATGAAGGGATAGGTAGGTTGTAGGGTCTGGCAAAGGTATGGCACAGTCTGGTGGTGTTCTCTGGAGAACTCTGCTCCGTCTACCTCCAGCGTCCAGGGTCTGGGCACCAAGAGAGCACCAGCATCTGGAACTCTGGTCTTCAACATCCTCTCTCAGCCCCACCTTGTAGGTGTGACTATTACCAAAGTCTCAGTGGGGGTTGGAACTTTCAGGTCAAAGCTAGACTGGCTATCCACTACAGGGGATGATATAATAAATAATAAATTCATTTTTTCTTAAGAAGTTAACACCTGGCTACAGTGCTTCCAAGAATAGACTGACTCTTTGTTATGGGACAGACATACATGACATTAACAAGAAGTTATCAAAAAACTGAGAGACTTTTACAGTGAAATGACTTTGGTGAAAATGTTGGGAGAAAAATAAGGCAGAGGAAAAAGAAACTTGTGGTAAATCTGTCTTTCTCTATAAATGCAAGAACAGCAGACTGGATGACAGAACGTCTGTTTATAACATTTGTTGGAAATTGTAAGGCCAGTGAGAACTACTGCTGAGAAAAAAATACATTTATAATGTCACTGTTTATTGTCAGTGCACCTAGTTGTCCAATAGCTCTGATGGAAATGTACAAGATAAAATTTGTTTTCATCCTTGCTAATATAACTACCATTCTGTGGCCCATGAATCAAGGAGTAATTTTGACTTCCAAGTCTCCTAATTTAAAAAATATACCTCTAAAGGCTATAGTGTGTGGTTGGAGAGGTGGCTCAGCAGTTAAGAGAACTGACTCCTCTTCCACAGTTTCTGAGTTCAACTCCCAGCACCTGTAATGAGATCTGGTGCCATTTTCTGGCCTTTAGGGACACATGCAGGCATAATATTGTATACATAGTAAATCTTTTTTTAAAAGGCTATGGTGTGCCATAGTTTGTAATTCCTCTGATTGATCCAGGCAAACAAATTGAAACACATTAGAAAGAATTCATCATTGAGGATGTCATTAATGATATTTGTGATTCATGAGAGGATGTCACAATATTAGCAAGAATTAGGAAGTTCATTCTTTTCTTCATGGACGATATGGAAGGTGGAGGTGGGGACTGGTACAATGAAGAGTTCCATGGAGGAAGCAGTAGTGGATTTAGCGGAAGTAAAAAAAAAAAAAAAAAACAAACCAAAAACACTATGATTGGAGTACACCCTGGAGCTGTGACTGAACTGCTGAAGCTCATCATACAAATTGAACCAAGAGGACTTGCTTTTTATGAATGAACCAATAAAATGGTTTTGCAAAGTAAAATTGGTCCGTTGTTGAAATCACAAACTATATAAACTTAATTGATGAAACAGTGTGAGGGTATGAAAGAACTGATTTCAATTTTGAAAGAAGATATGCTATGTGTAAATTTATATCAAACCACATCACGTTTCAGAGAACTCTTTCATGAGTGGAGGAGTTAATGCCTAAAAGGTATTTTGTTATTGCCTTCAAGAAATTACCACAGCTACCATCACCTTATCCTTTGGGAGCCATCAGCCTGAACTGTCAGCAGACATTAACATTGAGACAAGACCCTTAGCAAACAACATGACAGCAGCAGATGTAGGCTACTACAGAGATCCACAACTGTCACAATGCAGAGATTAAATAAGTGACTATGTGGAGCTCATCCTCAACTAATGCAACCCTGTGGTGGTATTGTGTTCCTCAAAATATTGTGCAGCCTAATAAACTTATCTGGCATCAGAGAACAGAACAGGCACTAGATACAGAGGCTAGAAAAGAGTGGCACTCACGCCTTTAAACCTAGCATTCCAGAGGCAGAAATCCATCTGGATCTCTGAGTTCAAGGCCACATTGGAAACAGCCAGGCATGGTGACACACGCCTTTAATCCCAGGAAGTGAGGGCAGAAAGCAGAAAGGTATACAAGGCATAAAAACCAGGAACTAGGCTCGTTAAGCTTTCAGGCTTTCAAGAAGGAGTTCAACTGAGAGCCATTTGGATATGAGGACAGAGAGGCTTCCAGTATGTGGAAACAGAATCAGCTGAGGAACTGGCCAGGTGAGGAAGCTGTAGCTTGTTATGTTTTTCTGATCTTCCAGCATTCACCCCAATCCCTGGCTCCAGGTTTGTTCTTATTGATAAGAACTTTTAAGATTCATGCTGCACAACCCCTATATTTAAGGCTCAAGGAAAATAATAGAAGAGGGGGCAGAACGATTCTAACATCTGGAGGAGCAAGCAAGAGGCTTACTTCAAGATAAAATCTTAGCAATACATTTGCCTATATAAGACCAGAATAGTGAAGCCATCTATCTATAGCTAAGTATGGATGAGAGAAATTTCACAAGGCCTGAACCCCAGATGAAGAGCTATATGCTGTGGGATGTTCTGTATGCTGTGAATGTGTTCCTCTGATTGGTTGATAAATAAAGAGCTGATTGGCAGTAGCCAGGCAGGAAGTGTAGGTGGGGATAAACAGATAAACAGAGAATTCTGGGAAGAGAAAGACTGAGTCAGGAGATGCAAGCCTGAGGTCTATGAAGCAGCATGTAATGGCACAGAGGTGAGACCACAGCTTTAGGCAATCAATGGCTGCTGAGAGGGATAATCAGTTTTCTCCAGGGACTAGGCCACTGATAAGTTATCCAAACTCAAGTGGTCAACTCTGAATACATGTACATAAGAGCAACACTAAATGGTCACATTTGGATATATACATATTTTGTGTATTTATAACAATAATAATTTAAAAAGAGGTCATGAATTCAAGACAGACTAGGGGGAACATGGAAGGAATTATAGGGGGAAACAGAGGGGGTGAAAATTATATAAAATACAACTCATGCATGAAATCCTCAAAAATAAAAAAGTTGAAAAATAAAAAATACTTTTCAAACCTTAAAAAATCTAGAAACCAGCTCTTTCTTATTTTTCTGCGTTGTAAATGCAATATTTTATTCTGTGAGTTGTCTTTTCAGTTGTTTTTTATTGTTCTCTTTTATTTGGGAGTAAACACAAATTCTTAATTCTAATGATTAATAACATTTTTAGCAATAAAATACATATGTACATTGTTTTTAAGATTTAATGTTGCTTTCCATTTAATATACTGCAATTTAGTATAAGAAAAAGGTTTATATGCACCAGGAAGTAAAATATTTACTTTATTTGCAAAATATGTTAGTGAAGAACCAGACTTAAAATACCTTTGAGATATGACTGTACTTAATATGGCATAGGTGTTTCTTCTGTGAATAAAAAAAATAAATAAAAGGTAAGATTTCCCATTGGCCTGAAGATCTTGCATTTATTGGTGAATTTTTAACTCTAAAACCAGTCTGCATGGCAATCTATCACTTTCATTTCATTCTAGTCACACTGACCATATTTATGACATAATACAACCTTTCTTTATTATTGTAATTTTACTTTTGTATATGTATGTGAGGTCAGAGGACAGCTTGCAGAAGTTGGCTCCTCTACCATGTGGGTTTTGGGGATGGAAGTCAGGTAGTCAGGGTTGGTGGCACTTTAACTGAATGAACCATCTCGCTGGCCCATTGCAATTTTGATAAAAGGTAAAGTATTACGTTAAAAAGAATATTCCAGTTAACTTGGATTTTCTTTAAGAAAGCATTATGATTGCCTCTGTATTGCCCTAGTAGTAAGGATGGGGGACAGGTGGCAGGCTGACCAACCCTGCAGCCACCCAGGCCCAGAACCAGATTGAGCTGGCCCACTTCAACACCCATCCCATCTATGATTTGCTGGAGCAATAACAGGATATCCAAAAGGAGTGAGGGCCCAGTATCAATAGTGTAACAGAAACCAGAGGTCTCAAACCAGACAAATGTGTCATTGCAATGAACACTTACATGTAAAGATGCATGGTTATACTGTGTGACTAACTGTGACACAATCCAGCTTCCCTGATGAGATTTTTTCTCCTTTTTTCCTCTTAAATTTTATTTTATTTATTTTAGGGAGTAGGTTGAAAGAGCATGGGTAGGATATGAATGGATGGGGAAGATGAATGGGATCGAGATTCATGATGTAAATAAATAGAAAAAGAAAGTATTATGAAGTAATTACCTAATCCATTCTTCCATTCTCTAAAGCAATCATCATAGTGAATTTGCTGCAATTCACATCTTTTTTAAATTGGATACATGCATGTTAATTACTAAATTTAGAAAGAATTATTCTACTCTGTAAATGATGCTCTGAAACTTGCTTTTCTCACCATTTCATTCATGATATTCATCCATGTTGACATGTGAAAACTTACTTTCACCAGCTGTATTGTTCTATAAATATATACAAATGAATTAATCCTCTAAATTATGGCCATCAGATTTTTAATGTAATGTTATGATGAGAGAACTTTTCAATAAATGGCAGGTATTCTTGCTGTTTTCTTGATAATCAAAATAGCACTGAAGGGCTGAGGTAGTAACTTGGTGACATAATACCAATAAAGTCTAATGTCTAAGGCATGAGTTTGACTTGCAGCACCACAAAAAAACAAAAGCCACTGGTACCACATTCATTAAAATATTTATTTCAGAAATAGAAAAAGGTTGCTGGACTTGTCCTTACCACATTTTTAATCTCAGCAAATAGAGACTAGGGCAGGAGGATCACAAGCTCCAGACCAGTCTGTGCTACATAGTGAGTTCAAGGCCAGACTGAACTGCTCAGTAAGATCTTAACTAAAATACATTAGCAAGGCAAAATTAAGAATATCTTAAGGTGGAGCTGGAGAAATGACTCAATGGTTAAGAGGACTGGCTCTTCTTGAAGAGGACCCAGGTTCAATTTTCAACAATCACATGGCAGCTCACAACCATCTACAACTCTTCTGGCCTCTGCTGGCATTTATACTCACACAGATACATATATACAAGTAAATAAATAATAAAATACATTTTTAAAAAAAGAATTTTTAAGGCAAATAAACTTGAAAATCAATATGAAATACCTTTAAAGATCTAATTTAATAAATTGATTCAAAAAGATACATTCATATATTTTCACTAAAATTAAAATAAGAAATTCAAAGCCTCACATACAGAAAAATAAAACTCTAGTATAATTTTATGAGAAAGTACACTCTACTTGCAACACAAAGTTCCTTAGAGTATATGAAAAGAAACAATTATAATTCATTTAATGATGTTAAAGTAACTTAAAGTCTAACTCGCTTATACATATTTGGTAAAGTATTACATCCAAATAAATATTCCTATTTACTTATTTTTTTCTTTAAGAAATTTATATGTATATTGAACAAAGATGATGCAAAGCTTCAAAATAAAACATTTAACCAAATTTATCAATGTTTGGAACTGGTTGTAACCCATTTCCACAGATTAAAATGTCACATTTGTCATTTTTATGTTTACATATATAGATAAATTCTAACTATGTAATAATAAATGTGATATTGATATATAATACTTAAAATATTTTATTTTAAATATATGACAAAAATAATCAAATATGGCTTTATGTTTAAAAATATCTCTGTCTTTAAATTTGCATAACAACAATAGTAACTGTGCATGTACAGTGTGAGATATTTGATGCAGTTGTTAAAAGCATAGAACACTGTATTATCATTCAAAATCATTCTTGGAAAAAATTAGTATGTTACTGACTTACATTAGCTTTGAAAATGAACTGCAATATTAATAATTATTATCAAGCTGTATAACATTAACAATTTTACATGGAATCCTACTAAATAAGTGATCTTTTGTTTGTATTGAATGCTACTGTGTTCTATGTTATATTCTCTTGGCATGTGAATATATTCTTTATTAAGTGACTTTTTTCAAGCAATGCTATTTTTCCGCTCAGAAAGTTTCTTGTCAATATAAATGAGATTATACAAAGACACAATTTAACACATAGCTACAGTACAACTGGCTGAATATTGAGATGTGAATATTTAGGTTTATAGTATGGCATTGTATTCTTAATATCAAGAGTCCTCACCCTTACTTAGGAAAAAATTTGTTTCCTGCTCAGCTGAACACATCCCCAGTGAGAACTTATTCCCAGCTTGACTTCCCTGTGCAATTCTGGGGCTGTTTAGGTAAAGTTGTTTTGAGCCAGTATGAAGAAAAGGATTAATTCACAAACAAGGAATCCCAGGAGCCACCTGAAGTACTCAGTGTAAAACTGAGGGTCTGAAGTACTTCCATCTCTTAGTAGTCACACTAGTACAATATGGTGCTTCTTTACACAGTCGGTCCTTAACATAGTCATAATTATCTAGGCTTTGGCTTTCCTCTTTTCTGTTTCAGCAGCTTTTCTTTTCATACATGTGTACTTTATTGTACCTAAAATTTTATCAAATGCATCTATTATAATATTTATTCATTAAGCATGTACATATGTTAGAGATTAAAAAATGGATATTTAGCTAAATATCCTTGAAAGCTAAATATTATATTTATCTTCCCATAGATAGTCTCTAATATGTCAGATTAATGAAAGCACCAAGTCATTCAGAAGAGAATACCTGGTGTTTTTATACCAGGGAGGTTTAAGCACAAGGCCTTTCACATGCTAAGCAATTGCTCCAACACTAAGCTGCATTTCAGACCATAAGCTCTTGATTCAAACACAAGAGTCAGTTTTGCAAGGATTCTTTGTGGTATCTTCACTGAATCTTAGGTACAACATTATAATCCCTTAGGTAAAGATGCTGCAGATGAAAGGTTAGGGAGAGTAGAAGTCAAAACTACATGAGATATATAAAGATTTACAAACAATTCTAGATTATTGTGACATGATGTGAAGTACAGAATTAGTCAGGACACAGAGAAATGCCTTAAGATCTGCTAGAATAACTTCATACTCCCTTAATGTGAGAGTTGCCTAAGGGTTTAAAGAGAATTACACAATAGGAAGTAACTTTTCAATAGATGTCTGTCAACTGTGAGATAAATGTGTTTGAAAGAGGAAGAAGTGAATGCAATAGAAGTTAGAAAGTTAGAAACCTAAATCTAAGGAAGATAACATGATGTTTTTTCTAGGGTGATGAAGGAAAGCGAATAGCTCAAAGCTATGCACTTTAAAGGTAAAGTCGGCTGAACTAGATGATTGAACATATGTGTGAGGTAAATGAAAAAGGAAAGAAAAACTATAAATATTGATGTCATTCCTTAACTCTGGGATAATGTAGGGAGTGGATCCTGAGAACTAGAGTTGAAGAAGAAAACAAATGGAAAGCTGAGTTGTTAGCCAGGGTCAGTGCCATTTAATTATACCTTTCTTGTGTTAAGATTTTATTTCTGAGTTCAACTTATTTTTTAAATTTTTTTATTCATTTTACATACCAACCACAGTTCCCCAACTCATCCCTCCTCTGGCTCTGCTGTTCCTTTCCTTGCCTCCCACCCCTGCCCCTCCCCATTCAGTCCTCGAAAATAGTAAGGCCTCCCACGGGGAATCAACAAAACCTGGTACATTCAGCTGAGGCAGTACCAAGCCCCTCCCCACCATTGCTGAGCAAGGCATCCCACCACTCCAAAAACCCAGCTCATGCACCAGGGATAGATCTTGGTACCACTGCCAGGGACCCCTCAAACAGACCCAGCTACACAACTGTCTCTCACATGCAGAGGGCCTAGTCTGGTCCAATGCAGGTTCCACAGCTGTCAATCTAAAGTTCATGAGTTCCTTTGAGCTTGGTTCAGTTGTCTCTGTGGATTTCCCCATCATGATCTTGATCCCTCCCTTACTCATAGAATCCCTCTTCCCTCTCTTCAAGTGGACTCCCAGAGCTCGGTCTGGTGTGTGGCTGTGGATCTCTAAAGCTATCTATACCAAATGAATCAGTACTGAGCCAGCAGAGTTTTGGAATTTTCTCTTCAGAGACAAGTGGATAGCATTCTTCAGAGGAACCCAGAATAAGATTACCTCCATTCGTATTTTGGCTTCAGTACATTGCATATAAAATACTGGATAAAATGGTGAGCTTTGTTGAATCTCAGTTTCCCCATCTCATAGTGAACTGGAATTTAATATATATTAATATATTTATTAATTATTAATATTTATTTATATATTTAATATATATTATCCTACAGCCTTAAATAATGCAAAAGTTTTGATGTTAAGGACTGAATCAAGGTTTCACACATGCTAAACATATATCCAACATCAAATTGCATCACAGCTCAATGTGGACTTTATTATAATAGACAAATGAAAGGTTGGCACCTAAATATCTTTTATAAAGGAAACTTGGGGGTTGGGAAAATGGCTCAGTGGATAAAACCTTGTACTGAGCTAGTGTGAGGATCCAAGATTATGTGCCCAAATCCAATGCCAGGTATATGTAGTAACCTGACTGTATTTCCGGTGTTTGAAAGAAAGAAACAGAAAATCTGGCTTGTTAGACTAGCTGTATCACCAAGTTCTGAGTTCAACTGACAGACCCTGCCCTAAGATGGAGAGTTATTGAGAATGACTCCTGACATCAGGCATGGGCCTACACACACACACACACACACACACACACACACACACACACACATTCAAACACACACACACACATTCAATACATAAACACCACATAAACACATGTAGCCATACACAGGCAAACATGAATGCACATTAGAAAAAATCAAATTTGTGTTCTTCTCATTCTAATGATTGGCTTTTCTTGTTCAGATATCAGATTTTAAAAGGTGCTAAGTTTCAATAGAAAACTTATATAAGCTTTCATCTCAGTAACTCACAATTGCAGACTGGCTATGGCTTTCCTTCTGTCAAATATGATAGGGAATCTGATTGGACTAGAGATAGATGTTTGAACTTTGATTAATCCATCCCTTTCTAAGTGCAAGAAGTAAAAGACAGACTTTTAGTCTAGAAGGGATCATGTGTTGAGAATAAAGCCCATAAAAATTGGAATATGAAGTCCACCATTTGATGTGAAAATAAACACTTGAATTTATAGAATCCAATATTTGATTATACATAGTAATCAAGCTGCATGTCTTGTAACCTTAGTGTACAATTGGTGAGCAATGTCAGATTATAGCATACCTCCATATCATGCTGTGTTCATAAATACAGTATTTTCCTCAAGCCTCCAGAAGTTTCCACTTAATGCATCTAGTTTTGTTTTCTTGTGGGAGGCCAGCTCCCATCTTTTAAAGGGTTCCTATGAGAAGGAGAGAGGAATAAAAAACTTTTAGATAGAAAGATAGTAGAGAGGACAAAGACAGAAACACAGGATAGCTTTGGAAGCACCTGGATCAAAATCCACCAGCCTATTCTGTTTCTTCAAAGGGGCTTTATATAACAATGCCAAGGGGTGGGGCAAAATACCTCCCACTTGCTGGATCAAAGCATATCACACACACATAAGTGTAGATCCTTCCAAACACCTAGTAACCAAGTCTGTGATCAAATAGTCCCCATGGGTGAAGCAAGCTCAGATTCTTAGACTTTGAGTAAGTTCTCACTAGGAAACCTCTATGGGTCTTTACAAGTCCCCCTTAATATTTTAAAGGGCCCCTCAGACCCCTCAGATAGACTATGCCTGCCTTAGGTCATCTTCTTCCCTAATCAACCTTACTCATCATGTTTTTGCTTCTTCAAAAGTGCTTTTTATAACAATGACAAGGCGTGGGGCAAAAGACCTCCCCCTTGCTAGATCAAATCATACCACACAGCCAAGTATAGACACTTCCAAACACCTGGTAACCATACCCATGGTCAAATCATTCCCTTATACAACCCTGCTGGTTAAAGAAAGTTCAGATTCTCAGACCCTGAGTAAGTTCTCACTAGGAAACCTCTGTTGGTCTCTACACTGCCTCTAGCAAGTAGGGTAGAGGATGGTAACCAGGAGAGCACTGACTCAATCATTTATACCATCTCCCTGATGACTAGCTTTATGTCATCTTGACACAAGATAAAGTCCTTTAAGAAGAGGACTCTCTCCCTCCACAAGGTTGGGCTGTAGGCAAATTTTTGGAGCACTGTCATGGTTGGTTGATGTGGGAGCTTTGGGTGGTGCTGCCTCTGGGCAGGTGGTCCAGGGTAGTATACAAAAGCAGGTCAATCAAGCCATAAGGAACAAGCAAATAAGAAGCATTCCTCCATGGATTCTGTTTCAGTTCCTGCCTCCAGGCTCCTGCCTCAACTTCCCTCAATAGACTATGATCTAGGATATGTAAGCCAAATAAACCTTTTCTTTTCCAAGTTGCCTTTGGTCCTCCAAGGAAACATCTGAAAGAGTGTGGGGGGTGAACTTTAAGAGAATACCAATGATCAATTCTGTTCCTTTATGCATACCTCAGGCCATACTCAAAATTGCCAGCTTGAGGAAGGCTGCATTTACACACATAAAAAAAGAAGATAGGCTTAAAGTAAATTAAATTAGATAGTTTTAAACAAATATTCTTGGTGCTCACTTTATTCCAATATTTATACCTCTTCAAATGTTTGTGAAATAATGAGTACACATATGAATTAATTTTTTTCCACAAGAAATCTTCCCTCCATTTCAGCAATATCTGTCCCTCCCAAGTGATCTTTATTTCTTGTGTGTTGCTTTTCTATATGGAAAAGTTTTTAAAAAATCTGTATTCAGTGTAATATTCTCAGTAACTGGAACAATTTGAAAGGGGAAATCCCATCTTCTAAAACTAACCAAGATATTGTTACCATCTGAAAATAAAACACAACTATTTGAATAATTTTATAATCTTATACCATTATACACTCCTAATTTAATGCCAACATTTCACTAGTCTATTATAATAAACTTCATGTTGAGCTGGGATGCAGCTTGATGTTGGATATATGTTTAGCCTTGATTCAGTCCCGAACATCAAAACTTTTGTTTTATTCAAGGTTGTAGGGTATATACTAGATTCTCCTTATCTTACATTTTATTTTCAATTCAGAGCCATGTCCCACCCCAGGCTACAGTAAATTAGTAAACTATCAAATCCAATGTTTTATCGTGTTAGTTTTCCCTCTCCATCTCCTGGGTGGTAAGCACAATAATAGTCCACCAAAGACAGTCTAATCTCTGAGATATGTGACTCTATTAGGCTTTATGAAGAAATAGATTCAGGAGATGCAATCAAGGTATGGAATTAAAAATGCAGGAATTATCTTAGATATTCTGAATGGGCCTAGTTTAGTCACACAAGTCTTTTGAAAAGCTGGACCCTGTGTCCTGCTACATTGAGAGAGGAAAGTAATAAAGGAACAGAGAGATGCCAACTGAGAAGGTGCTTCTGTGGAATAGTAAACTGCATTCAAGGACGAGAGCAAGAACTGTGTGATATAATCCTGTAATTTTTCCTCACCTGAAAACTTCCAAAGAAACCGAGATTTTCATCTCACAATAACATATGTGAGTTTTTTTTAAAGCATGGCTCTTTGTAATGAAATTGTATAAATTACAGTTATTAAAAAAACAGCACACTGAAATCAATTGCTTATAAATAGGTTAAATGGTTGGATGTTGGGAGGACAGCTAAAGAAAAACAGGAGGTTTCACTGAGAAACTTGCATTCTCCTCAGAAAGGGAAATATATGAGCTTAGGTTAGGAGAAAACAATTCTGTACATGGACAGGGTCAACAGTAAGTATGTGTTTGAGGTAAAACTTTTAAAATGAGTAAAGCGTACATGAGTAATAATATTTCAAGAAAAGAGTGGCATGGACATCCAGAGATGTCAAAATGGGTGATATTTCTATTAATCTAATATTAGCTCCATAGTTGGGGCGATAATCTGAGGGAAGAGATGTCAAAAGTGGAGACTAGAGGATTACACTCCACTGAGGTTGCTATTTTTCTATATCAAGTAAAGATTTTTAAAAGGCTCCAAACTGGGGTACAGGTAAGGGAAAAGAGAAAATAAAGTCATAAGAAATGTATAATTAAGATAAAAAAGAAAGAAGATTTAGGAATTGATTAGATACAAATTCAGAAATAGAAAATAATACAGAAATAACTTCTGAATATCAATTAATCAAATATCTGAAAAATGAGATTCAATAGGTTTCTGGATTCAGTGTGGGACATCTTTTTGTTTATCCAACCTGATACATGCAACTTGAGATAGGTCTGGCCTTGAACATTTAAAGCCAGACTGGAGTGAGGAAGAAGATGTGGTTCAGTGATTAAGAGTATTTGCTGCACTGGGTGATGGTGGTGCACACCTTTAATCCCAGAACTTGGGAGGCAGAGACAGGCAGATCTCTGTGATTTCAAGGCCACCCTGGTCTACAGAGTGAGTTCCAGAAGAGCCAAGGCTACTCAGAGAAACCCTGTCTTGAAAAACCAAAAAAAGGGGATGGGGAACTTGCTGCTCTTGCAATTAACCCCAAGTTGATTGCCATAACCTACATCATAGTTCAAAATCTTCTGTAACTGGTTCCAGTGAACATGATGCCCTCTTCTGACCTCCAAGGGCAACAGGTTCATACATGGTACACAGATATACATACAGGTAAAAGCCCCATACATATAAAACAACATACTTAAATATTTGTTCAGGTCTTGTTTAGATAGCCATGCTGTTAAGGTTTCATTGGTGTAGCTTCCCTGAGAGTGGGAGAAAACTGTCTTCCAGAATGAACAGGCCTCCAATTAATTATCCAACACAAAAATGTCAGATTAGAAATCTTGTACATACAAGTAACATTATGTGGATTGAAAATACCATAAACATATATTTGGGAATAAATATATAACAATAGTTAAAGAATCCAGAACTCATGAATTTGTGAGCAAGGACTGGGGTACATGGGAAGAGTTGGGAAGAGAAGAAAGCAAAAGGGGAAATTATGTAATTGTATTTTAATTTAAAAAGATAAAAATATATAACAACAATACAATTAAAATAAATCAGTTTCTCTTATTTTTAAGAGAAGAGTCAAATGCAGGAAGGAAGACACAAGCATTTCTGTAGAGAACAGTGAGTAAATGCTGAAAAAGCTTTTTAAATTCTGGAGGACATAAGCAGTAGAGAACTAGTAAAAGAGACTGAAGTTCATCTGGTAGAGTATAGATGACTCAAGAAAGAGTGAATCCATGACCAGGAAAAGAAAGATTCTGAGAGAGAGGAAAAAGAAGCACTAATGATGCACATGCATCGATACATCAGTCCAACACATGTTCTTTGGTACCAATTAGTCTGAAAGGTCACTTCCATTCTATTTTCCATCTCCAACTGTGCTCAGTTAAATTATCCAATCTAGCTCACCAGACAATGTGTTAAGAAAATGTTGAAAAGCTAAAATCACAGGCCACTGCAAAAACCCCAAAGCGCACAAGCACTTAGCTCTGTAGGAAATGGAGTACTGCAGAGTCTAATGGGTTTCCATTTTCTTCCAAGAAATATACAACATTTCAGATAAGGCACATACTTACCCCATTGCTTCCACCATATTAGGAAAATGCCTTGCTTTGTGTAAAAAGAATCTCTCCCATCGTATTTTAAAATTTGTCTTGATCAGCTCAGACCCAGGAGGAAAAATATCTGGTTAGAATCTGTGGCCTTCAGCTCTTGAGCACGGCCATGCCAGCTGCTGTAAAGCAGCAATCTAAACTATCATTTAGAAAACTGATAGAGCACTGTCAGCATTTTCCAGGATGTGGAAAAAACAAGCACTTTCATAATACACTACTTTTGAAAATTCAAATGGGTACTATGCCTTCTAGGGAATTTAGCAAAAGCTGCCAAAATTATGAATGTTTTGACCTTTTGACCCAAGAATCCAACTTTAGGGAACGTATCCCCTAAATGCACCTGTACAGATAAGAAATGTATTATCTACAGGGTTGTGTGATGAGATAATCAATTCTGAAAACAGTTTGTATCAATATGGAGGTAACAACAGAATGTTTTTGCAGGGTAACTAGGAAGATTCATCTAGTAATATGGAAGAATCCCAATTACCAATTAAAGGAAACAACAAAGTACAGTTTTTTTTCATACAGAAGGCATTTTATGTAAGAAATGGTGGAAATAAGAATACCCATTTGTGTTGTTCAGTTGGAACCCCTGTTCACCTCTGCACGAGCTGCAAAACCCTTCTGCCCTACTTCCCTCAACACTGGCCTCAAGTTTAGAGTTTTTTAGCTGAATGGAGACAAATGCCAAGTTCTGCATTTTTGGCAGCTGATGGAACCCACCCCTCTGACCTGACCAGCTAGCTCACCCAAGTGCCTGCCAAGAGGTTTAGCTTTTGACCATACTTGGCCACAGTATCAGCTCCTGGCTGGCATGTCATCACCCCTTGCCTAAGGTCTATAAAACCTTCCTGCCTTAACCCCAGTATTTGACTTCTCTGGACCTGTTCTTTGGGACCTGCCCAAAAGCAATGCCTAATAAACCTGCATTTATCTGTTTTTAATGGGGTCTGATTTGGCCTTTTGAATCAGAAGAAACATATCATGTGTGAGGGTATTTACATGAAGAGTGTTTAAATGTAGGACTTTCAGGTTACAGGAGGGAAGGAAGAAGTTAGCAGAGACAGAGCAAGAATGAGACTTAGAAAAAATATAACATTTAATTCTTCAAGCATTTCTTATAATCTATTTTGATTATAGTCCTTCCCCAACTCCTCCCACCCACACTCCCATCTCCATACCGATCTAAGTTCCTTTTTCTTTCATTTTAAAATCCATAGGGTCTACTTTAGACCATGTATCACATTCTTAAAAAAAAAAAAAAAAAACAAAACCACTCCCAGAAGCTGTTCACTGCCAATAGCACCTTTCAAAGATAGGATTCCTTGCCCACCTCTCCTCTCTACACTAGGATTTTACCTGCCTTGAGATTGCACATGTGTTTGCATGATGTCATAACTACTCTGAATTTATATGTGCAACTTCCCTGTTATATCCAAAAAAAGTTTAATTGAAGTCATTTACCACTTCTGGCTTTTACCCTGTTTTCATTGTCTCTTTCATGATACTTGAGCCTTAAGAGGTTGGGGTGTGATAGAGATGTTTCATTTAAGGCTGAGCATACCACACAGTCTCTTATTCTCTGCACCTTGAGCAGTTCTGGGTCTGTGTTAATTGTCATCTACTGTAAGGAGAACATTTTCTGGTCCAAGTCTGAAAACCAAAGTTTGAGTCCCAGAACCCACAGAGGAATGAGAAAATTGAGCCCTGAAACTTACTCCATGGCACATGCACTTCCTCACACCACACCACACACCATACCACACCACATCACACCACACACAAATAGTAATAATAATAAGCAAAATTTTTAAAAATTGGAAAAAATGATTGAATAGTCTGCTGCTGAACTTCTTTCCAGTAGGAGGCAAAAGTGTCTACCCCTCTTCCTAAAATTCAAAAAACAAACTTAGGCAAGATTCTACCAAAGTTCACTCTGAAGAACCAGTTAGTAAAGTTGGCTTCCTTACAGAGCATAGGTGAAAGGTTTTTTAGAGGAATATGGGTACTTTTCCAGAAAAGGTCACACTGGAATGTCTCTTCTTAGCAGGGATGATGGTTTTCTACAGTCGAATAGATGGAGTACCCTCTTCTAGTCTTTTCCCATTGACATTCTCTACTCCCCACCCCACACAAAACACAAAGTCATGTGTAATTAGGGCAGAATTGCATAAGGCTGGTTGAGAGGGCCAGGTACTCAGGTGAGGCTCCCATAGTTCCACATACCCTCCTTATATGAAGGTAAATAGTCAGCAGGCCCAACAGAACTCCCAAAGATGGATGGTGGCAGTTTGGCTCAGAGCACTGTCCGGGACAACATATTCCAACCCATGTTCAGTCATCTACTGGGTTATCTAATGTTTTGCTCTATTTATTTCTTTGTTTGTTTTGTTATTTAAAACAGAGTATATCTATATAGCTCTCACTGTCCTAGAACTTTGTATGTAGAACAAAATGGCTTCAAACTAACAGATCCTTCTAAAGTGCTGGGATTACAGCCATGAACCACCAAGCCTAGCGTGTCTAGTGTTTTAATTACTAGGAAACAAAACTATCCTAATGGGCATAGCTAGTACCACCTCCTGTGGTGGTATTGTATTCCCCAAAATATTGTGCACCCTAATAATTTTATCTGGGGTCAGAGAACAGACAGCCACTAGATACAGAGGCTAGAAAATGGTGCTACTCACGCCTTTAATCCTAGCATTCCAGAGACAGAAATCCCTCTGGATCTCTGTGAGTTCAAGGACAAATTGGAAACTTCCAGGCATGGTGACACAGGCCTTTAATCCCAGGGAGTGATGGCAAAAACAAAGATATATAAGACGTGAAGATCAGAAACTAGAAGCATTTGGCTGGTTAAGCTTTTAGGCTTTGTAGCAGCACAGTTCAGCTGAGACCCATTCTGAATGAGGACTGAGAGGCTTTCAGTCTGAGGAAACAGGATCAGCTGAGGCACTGGCAAGGTGAGGAAGGTATGGCTTGTTTTGCTTCTCTGATCTTCCAGCATTCACCCCAATAACTGGCTCAGGTTTGATTTTATTAATAAGAACTTTTAAGATTCCTGATACAACCTCCCTCATCTGTGGTGTGGTGGTGGGGATGAGGGATAGATGGCCTCCCCCTTACCCCTACCACCTCCAGCTGGCAAGGGAGCTGACTGCTTTACCAGCTCCAACACTCAGAAAAGTAGGCCCTGGGCCTCCTCAGGGCAGCCCAGCAGAGCTGACCTGTTGATGAGTGCACAGATGAGCCAGCCCCAAGAATGTGAGCATGGGAATTTTGCCCCACCCCTCATCTGCCATATGGAGGTAAGGAGGGTAGAGATTCCCTCTCTCCATCAACACCTGAAGCAGGTGGGAGAACTAGCCCTGGGGTCCTAAGAGCAGGAGAGCTATCCCTGCCTCCTACCTGATTCAACACTCGGGAGAGCAGGCCCTGCATCTTGCCTGGGCAGCAAAATAGAGTTGACATGATGGCAAGAGGAGCAGATGAAATAGCCTTGAGTGTGTGTGTGAGTGGGATAGCTAGCCATACCCCCATTGTCTGTTGTGTGGTGATGAGGGTGAGGGAAAGATGCCCTCCTCCCTTGCCCTTGCCACCTGTGGTGGTCAAGAGAGCTGACCCTCCCCCTTACCAGCTGCAGCACTCGACAGCAGGCCCTGCACCTCAACTGGGCAGCACAATAGAGCCAATCCTGTTGACAGACGTGTGAGTATGCCATCTCTGAAGTTGTGAGCATGGGAGAGCGATCTCTGCTACTCATCTGTCATGTAACATTGTGGGTCAGAGAGAGAAGCCCGCCTTACTCCTCACTTCTTACTGACTGCAACAGATGAGTGATCTGACCCTATGCCTTACCAGCTGTAGCACTCAGGAAAGCAGGCCCTGCTCCTCACCTAGGCAGCATTGTAGAGCTGACCATGTTGTCAGAGGCATGGGTGAAATATCACTGAGGGTGTGAGAGTATACATGGCCACACCCCCTTGTCTGCCACATGATGGTGAGGGCGAGGGAAACATGCTCTTCTCCCTTCTCCATCACCTATGATGGACTAGGGGGCCAACCCTCCGCCTTACCAGCTGCAGCACTCAGTAAAGTGGACCCTGCACCTCATCTGGGCAGCATAGTAGAGCTGCCCTGCACCTGTTGGCAGAGGTGTGGGTGAGCCAGCCCCTATGTTGTGAACATGGAAAAGAAGTCCCCATTACTCATTTGTCTCGTTGTATCATTACTCGTTGTCTCCCCCCCACTCACACACCCCTGCCCATCAACATCTGAGGCAGAGCTGGCCCTGAGGTCATAAGAGCAGGAGAACTGTCCCTGTCCCTCATCAACTGCAGCACTTGAGAGAGTGGTCCCTACACCTCACCTGGGCAACACAGTAAATCTGGCCCTGAAGATGTAGGTATGGGAGAACCGACTTGAGGATATGAAAGCAGGAGAACTGGCTCAGTCCCTTGCTCATCGCTGCAAGGGATGAACTAGCCAGGGCAATACTGGAGAGCTCACCCTGGTGGTGAGGACAGGAGATAGCTGGCAGGCTGACCAACCCGGTAACTACCCAGACCCAGAACCAGTGTTAAGTGTTAGCCCACTCCGATATCCATCCCCTCTGTGATCTGCTGGAGTATGGAGTCTGGGGTGGGGGAGGGAGTTGTATCTCCACAATACAGGACAGCAACAGGATGTCCAGAGAGGGCCTAGCATCAATGGTGCAGAGACCACTGACCTCTAGCCAGATTCTTTGCCATGAACACTTGCATGTAAATATGTTTGGATAAAGGGATTTACAGTGCAACTCACTGTGTCACACTGCAGCTTCCATGATTAAATTTTCCCTTTCTTCCCTTTTTTTTATTTTAAAATTTTTGGTTTCGCAGGGGAAGGCGGGGGCGATGGGTAAAACTGGGAGGCATGATGTGAAAGACACAAAGAATGAATAAAAAGAAAGGTTAAAAAACCATATCAACACCAGAACTATAGCTTCAAATCTAGAGATAAATATTATGATTTCACAAGATTAAAAGGGCTTTTCACTAAATCTATAATCTAAGGATCACTCTACACAATTACTGATGATAAAGTGATTTCTGAATTAAATTCATTATGGTCTAGATACTTTGTACTATTATCATCCACAAACCAAATCATGAAGTATTTTTGGAAACAAAAAATTATTTAATGTGTGTTCAGGATTTAAGAGAAATGAGGTAGAAATATGTTGAACCCTATCTTGCTTTCTTTAAACTTTCTTCCCACAAGGTAATAGCAAATATAGTACATGATGCAATGTGGCTTCACAACTGGTTTATTTATGCTAGCTTTGAACACCCAAGTTACATGAACATCACAGAAGAACAGCAGTAGTCACTTGAAGCATTGCAAGTTCAATCTACAGAAATAATGATGGAAACAATGCCTTCTTTGTTGTATTTTCATAGATTTTATGACTGTAAAATTCTCTTAGACCCACAAATTTGTAACATTTTTTCTCTCTGTGATACAACAGAAAGTACATTTGAAAGCTATTACAAACACTCTAATCCAATAGCTTCTCAAATTTCAAGTCATTACATTTTTGTCTTGGAGTATTTCTCTCATAGGCTGCATATGTCTTTCTATACAATATCTTACAAAAACATCACCCATGCCTTCCCTCCCATTTTTCCTCTTCTACTTAAATCTAATGCCTTCTTTTATGTTGGTTAATACTGCAGTCTCCAAGTCTATTTGTGTCAACTTCATTGATGGCAGAAAAGTTGAGTGTAGGAGTAACATAAATTGGGTCAGACAATATATAGCATTTTAATAAATAACACTGGGAATTCTGGTATGCATCACATATATCCTGTAGCATGCTTTATATTATGCTATTGCATCATCATGGGCACATTTTAGTAGATGTCACTACCTGTAATTGGCAAAAATCATTGCTCATTATTATGCCCAATCTCCATTCTTTGCCCAGTGTGTATGAGCCTCATTTTGTAAATGCTCAGTCTGTTGCTTTTGCTCTAAGACAGTCTGATTAAGGCCCATTTGTCCTCTGTAGTACCAGTCTCCACTGTCACATTCTATAAGTGGCAAGGTGTTCCAGGCTCATCAAACCTTCTCTAGCCCCAAGGCTTGGTATCAGCTACTCTCCAAGGAGCCCTGGTTCCTGTACATGGAAGAATAGTTTAAGGAGCCAATACCTAGGCGCCAGGTAGAGCAGTGAGTTTTCAAAATGCAACTGGTTTTGGGTCACTTGACTATAAAGACCACTTAGGCTATTGCAGAAACAGAGCAAGAAACTTCCAGGACAAAAACTCACTTTTCCAAATTATTCCAAAATAAAATTTCCAAATTTTATTATCTACTAATATATTTCATACTATACTATATATTGCCAATACCCAATTCAGGCATTCAGATTTCACTGTTGATACTCACTTCGAAGTTTCCATTTTGTTCTTCTTTTGGGACCTTCATCCATGAGTCCTGAATCATGTTCTAAATTGTAAAAGTCCCAAATGTGCCACAGCCAGAAAGTCTAATACTTTGGAATCACATGCACATGTGTAACCTGAAATAGTCAAACTCACTGAAATAGATTGCTTAGCCCAAACTAGGGGTAGGGGAAATGGAGGAATATTGGTCAAAGGGTAAACAGAAAAAGAGCTTTGAGATTCATTTCAAGGCACCAGGGTTAAAAATTATGTGATGGTGCATCCCTTTTATCTCAACACTCAGGATGTAGGGTCAGGTAGATCTCTCCAAATTTGAGGCCAGTGAGATTCAGGATATCCAGGGGATACATAGACCCTGTCTCAACAAAAATTATACATTTCAAAATTGCAAATGATGGATGTTAATAACAGAATAACAGAATCAAAAAATCAACTGAAATACATGAAAACAATCACACTGGACATATAAGCAAAAGTAGGGGCCTGAGATATGGCTCAGGAGTTAGGTGTACTTCCTTCTCCTCCAGAGGAATTAAGTTGCCAATACCCACTTCACAAAGCATGAATGCATGTAACTCTAGCTTCATGGGATATTGCATCATCATCATCTTGTAGCTTCTGCAGGCACATGCACAAAACCATACATATACAATATACTTAATTTTTTTAGTTAAAAAAACTAAGATTTAAATATTTTTATTACAAAATTATCTTCCTTATTTGGACTCTGAAAGGCAAATCAGCATGACTATCGGTATAGAGTTGTTCAATACAGAAAATTAAAATAATACAGCATTTAGAATATATTCACACTTCATTCACAGAGAGAGCAAGAGAGAGAGAAGAAAAAAGTGCACCGTTTACTAAACAATTTAAATTTAAATAATATCCCTGGACCTTAACAGGAAATCTTATCTCCAGAAAATAATGAAAACAGGTCATAGAATACCACAGATAGAACATGGCTTAATATATATGAATTGAAGTTAAAAATCTGAAAATCAGTAATTGTAGTTAGAGTTTTCCTGCCTGGCCCAGTCAGGACAAATCTCTCTTACCTGCCAGTTCCACAATCGCTCAGACCCAAGCAAGTAAACACACAGAAACTTATATTGCTTACAAACTGTATGGCAGTGGCAGGCTTCTTGTTATCAACTTGTTCTATCTTAAATTAACCCATTTCTGTTAGTCTATACTTTGCCACATGGCTTGTGGCTTACCAGTGTCTTTACATGTTGCTTCTCATGGCGGCAGCTGGTGAAGTCTGTCCTCCCCAGCCTTCTACCTCCCACAGTTCTCTTCTCTGCTTGTCCCGCCTATATTTCCTGCCTGGCTACTGGCCAATCAGCATTTTATTTATACAGAGTGACATCCACAGCACTTCCCCTTTTCTTTTTTATTAAAAAGGAAGGTTAACTTTCACATAGTAAAATTACAGATAACAAAACAATTATCAAGCAAGAATTACAGTTACAATATTAAAGAAGATATCCTACCTATCTTATATTTGTGAGTCCAAGGTTTTATATCTAACTTACCTTTTATCATAACTGAGAAAATTATAACTATCTAGTCTTCAACCACATCAAAGACCTCAGAAGGATATAATATTACCTGAGAACCAGGAGAAGGATGAAAGCAACTTTTGGGAGTCTTGCAAGGTAGACAGAGACAGCTGGCAGCCTGGACAGTCACCTAATGTTCCTTTGTAAAGTTGGGGCATTTGTCTTCAGCCCACAGGGCTAGAATCCTCTCAGTGTCCTGTAGAATTTCTGGCAGTTTCCTCTGCGAAGCAGGAACCTGAAGGACCATTTTGTCAAGCAAAGTTTAGTGGTCACCTTTCTATGGGTCCTACATGTCCAGTCGATCAAGCAGTCCAGGCAAGAACAGTTTCTTGCCCAAATGGCTATTTTTGCTAAGGTGAAGATGAACTCCATATGAAGCGTCTTCAATGCCCATCCTCCTCTCTGAAGTAAATTGGTGTTGCCAGGAGCAGACATGTCTCACTGTCCAGAAAGTCTAAATTTTAAAAGTATTTTAAATGCCATATTCTGTAGGTCTTTGAAGTATTTCAAGATTACCTGTCTATCTGAAATATATCTATGTATGCCTAGAAAACTTAACATGACTATAAGTTTAACTATCATAGAAGACTAATTGATCTGTATTTCTTAATTATCCATTACAATGTAAATGAGTTGCATAAACATAATACTTCAAACGAGAGTAGAAATATATATATAGAATAACAAAATTAACTTTAAGGTTGTATCAATAGACTAAAATCTATACCAATGTAAGACATTTTAAACAAGTTGTTGTTCTTTAAAAGTAAGTTCATTAATCTACCCTTTCATCCTACTATATCTATTTCATATGCCCTTTTTTTGTTTTAGAAAGAGATCGCATTTATAATCAACCTGCTTTAAATAAAAATATTGGTTTTTCTCTGTCCCTCATCAGAAGACTCTTCTGATTTGAGACACAAGAATCTCTTAAACTTTTCTTTTAGCAATATGTCTGGGTTTAGAGGAGGAGTGAGCCAATTCCATCTCCAAAGCCAGCTTGATAATTTTGGGAAATTGGGCGTAGTTTCTCTTACTACTTCCTGCTGGAGAGGGGCGCTGTATCTTATGGGGACACAAAGAAAATTTTAGGATTATGGAGTAGTCTGTGAGGGTAAACCTCTGAGCCAGTTGCCTCGAAACCATTCTGGATGTTGTATCATCTGGGCCATTGTGTCTTCGGATACCTTTCAAGTGGTCTTGGCTGATCAAACCTGATGTATCTTAATCTGGAACAAATCCACAGCCTCTGACTTTCTGTGGAAACAAAAGCAGAGACTCTTTTCCAAAGCAACATATCCTTATATCCAAATTTTGAAGTCAAGGTACCTGTAAAATTTACATATTTATTTAACTCAACAGCTTTTACAATCAAATCTTTTTCTGCGGTTAAAAATCCCAAAGACAACACAAACTAGATTCTCTGTGTAATATCCATCTTTGTAAGACTGAAACACTGCTGTGGCTGTTGGCTCTGCCCACTGTACCATCAACTATCAGAAGCACCTCTATCAAAGCAGTGCATAGCCCAGAAACCTTTTTTTCTTTAACTAGCAAAGGCTAAATCTACCACGCAGCAGAGTAAAATGCCCCTTGTAGACTCCTCATTCCCACCACATGGCAGGTCAGAGGCATAGTAGCTCAAACCAGCAGGCTGCTGCTAACTTGAGAGAGACAACTAGGAAGCTGTTTTTACCTCCGTTTTAGAATCTTTTTTGTCAGGTTTTAGGTGGAAACTCGTGCCAACAGGTTGGGTGCCATTTGTAGTTAGAGTTTTCCTGCCTGGCCCAGTCAGGACAAATCTCTCTTACCCACCAGTCCCACAGTCGCTCAGACCCAACCAAGTAAACACACAGAAACTTATATTGCTTACAAACTGTATGGCAGTGGCAGGCTTCTTGTTATCAACTTGTTCTATCTTAAATTAACCCATTTCTGTTAGTCTATACTTTGCCACATGGCTTGTGGCTTACCAGTGTCTTTACATGTTGCTTCTCATGGAGGCGGCTGGTGGTGTCTATCCTCCCCAGCCTTCTACCTTCCACAATTCTCTTCTCTGCTAGTCCTGCCAATATTTCCTGCCTGGCTACTGGCCAATCAGCATTTTATTTATACAGAGTGATATCCACAGCAACTAATTTCTAAGGCTTTTTCAAATGGTATTAATTTCTATTTTCACAGGTCCAATAGAGTCCTATGTTACTTTATTTGAGCCCTTGCACACAAGTATGTTTCTAACTGTTTTACTCCTGTTATTTATTTATTTTACTCACGGGTGATATTGAGCAATGAACATTAAATTTTCAGTGGCTCCTATATGCATATAGACGAGCTCCATTGCCAGAGTCTTGTATTACTTCAAAATCCTTCAAAGCAGCACAGAATATCAGAAAACATAAATCTTGCATCTATTATCAACAGAAAAATTTTACCTTCGTAAACTTTAAGCTTCCTACACAGTAAATTCTTGTGGATTAATTACAATAAATTCCCATAAATTTTCACAAGCTGTCTTTTGCATGGTGCTGGAGGTCAAACTTGGGGCTTTATATATGATAGCACAGAGCCACATTTCCAGCTTCATATCTTAAAAATGTTGGTGTGTTAAAAACATGAAACAGATTATTGTAAATTCTACTTGTTCTTATTCATTTGCCTTATATTACATGCTACACAAAAACCATATAAACATCAGAAAATATTTTCCTATTAAAAGCAACTCAAACTATCTTGATGTGTATTATTTTAACAGAAAATTCTAGTGCAAATGCCCAGACTTTTGAATGGATTGAAATATACCTTGTCTGATCCCCAAATTTTACAATATCTGGTAATTGTACAACTACCACAGTCACAGTATAATCGTGTTTCAAAATATAACTAAAACCGTAGTTTAATATTTTGACCAAGTAAACCCTCCCCAGAGTAGTAGCATTTTAGTTTAGAATACCAAATAAAAAATCCAAGATAGAAGAAAAAGTAAGCATACTTATAGTCACCCATAAAAGACATTTTAATGGGTAAAAGAAAAGGCACACTTGGACTGGAGAGATGTTCAGCTGTTAAAGGCTAGGCTCACAGACAAGGGAAAAAAAATCACACTTGATGGAAAATTCTCACCTTTAAACATCACACACAGACATCCACAAAATGAATGCCTTGCAAAATGAAGAACGTACAAAGAAAAAGTAAAGGAAATCCTCAGGGAGGGACACAGAATGGGAAACAAAAGGGCAAATTTACAACGGCGGATGTAATAGTAATGGCAAATAAAAGCAGCAGTTGGGAAAAAATAAGATAAACATCCTCAGATCTGAGTGATCTATTTGAATAGTACAATATTTTCTTAATGTTTAATAGGCCTTGAGTTCAATTGCCTGAATCACAAAATAAAAATTAAACAAATGAACAAATGAATAACCAAATCAGTACATTATATCAAAGAAAGATCTGGAATAATAAATGTCAATATACATTTTATAAAAATGAAAGTGGGAAAATATAATGAAATTATACATAGAACTTTCTTCTTTTTGCTTCTTCCATTTTTACTATAGAATAAGAATGAATTTTAATAAAAACACATCAACACATTAAAATATTGAAACATCTTCTGAGTAGTTGAATCAGCATTTCCTATGTATGACTGCATACCTAGGAATTTTCCAAAAATAATTTTTATAAATCAGCTTCCTGAGGAGGAAGGGGGAGCTTTGGTTGGGATGTAAAAATAGAATAAAAAAAGGGAATAAACAAAAAAGAAATAAATAAAAGACCAGATTTCTGCAATATATAAACAATTTAGTTTCATTCTAGAAATGACAGTGGCCTGTTTCTGAATCCATCGATGTGTATGTCTCAGCCCACCCAGCACAAGGAATCTAGCAAAATATTCCTGCGAATTTTAGTGTCTTATTTTTGTTTTCTATATTCTCTGGATTTTCTTGAACCAATGAAAGAAAATTTTAAATTATAAAAAATTTAAAGCAATTTTATTTTCACAAGAATACTACTAAATAGAACTATATTTGACTTTCTATATGTAGCCATAGTCATGGTTAGAAGTAAACAGAAATTAACTAAAGGTGGCCTTTACTCATATTCTATTCCATTTTGATTTCTTGTCCTTATGCAGTATCTAATAGTCAAGAAATGTTCTCATTCCTTTCAGTAGCAGAAAAGAAACTCAAAAGTATAAATTCCTTAAATCACAGAAATCTCCAATTGTATAAAAAGTTTTCAATAGCCTTTGTTGTCTGGAACTGCTTACATCTGAAACATATATTTCGCCACGAGAAATTCATCACATTACACTTATCACAATACCAATCCCCAGCTCTGTGAACAATACTACGCTTTTTGTACGGAGAGGGGCTAAACCTTGCCTTGAATTTCTCAGGAAGGATCTTCCCAGAGAGGTATTGCCTACCTCTCCAGCTAGCTCCAGAACAGTGCTCAGGAGGAACTATAGCAGTTTGTTCTACTGCTGATGCTGCCACTTGGGAACCAAACCGAGGCTGGACTGAGCTAGAGGACAAACTAAGGTGTGTAAATGGACGAGTCTGAGACCATACCTTCTGCATTTCAGGGTAAGAACTGTCTACCTCATTTCTATTTGCTCTTACAGAAAACTTGTTTTCCTGTACAGAAGGAAATGTAGTGGCTGCAGCAGCAGCAGCAGCAGCAGCAGCAACAACAACATCAGCAGCAGCAGCAGTAGCAGCTGCAGTGGCATCTTGGCCTGATACCTTCAGTGGCTCTGTCTGAGTACCACCATGTCCCTCATCTCCACCAAGCACAAAACTGTCTAACGGATGTGTATCAGTTCCCTGGTCCTCATCTTCTTTCTTTCCTTCCTGATTTGGATCCTGAGTTCTTACCATACTAACGGGGTTACTTGGGGGAAATTCTTGTTCCCCTGCTACTCTATTAAGGTCTCCGAGTCCTTGTTGAAGATGGAACTCTGCGACGCCCTTTTCATCCTGTTTATCCCTCTGTCTTTGTACCACCCCTAAGAGAGCATTAATCAACAGCTTTTGTTCATCCAACTGATCCTGCATCATCTTTACCTTTTCCCTGTGTCCCTGCTCCTGCTTCTCAGCCAGGCCCACTGCCAGCGCCAGGGCACTCCAGGCACAAGACTTCTTGATGGTTCTCGGCATTGCCGCGTCAGTCAGGATAGTCTGTAACTCCCTTTCCAAAGCGCTCCAGGACTCACACAACTGCATCCTATGGAAGTATCTATCAGACCCATGTTTAACTATTTGTTTGTTTAGAAAAGCCACAACTTCCCTGTGGTAGAAACCACAGGCTGGATCACTAAAATTAACAGCCATTTTATGTGTTGTGGTCGTCCCGCTTCAAACCTCAGAGCCTAACAACAATAGAGTGTGAACTTTGAACTCTTGGGGGTCTGCTCTCTACTCCTAAAATAGTCAAACGCCACCTAGTGTTCTGAGGGTATAATTGACACTCCTCAAGTAGCACAGCTTTTCTTTTTGTTTGTTTTGTTTTGTTTTTCGAGACAGGGTTTCTCTGTGTAGTTTTGCCCCTTTCCTGGAACTCGCTTTGTAGACGAGGCTGGCTTTGAACTCATAGAGATCTGCCTGGCTCTGCATCCCAAGTGCTGGGATTAAAAGCGTGCTCCACCACCGCCCAGCATAGCACAGCTTAGCCAGTAGAAGGTACATAACACAGCATTAAATCCCCAAACAAAAAACCCAATGAAGAATGTTACACTACTTACTCAGCTCCATAGTGAATACAGATGATATGTATTTAATAAATATTTACTAAATTGAACTGGCTAATACTTATTTGCCATTACTAATTATATAACTTAATTTGGGAAATACTGTTTTTGAATTTGAAAATAGTTTACATTTTTATATAAGCTTACTTAGATTGAAAAGCCCATTTTATCATTGAGGTTTAATTCCTGTAGAGTAAATTTTGAGCATAGCCTTGTGTTACCTGGCAAAGAGATAATAAATCTAGAGGTGCTGATAAGGTTAAAAAAAATCACCAAGAGAAAAGTTCTGATGAAAAAATAGACTCAGGCAACACTAAGTGATTGACAGATGTTAAATTACTAGGTGCAAGTTGGATAAGGAAAGTTCCTAATAAGGAAGCTTGGATTCTAGACCTCTGAAAAAAATGATCAATGTCCACATCACTAGAAGTGAAACACGGCCACGAAATTTCTCATCATGTGATGTGAGAGGAAGTACACAACCTTGGTAAAACACTGTAATTAAATCTAATGTTTAGTTCTAACAAGCAGTTTAGAGGAACTTGATAAGGACCACACTAAAAAGCTAACTAGGCAACCCACCACAAGCTGAATGGAGGTGATTCTAAGTTTTTCCAAGTCCATTATGTAAGAATCCAGGAAGAGGAAATGGAAGAATATCAGCAAATGGCAGACCTTAGCATTGCACTAGTCTGTTTTCTACTCAGTAAAATAAAACATTGAGACAATCTGAAATTTTGAATTTGGATTCAGTATTGGATAATGTCATAGAATTTTTAACATGATAAAAATAAAAATGTCTTTGACTATTTATCTTTAAGTATCACTTATCTGTGAACAAGAAAATATAAAGGTTTTATTCAAACATTTTGTTACAGAAAGTATCATAAACATGGAACTATAGAAGTCATATACAGTAACATGACATATTCATACTATGGGAATTCAAAGTACTGTAACAGTAAATTATATTTATATAATTCTGTAAAATAGGTTTCAAACAATGTCATTTGAATGTAAAGGAAAAATTTCAGAGGGTCACAGTGAGATAAAGTACGTATTTTATTATATGTTTCCTTCAAGATTAAAAAGCTATAAGCATAAATATAAAGCACCTTTAAATAAATATAAAACATGAAATAAATTCATGAAGGTTTCTGCATCCGCATGGAAAGGAGGGAATTGTATCTCAAGGTGGGTAAAAGCAACCTAAATTTTATTATTTGGTCATTCAATATGAAAACATATTTCTCCAAGGAGAACATGAACATTTTGATTGTTTGTAAATTTCATAAAACCTATTTTTAAAAGAAACTATAAGTGAACAGAAGTTTGAAGTGGCTTTGATGGGCTCCAGGTGTCAGTCAGTTAGTTCAAGTGCCACTTCAGCAGGAACAGTAGCTGGCACAAAGGAAGGGGACACAAGAGGCAATCTAGGCTCCATTAAGCACTTAGTGGCTGGTTGGTCCTTGCTGAGTGCCTAGCTGCTGTGGGATGATGTTCTGTATGCTGTGAATATGTGTTGCTCTGGTTGATAAATAAAACGCTGATTGGCCAGTAGCCAGCCAGGAGGTATAGGCAGAATAAGCAGAGAAGAAGAATTCTGGGAAAAGAGGGTTGAGTCAGGAGTCACCAGCCGGACACAGAGGAAGCAAGATATCAAGGCAGAACTAAGAAAAGGTACCAAGCCACATGGCTAGACGTAGTTAAAAATTATGGGTAATTTAAGTGTAAGAGCTTGTCAGTAAAAAGCCTGAGCTAATGGCCAAGCAGTTATAATTAATATAAACTTTTGAGTGAATTATTTTATAAGCAGGCCACAGGACTGTGGGGCCTGGTGGGACCTAGTGGGACCGGAGAAATCTTCCTACTACACCTGGTTGTGGAAAAAGCTGGAAAAAATGGCATGAAAGTGAAAGCAAATGTATGCTCACTCCCATAGAGCTAGCCTGCTGACTCCTGAGAGCTCCCATGGAGGTGTGGGTGGGTCACCACCTGGCACCTACAGGACAGTAATTTTGGAGCATCTCTCTTCTGAGGCACTGGAGCCATCTGTGAGTAATGCTGAGTAATTCTTCCTAGTTTTTCCTAGTAAAGCTATCTCTACGCAGTACTAGCAAACCATAGTTATACAGGGTGAATTTTCTTATAAACTGTTGTAGCATAAACCTTACATCCACAAAATTTCTAACATATTTTATATATGTATATGTATCATATGTCATAGTAAATACAAAATGTGTGTGTATAACAACAATTAAAGAAAAAATGAATTTGAGTCAGAAAGGTGCAGTACCTGGGAGGGCTTAGAGGGAGGAAAAGGAAGGGAAGAAATGATGCAATTACAATTTTATTTTAAATTCTAAATAAATAAATGGAGTTTTACTATGAAAAAAAAGAGGAGGATAAGGGGAAGGAGCAAACAGCAGAAAACATCTTAACTTCTTATTTTAGCCAGCCCTTTTCTTTCCTATTATTGCTCTGTAACTGAGGTTATTCTTCTCTTCTCTCTCTCTCTCTCTTTCTCTCTCTCTCTCTCTCTCTCTCTCTCTCTCTCTCTCTCTCTCTCCTCTTTTTCTCTTTTACATAATAGAATTTTTATAAAAAATTTATTTTTGGCTTATTCCCCCACCCTGTCCCCAATCTTCCTGTCCACCTTTCTGCACCTTTGGTTATGTAGAAGTCAAATTTGGAGGAGGGAAAAGAGGGGACAATAATGTAACTATAGGCCAGGCAGTGGTAGCACACGCCTTTAATCCCAGCACTGAGGAGGCAGAGCCAGGTGGATCTTTGTGAGTTTGAGGCCAGCCAGGGCTACCAAGTGGGTTCCAGGAAAGGCGCAAAGCTACACAGAGAAACCCTGTCTCAAAAAAACCAAAAAAAAAAGTAATTATATTAGAATCTTAAAAAATAAAAATAAATTATCTTAAAAAGTCAAACGGAAAAGTGTAGTCACCCAACTAAATATGACAAAAGAAACATGTGCAAGTTTTTACACTTAACGTTTGACCAAAACAAAAAAACAACTTTTTCATGTGGCAGTGGGTGCATGCTGATTGGCTAGGTTTATTCTAATGTTTTCATAAAAATGAAATTTTTAAATAAGTTTATACAAAATTAACTTGTCTCTATTTTGCTTTTGATATATAGTGACTATTTGCTTAGACAATAAAAATATTAAAATCTCATGTTATTCAGAATATTGACAACTGTCTATCTTTACCTTTGCCTCCCAAATGCTGAACCCTACACCCAGCCAGGTATGACTTTATTTTTTTGAGTAATAGTTGCCATTATCTTTCTAAAAACCATTACTAAAAAGACAAGCATGTTAATGTTTGTGGTAATAATATCGATTATACTGAGTTCTAGTATTAAAGGTGTCCACCACTGTGCCCAGCTAAAACTATAACGTCATTAAAATGTATATTGTTACATTGATTCTTAGATGATATTAATTTGTAGTGATATACCATTGTTTTATCACATATCAGTAAGCAAAATAAAACAGTAATGAATGCTATTTGCTAGAAAATATATTTTCACAACTCAGATGTTAGAATAAAAATGTGCATTTGCTTTTATTTATTTTTAATTAATTCATTTATTAATTTAAACTATGTGCTAAGCCTGTGATAATTGTTTTACCAATCAACATATTTTTGCCCCTACTTAAAAATTATTTAATTTTTTTCAATTTTTGTGTGTATGAATGTTTTGCCTGCCTGTAGTCAATGGATCATGAATGAACCTGGTGCCCACAGAAGACATAAGAAGGCTTTTGTTCCCCCTGAGATTGGTTATAAGCTGCCATGTGGGTACCAGGAATCATACCTGGGTCCTCTGGAAAAAGTCAATGCTCCAAACTGGTGAGCCATCTCTCTAGCCTCTACCCCTACTTCATTGAAGTAGCATCTGAAGGTCACACAAAAACTTAAGTGATCTACAGACAGCACACAGCAGAGTTAAGGAAAAAACCTAGATCCTCACTGAATCCTGAATCCATGATCCTACTTAGAGTCATCAGACTTTCTTGCTCTGAGCATAAGATTTCTACGTTTCCTGGCCTTGTATTATTAGAATACCATTTAGAAATTTGTACAAGATTTTGAACATAATTTTTCTTTGTCATTTTCTAAGTAATTCACAATATTTAAGTTAGTATCTGTTAGTTATGCGGTGCTAGGAACATGTCCCAAAGACAAAACCACAGAAGAGTTTTATTAAAGAGGATGGAGGTGACAGGCCTGTGTGAAACACACGTGGGTGAGGAGATAGGAGGCTCATGCAAGATGGCACCGGCTTTTTAAAGGTTGTGCCATGCATGCATACAGGGACTCCTGTGGGTACTCCACGCATGCACGTAGATTACATGGCTGTGCGCGTGCTTTACACAACCATGTAAGGCCACAGAGTCCCGGTCCCACGAGATGTCTGACCTGGAGATGGCTATTCTACACCGGAAATAGTTAGGCGGTCCACCAGGCAAGCCCAACCATGTGAACATGTAATTATCTATCATTTCTGACTCTCATGTTTTAAAAACGAAAAAAAAATGTGGATAGATGGGTATGGAACGCCGTTTCTCTCAAAGACTGCTTCAGGCTGAATGGTGGACATTGATTGGCTTTTGGGGGAGATGGGGAAGCTGTCTCCTGAAGTTCTGGGATGAAATCCTGTAGCTGTGTTCATCCTCCATGATGTGGCTGGTCCTAGGATGAGATCCTGCAGCTGTCCGCCCTCCATGGTGTGGCTGGGAACCTTCTATCTGACAAAACACTGGTGACATAAAAAGCTTAGACAAAAGATTCATTATTATTTTGTTTTTGGAGTTGACATTTATCTGAGGTAGATCTGGCCTGTCCAGATGGAGACAAGACACTTATCTGAGGTAGATCTGGTCTGTCTGGTTGGAGACAAGACATTTATCTGAGGTAGATCTGGTCTGTCTGGTTGGAGACATGTTAAAGGTGGCTGTGATGTTTAAGTACTCTGGTTGGTTTTGTTTTTTTCTTTTTTTTTACCTGAGACAAGCCTTATTCGAGGTGGTTTATTTAAGGCACCTGTTTGTTTTGCTAGTTTAGCGTTTGGGAAACACAGGTGATCAGTTGCTGAGAATCGAACAGTGACAGATTGTTATATCCTTACCACCTGGAAATTTTGATGGTCCCTTTTGCCTCCGGCTCTATGTGGCCCTAGTTAGGAAGGAAAGGGTGATACCTTATTCCTCTGGAATTGGTGACAAGGCAGTGGTTCCCGGTGTCCTCTGGAACTTGAGAATGCAAGGCCCTGTTTGTTTTACTGTATATGAGGAGAGATTTTTCTGGGATGGAGGTGAGATAAAAGGTTTTAGATGAGACAGGTGGACCCAGTGAGGAAAGCCCTCGAGTATAGCGGCTGTTGGAGTCACAAGAATTACCTTGAAGGGTCCCTGCCATTTAGGGGGAAGGGGTGAAGGGTGCTGGCCTGGAGGAAAGAGAAGAACCTGATCCCCGATGTGGATTGGAGGTGGACAATGATTGTCACATGGCTGAGGTAATGACCAGTCTGCATAGCTCCATAGGATGGACCTTAGGTGACATAAGAGAGGAGTTAACAGGCTATCTGGAACAGTTGGAGGGTTGGATAAAAGACCTGGTGTTAGAACTGGCCTTTCTTACATTAGTTCAAATGGAGAAATTGAAAGAGGCTTTTTGGGAAGAGCCCTGAGCCTGAGAAGAGCTAGAGGCAACAATCTTACCCAGTCGAGGTGAAGCTCCTGTGACATCTTAGTAAGAATGGTTTTTAAAGACCGGTTGGTACGTTCCACCTTTCCTGAGGATTGAGGATGGTATGGAATATGAAAACGCCAAGGGATGTTAAGAGCCTTAGCTAGTGTCTGAAAAATCTGAGAGGTGAACTCCGGGCCATTGTCAGACTGAAAGGAAGCAGGAACCCCAAACCGAGGAATAATTTCTCAGAGAAGGAGGTCTGCAACTGTCTGAGCCCGCTTATTAGAAACTGGATATGCCTCCACCCAATTTGAAAATGAGTCCACCATCACGAGGAGATATTTAACTTTCCTGACGGTGGGCATATGGGTAAAATTGAGCTGCCAGTCAGTCCCTGGAAGGGAACTCTAGCCTGGTGGGTGGGAAAAGGCTGACTCCTGTATTTGGTATTGGGATCTGTTTTTTGGCAGATCTCACAAGAGGCAGTAATAGTTTTTAAAAACTGTAAATCCTCAGAAGTGGGCTGCAGGTGAGCCTTTATGAATTGGGACAGAGCAAGATTATTAGGATGAAAGAGCTGGTGTAGGTAGGAAAGAATTTGCCAGGAGTTCCCTGTGAGGGTATAGGCTGTACTGTATGGATTCCTTGTGGTGGGTGAGGTGAGATTTGACCCTGGAGGGCCGCTGTCCTGGCTGCCTGGTCAGCTCGGTTGTTTCCTCTAGAGATGATAGAGCTATCAGTCCGATGAGACCCGCAGTGGACAATTCCTATACCCTTAGGGAGGTGGGAGGCCTCCAGCATGGCCATTATTTGGCCTGAGTTAGATATGGATCCCCCTTTTGCTGTGAGAAGGCCATGCTCCCTCCAAATAGCAGCATGGGACAGGAGGATATGAAAAGCATATTTGGAGTCTGTGTAAACATTTAGAGATTGTCCCTGTGCCAATTGGAAGGCAAGGGTGAGAGCTATCAGCTCAGCCTGTTGGTTAGTGGTGTGTGTGGGTAATGCCTGTGCTTCTATTATCTTAGTATCTGACACTATGGCATAACCCGCCTTATGGGTCCCTTCGTATAAAAAGGAGCTGCCATCTGTGTACCAGGTATAAGTGGCCTGGGGCAATGTGCCCTCCTGTATGTGTGAAGGGTGAGGTAACAGTTCCTCTAAGGTTTCAGTGCAGGAATGAGAAGAATAGTCAGCATTAGGTTGAGGGAGGAGGTTTGAAATATTAAGAGGTGGACAAGTCTGGAAAGTAAGTGTGGCATCCTCTAGTAATGCTACCTGAAGAGAAAGAACCCTGGAAGGAGGTAAAGTTTGTAAGCCTTTATAAGTTAAAAGATGGGACAGATTATGGTGAGACAAGACAATAATGGGTGACCCAAAGCTTAGCTTCTTTGACTCCCGAATAAGGAGCTCTGCAGCTGCTAGGGCATGGATGCATGGCACCCAGCCCTGACTGGTAAGGTCTAACTTCTTTGACAGATAGGCTACAGGTACAAAGGAGGGTCCCAGCTGATGCCCTAGAGTTCCCAGTGCAAATCCCTCTTTCTCTGTTACATAGAGGGAGAAGGGACGAGTTACATCTGGAAGATGAAGTGCTGGGGCCTGAAGAAGAGCCTGCTGGAGCCTCTGAAAGGGTTTAGTGACAGGATGGAGGAGGGGCTCGTGTGGCAAGCCCTCAGCTGCCTCCTATAAGGGGCGAGCAAGGAGAGAAAAAGATGGAACCCACAACCGTAGGAAGCCAGCTATTCCTAGGAAAGACAGAATCGCTTGTTTAGTAGAAGGGACTGTAAGAGACTGGATTAGACGCTTCCTGTCTATAGTAATAACCTTGTGGGTTGGAGTAATAGTTAGACCTAAGTAGGTGACCTGGGGAGTTGACAACTGAACTTTAGAAGGAAATACCCTGTAACCTTGACTGGATAAGAAATTTAGGAGGGCAGAGGTGTTAGTTTGGCTAACCTGCAAGGATGGGCTACAGAGTAAAATATCATCTACATATTGTATTAGTTTAGAGCCAGGGAGAGACAGAGAAAGCAGGTCAGAGGCTAGAGCCTGACCAAATAGATGTGGGCTGTCTCTGAATCCCTGTGGCAGAACAGTCCAGGTCAGCTGTGTGGACAGGTGAGTGTCAGGGTCAGTCCAGGTGAAAGCAAAGATATTTTGAGACTGAGCACTGAGAGGGATAGAAAAGAAAGCATCTTTGAGATCCAGAATGGAGAAGTGAGAGGTTCCTGAAGGGATGGTGGACAGAAGAGTATAAGGGTTAGGCACTACAGGGTGGAGGGGGACCACTGCAGAGTTAATGAGCCGGAGGTCTTGAACCAGGCGGGGTAGGTTCCATTAGACTTTTTAACTGCGAGTATAGGGGTGTTAAAGGGTGAAGAGGTTGGGCGGAGCAGTTTTTCCTGAGAAGGTCAGAAATGATAGGCTTAAGACCCCTTAGGCTCTGGAGCAAGAGAAGGTACTGTGCTTGAGTGATATATCTGGTAGGGCTTTGTAGCTGGATAATAATAGGCTGATGGTGTCTAGCAATAGAAGGGTTCTGGGTATCCCAGACCTTTGGGTCTACCTGAGAGGCTGGCATGGGAAAAAATTGTTAGAGTCAGTAGAGTGAGTGGCTAGGAGAAGGAGAAGAGGAGCTGCTGGTGCGTCTGGGACAAGGCGAATGTGTGGAGCAAAAGAAATGGACGCTCCTACCTTAGCTAGAAGATCCCTTCCCATTAAAGGTACAGGGCAGCTTGGCACCACTAAGAATGTGTGTGTGAGAGGGATACCTCTGAAAATGCAGTTGAGTGGTGGTGTCTGGTGAGGTAGGTAAGGCTGTCCCCCAACCCCGACAATAGGGAGACGAGAAAGAGAGGTAGGCCCCCAAAACTCTCTCAGGACAGAGTAGGTAGCTCCCGTGTCCAAAAGGAATGAGATGAGGTGCCCATTTACATTTATTACTACCCTAGGTTCCCTGTGTGAGATGGGAGTGGCCGGGGCGGAAACTGGGCAGCGTCAGTTGTCGCTGTAAGCCAAGCCTACAAAGTCAGCTGGAGGGTGGTCTTCATCTGGCGTTCCTGTGTCGCTTGGGACATTAGGACAGTCAGCTGACCAGTCACCCTTTTGGCAACATTTTGGACAAGGCCTTGTCGGTGCCCTCCATTGGGCAATGGTGCAGGCTCTGGCCCAATGGCCTTCTTTCCCACATTTGAAACAGGGACCAGACAGCTTTCTGGGAGCCGGTCGGGTAGTGTTTGCCAGCATCTGGTAATGTTTCTTTTGAGCTTTTTCATCTCTCCCATGGTACACCTTAAATGCTATCGCCAGCATATCTGCCTGCGGGGTCAGAGCGCCATTCTCTAAACATTTAAGTTTGTCCCTAATGTCGGGGAAGCTCTGAGAGACAAAGTGGGTCATTAGGAGCTGCCTGCCCTCAGGGCTCTCTGGGTCTAAGCTAGTGAACTGAAGTAGAGCCTTGGTGAGCCGCTCTAGGAAGTGAGATGGATTTTCGTCCTTATCCTGAATTATCATTTTTAGTTTTTCATTGTTTACTGGCTTTAGGGCAGCCTTATGAAGGCCTGTCAGGAGACAGGTGATAAACCTATCTCTGGCCAGGATTCCACGCTGAGTATTATAATCCCAGTGTGGTTCCTGGTCAGGAACCGCCTCAGCTCCTGGAGGATGTGAGGGGTTGGTCTGGTGAACTACATCTGCATGAGTTCTAGCCTGTTCCCATACACACCTGCGCTCCTCCGGGAGTAGATTATTGGAAAGTATCATATATATGTCATGAAAAGTGACCACTTAAGGCCACAGAGTCCCGGTCCCACGAGATGTCTGACCCGGAGATGGCTATTCTACACCGGAAATAGTTAGGCGGTCCACTGGCCAAGCCCAACCGTGTGAAGATGTAATTATCTATCAGTATCTGTAGATGTATCCTGCTTGTTAAATAAGAAACACAGAGCCAGTTGCAGAGTTAAAAACCACCCACGAGGTCAGAGCCAAAGCAGAAAACCTTACCCTTCACTGCTTTTGCGGTTCCTCCTCTCCGCAAGAGACCTACTTCTGTGCGTCCTGTCTATTTAAAGACTTTCTGTTCTCCTCCCTCATTGGTTGTAACCCAGCCACATGACCTCCTCGTCACTGCCTGTTTGTACAGACCTCCAGGTCTTCTATGGTTGGTATTGAAATTAAAGGCGTGTGTCTGCTATGCTGGCTGTGTCCTTGAACACACAGAGATCCGCCTAGCTCTGCCTCCCAATTGCTGGGATTAAGGGCGTGCCCCACTACTGCTCGGCTTCTGCTCTGGCTTGCTCTGACCTCAAGGCAACTTTATTGACATACAAATAAAATCACATTTCAATACAAATAAAATATCACTATATTTCCCCTTTTCTATTTTAATAAAAAGAAAAAAAGGAAAAAGTTATAACTAATATAAGAAAAACTATATACAAAAGTACAATAACTATATATACCATATATACAAACAATAAATACCTAAACAATGTCTAGTCCATTTGTAATTGACAAATTCAGAGAAAATAATTCCATTATCTATCCTATTTTGGTAAGTCCAGAATGTACCTGATTTACTTTTTATCCTAACTTATATAGCTAACGGAACTGTCTTTCAAATTTATACATTTACAGTTCTTAGTGAGTTTTTCTGAAATCTTTAACAAAGATAATTATAACTATAACTAACTGATCTTCAACTCCCTCAGAGACCCAAGAAGGAAATAATACTACCTAATAAAAAATAAAAACAAGAAGTACATGCAAGCAGCTTCAAAAAAAAATGTGAGTTGACAGAAACAGCCAGCTACCTGGACAGTCACCTGAGGTTTCTCCACAGTGTTGGGGCATCATCTTTAGCCTACAGGCTTAGCGTTTCTGACAGACTCTTTTGTGAACTAAGATGTATATAAGGTCAACAGTTTGACCTCACATTTGGTGAGAGCAGTCCATGTACCAGAAACACCTGAATTCCATTAGTGTCATGTCATGATTCAGGATTTTAAATTCTGGAAATTATTGATGTCTTTTTAATTCAGCTGTCCATTTTTCTTGGCTGTGTATATGTGGCTTCATCTTGGCATCCTGTTCTTCTCTACATCTCTCTATTAAACGCCATTCTACTATTGAGAGAGGTGAGCTTAGTTATTCCTCAAGAATAACTGTTTCATCTGCTGTTCCATTGCACATCAGAAGCCATTGGCCCACTCCCTGTTCAGCTGCCTTCAAAGAAAAGGACATGGTACCTTTTACAGATTGCAAAGGTCATTCACTTCAGGGATGGTGCCATATTGTCCTGGCTTCAGAAGATGCCTTTTGTTAAAGCCACAACCACACTTGTTTTGGCAAGAATTGGTAGTCCTTGGTTTCATGTCCTGTCTGTCCTGTTTGTCAGCAGTTGATTCAAGGATACTTTGTTGTCCAGTGGCTGACTTTTGTAACAATGAAAGTTAGTTCCATATGCAGTTTCTTCAATGCCCATATTTTCTCTGAAGTAGATTGGTACTGCCAGGAGCCATCATGTCTCATAGTCATAGCAAAAAAGAAAAATTCTTAAGTTATTAAAACATTTTAAATGCCATATTCTGTAGATCTCTGAAGGGTTTGAAGATGACCTGTCTATCTAAAATATATCTGTTTGATCTTGACAACACACCTAATATGACTACAAGTTTAATTGTAATGTCTAACCACTAATTTTCATTTCTATATATCCTAATAGTTGGTAATACTAACATTCAAGGATTAGCAAATTACAATTACATTGTTAAATGAATGGTATAAATACAATATCTCGAACAAGATTAGAAATACGTATATGCTATATTCTAACAATCTCAATCTCAATAATAATAATTTGTATACAATATAAAACAATCCAATTGAATGTAAAATATTTAAAACTAGTAATTGTCTTTTTTTTTTTTTTTTAAACAAGCACCTTTTGCCTAGCCCTTTACCTAACCCTTAACAACAACTTGTAACCAACCCTCCTAAACAATGAAAACTATCCCAGACCCAATACCCATAAAAAGACCAAAAAACCACCCACCCCACACCACCCCTTTGGGAATGTGGGCGTCGAATTCTTAAAATTGCTTCCTGCTGGGTATGGGCGAAGTTATCTTTATTCTGAAAAGAAAAATTTTGGGTTAATTGACAAATTCTAGGAAAGATAACTATATTCTTTGTTATCCATAATGCCAAAGTTCAGGGTTTATCTCAAGTCCTTGTTGAAGCAGTCTTTGAAACTGGATCATCTCAGCTAGCCATCTGAGAATTGCTCTAAGCACTTTGTAGTCCAAAGCTGATCTGTAGATGATGTTTGTGCGCTGGCGTTTCAGCCAAAAGCAGCCTATCTGCAGTTGCGTGTAGCTCCTGCAATTTAGCGGTAGCTCCCGCAGGCCTGAGTTGTTTGTAGCACTGGCTTTTTAAGCAAGTAACTCCAGCTGCGGCGCCTGAGTCCTAAGCTGAGCTAGGCCTGGGTTAGACCAGGGCTAAGCCGGAGCTAGGGAGGCAGGCCCGCCCAGGCGGGAAGCCGGACCCACTGCCAAGGCAAGCGGTTTTTTAATGAATTCTTGCCACGTTGGGCGCCAATTGTAGATGTATCCTGCTTGTTAAATAAGAAACACAGAGCCAGTTGCAGAGTTAAAAACCACCCACGAGGTCAGAGCCAAAGCAGAAAACCTTACCCTTCACTGCTTTTGCGGTTCCTCCTCTCCGCAAGAGACCTACTTCTGTGCGTCCTGTCTATTTAAAGACTTTCTGTTCTCCTCCCTCATTGGTTGTAACCCAGCCACATGACCTCCTCGTCACTGCCTGTTTGTACAGACCTCCAGGTCTTCTATGGTTGGTATTGAAATTAAAGGCGTGTGTCTGCTATGCTGGCTGTGTCCTTGAACACACAGAGATCCGCCTAGCTCTGCCTCCCAATTGCTGGGATTAAGGGCGTGCCCCACTACTGCTCGGCTTCTGCTCTGGCTTGCTCTGACCTCAAGGCAACTTTATTGACATACAAATAAAATCACATTTCAATACAAATAAAATATCACTATAAGTATCTTCATCTGAAAATTTTATTTTTTTCTTCTTGGAAGTTTTCATGACAGAAGAAATGTTTTTGAGGCTTTATAATAGTATCAAAACATAACTCACATTAAAAGTAATAATTTACTATGGAAATTCTCACAAATACTGAGTATTTATATACTAGTATAGCAAATCCATGTGTGCCCATCCTCCACCTTTGACACCTTTCAACAGGATTCTTTACTTTTTTTTTTTTTAACATCAATGCTAAATGGTGGGAAAGAGTCAATTAAGAGAAGTCATTATTGACAAGTGTCAAACTTTTCCAAAATGATGGAGGTGAGGCAAGCCATGTAGAAGTAGATTAAAGGGTGATGAAAGGAAGATAGTGAAAATGGTACTTCAAAGAAGTTTAGCTGTTCATCTGCATTCTTATGGCAAATACTTTGCCTGTATCTCCATATACCTGGCCACCAGTGCATATATTTGAGTCATTACAGACATAATAATGTATGTTTATATACTGCACATATATACTCCAATGTCCTTGAAGATATGATACTTTTGAGATCAGAAACATGATACTTTTGTCATTTTAAATAGATGTATTTCTTTTATAAGTACTTGGCCAGCTTGTATATATGTGTACCATGTAAATGTAACAGAATTTTCCCAAGTCCCTGTCCTGAGAAAATTCCTCCCAGAGTCCTGGGGAAGATGCTATGTTTACTTTATTACACTATGACAAAAAAATTAAATTATACAGCTTCAGTTTCACCCTGAGTCTCAGTTCCTCTCTGTACCTATATTTCGTCCCCTCATAGCCCTAGTAATAACTAAGCCCTTATGCTTTTGCTCTTATCTTTGTCCCCTGTTCCTTCATCTTTCCTTTCTCTTCTCTCCTGATCTGATTCACCTACAATCTACCAGAAACTTTTCCTTGCTCCTTACTCCTCAGCCTGAGCAATTCTCCTTTACCTTCTACAGAAAGTCTCCTTGTTCTTTCTTTCTTGACCATGAGACTCTCTGAATGCCTCTGGAATTCTGCTCCAGTCCATACTGCACCTGGTTGTGCAAAAGGCCCTATTGTCCTCAGTCAATCCACTGCAATGCCACTAGGCCTGGAGGCAAAGGATGGTCTGAGCTTCATTTGCACAAGAAACAAAGCTATGCATCTACTGCCTGCTTATCTCCTAGGCCATGTAAGGGTGTTAGTTACATAGAGAGAGGATCAGCAGTAGGTATTAGAAACTTAATTGTTTGCCAAAATGGTCTAGAAGTATATGGGCCCACAAGAATTTCATAGCAGAAGACATCTGAAATACTAAAAACTGAATAACATCAAATATTCCTTGATAAATGGCTTCCTCTAGAAAAATGCCTTCACATTTCTAGGTATAGCTTTAATATACAGCTGAATCTCTATAACATATTCTTGCAGCCTGCCATATAAATGCCTGATGTTCATGGAGGTCAGAAGGTATCAGATGCCCTGAAATTGTAATTGTGGATTGTTGTGGTCCATTTCTCCAAGCCTGATACCATTGTTTTATAACACAGTTGGAAAGTTTCTTTCTTAAAAAAAAAACCAAAAAACATAATTCTTTATTAATTCTTTGGGAATTTCACAACATGCACCCTAATCTCACTCACGTCCCAATCCCTCCATATCTGCTCCTCACCCCTGAAGCATGCCCCCAAACGAAAACCCCCCTGAAAATTAATTAAACTCAAAATAACAAAAACCTACCTTGCCCCTCCATCTTCCCAACACCCCTTCATTCATCCTAGTAGCACCAGAAGCTGCAGTGTGTCACACAGTATATACTTTTTTTCCAATCAGCCCTACCCATGAAATATTCATTGCAGTGAGCCATTGGTCTGGTCCAAGGCCTCTGGCACACCATCATCACTTGACTCTCAATAAAACTCCTCTTGGATACTGTTGCTTGAGTCATTGAGATCCTGTGGTTATTGTTCAGCAGGACCAGTCCCTTCAAGCATTCCAGAAGGTCATAGATGGGGTTTATGTTAGGATGAGCAAACCCACTGCCCAGGATATGAGTCTGAGTGGCAGCTGAGCTGGTTGGCTTGAACCACTAGGACTGGCCACCTCAGGTGAAGGGCAGTACCTGCTATCTTAGGCACATTCCCATGGTGAGGGATGGGACCACCTCTCCTGAGTGCAGGGCAGAGCAGCTCTTTCATGGGGAGTGGAACCAGCTCTCCTGCTACAGTGACCAGCAAGGGGCAGGGCCAGGTATCCCAGGGCCAGTAAGGGGCAGGCTAACTCAGCACAGCCCTCAGATTTTAACATGCATGGTTCTTATGATCCCCCATGGTAACACAGGCCATGGACATCATTACAGACCCCAGCTGCAGCAGCAATACAAACCTTTTGGCAGCAGCTCAGCCTGGATGTCACCATGGCCCCAGTAGCAATACAATCTACTCAAATCGGGAAGGTTTCTTTATGTCCAATACCTGTCATTATTCACATTTTTTAATTTTCTCATAATTTTTTATAGTTAGTTTGTTTGAATCAGGTTCCAGATGATATAGATTTTATGTTTTGTTGGCATGTCAAGTTTTATTTTAGTCTATGAGTCTCTTTTGTATTTTTCATGTAATTTGCATTTTGAAGTTAGTGAGTTGTTTGATCTGTCTGCTTGTTGTTAAGTGTAGATCTGACTGCATGAAGCCTGTGGTGGTTTGAATAAAAATCCTCACTACCCAGACTCATATTATTTGAATGCTTACTTAGTCACCAGGCAGTGGCACTATTTGAAAGGATTACAAAGATTAAGAAATATGGCCTTGTTAGAGGAAGGTTATCACCAGGGTGGACTTTGAGGTTTCAAAAGCCCATGCCAAGCCCAGAGTCTTTCTCTTGGCCTATGGATCAGGACGTAGCTCTTAGCTACCTGTCCAGCAGCATACCTGCCTGCTTCCATACTTCCTGCCATGATCAAAATGGACTAAATCTCCGAAATGTAAGTGAGCCACTTCAAATTAAATGTTTTCTTTTATAAGACTTGCTGTGATCATAGTGTATTTTCACAGCAATAGAACAGAGACTAAGATAGAAGTTGGTATCAGGGACTAGAGTGTTTCTGTGATAGGCTTAGCCATGCTTATGTTTGGAGTAATATGGAACATTTTAGAACTTTGGGCTAGAAAAATGGTTTGACACTTTCAGGGGGCTTAGTGGGCCATCCTAGTGGGAGCCTGGAAGACAGTGGTGCTGAAAATAATATAGATGCAGAGGAGAATATTAGTAAGTGATCAAGAGACTATTCATGTCATATTTTGGCAGAGAATGTTGCAGATTTTTGCCCTTCTCCTAAAAATCTGCCTGAGGCTAAATTGAAGTGTTTTTGATCAATGGCATTGGCAGAGGGGATTGCAAGACAGTCTAGTATTGACTGTGTCACTTGGTTATTACTGGTCACTCATATGCAGGTCTATAATTAAGAGGAGCAAACCAGTAAGCAGCACCCCTCCATGGTCTCTGTGTCAGCTCCTGCCTTCCAGTTCCTGCCCTGCTTGAGTTCCTGCCCTCAAGTTCCTGCTTTTGATGATGAACTGTTTGTTATATGGAACCATGAGTGAAATAAACTCTTTCCTCCCCAACTTCCTTTTGGTCACAGTGTTTCATCACAGCAATGATAACTCTAATGAAAAGAAAACCTAGAGGTAATATGTCTTCTATAAGCTGCCACTGGGATTGAAAAGGTTTTTGTTCTATTAAGCTTGACAGTGAGAAATGGATCCTGTGGAGATGACACATTCAGTCAATATTCATAAAAATTATTGAATTCTGATCTATGATTTTCACACATACAGACAGGTTGTGGCTCACAAGTCTAGTATATTATTTTATGCCTCCAATAACAGCATTTGGGATATTGGGGAGGATGGCAAGACAGGGCATTCTGAGCTTTATAGAAGGAGCCTTAAATTGTTAAATTTTCCCTTATTGGTGGCCTATCATTCCTTCTATATATGCTTCTTCAAGATGGAGAAAGAACTTTTGATATCAATTTACAAGGCAGGTTAAATAGAAATTTGACATTTTGGTAGAACTCTTTAGACACATATTTTGAAGTTGCTGTATTGAGAGTCAGGCTCACAATTTTGTGAGGTTTCAATTTTTAGCAGTGAAACTAGCAATAGAAGATAAAAGATCACAGACTTTCCATTGGCTTAATCACTTGCATAAGATCATTTTTTCTATTATCTTTTTTATGTGACATATTTTGATCATATTTTTCTTCCTCCAACTACTCCTAGATTTTCTCCACCTCTCTACATACCAAAATTCATGCTCCCACCCCAACCCTCCAAACAAAACAAAATAATATGAAAAATAAAACAAAACAAAATGAAACAAAAAGCATACCGAAAAACATGGAGTCCATTTTGTGTCAATGAACTAACTATTCCTCAATGTGGGGAATATGGTTGATACACGTATCTTTTTCCAGGGTAAGAACAATTTTTAACTAAGATTTGCTGTGGATATCGCTCTGTGTAAATAAAGTTCTGATTGGCCAGTGTCCAGGCAGGAAGTATAGGCGGGACAAGAGATGAGAATTCTGGGAAGTAGAAGGTTGGAGGGAGACACAGCCTACCGCTGCCATGAAAAGCAACATGTAAAGACACTGGTAAGCCACAAGCCATGTGGCAAAGTATAGACTAACAGAAATGGGTTAATTTAAGATAGAAGAAGCAGATAACAAGAAGCCTGCCAAGGCCATACAGTTTCTAAACAATGTAAGTCTCTGTGTGCTTTCTTGGTTGGGTCTGAGCGACTGTGGGACTGGCGGGTAAGAGAGATTTGTCCTGACTGGGCCAGGCAGGAAAACTCTAACTACAAGGATTTTTGTTTGTGTGATGGGGGTGAGGGGGTGTATGTGTGCTTGTTTTTTGATTATTGGTTATTGCTTCAAATATCTATTTTATTTTTGTCATACAGTTATTTGACACTATACTTTGTCCCAAGGTATGGGTTGTTTGTTTGTTTAGCATTTGCAGTACAGGGTATTGGACCTAAGGCTTCATGCATGTTAAGCAAGTACTCTGGCACCAAGATGTAGTTCTGTCACTTAAAAGAGAAAATGTTCTTCCTAGGGCTTATGCAGGGACACTTTGCTCAGCCTGGAAGGAGGGGACTGGACCTGCCTGGACTGAATCCACCAGGTTTAAATGAATCCCCAGTAGAGTCTTGGCCCTGGAGGAGATGGGAATGGAGGGGAGGGGATGGGGGGGAAGGTGGGGTAGGGGCGGGATGGGGGAGGACAGGGGAACCCATGGCTGATGTGTGTAAAATTAAAACACAAATATAATAAAAAGTCTTTAAAGGGACAAAAAAAAAAGAAAGAAAATGCTCTTTTAAACTCTAAGACAGGTCTCACTGAGTTGCTCTGGCTGTACTTCAGCTTGATCTGTAGCCCAGGCAGGCCTTGAACTTGACATCTTTGCACCTCAGCTTCCTGAGAAGCTGGAATGATAGGGCTGCTTTATCCACCATGACTGTTTGTCTTGATTTATAATAGAGATATGGAATGAAGGGCTATTAATGTAATTCAGTGGCATAAAATTTTCCTAGAATGCATGAGGCCTGGGTTCAATCCTTAGGACCACAAAAAATGTTGGATGTTTAGCCTTAAACAAGAGTAGGTATATATATATATATATACAGTATAACAAAATTAACTTTAAATTTGTAATAAACTAAAATCTATAGTAATGTAAAACATTTTAAACAAGTTGTTATTTATTCTATCATATCCATAATATCCCCTTTTCTTTTTCAGAAAGAATGCATTTATAATCAACCCTCTTTTAATAAAAATAAACATTTATAATAATTTTTTAGGAATTTGGGCACAGCTTCTCATACTACTTCCTGCTGGTTGAGGGCACTGGCAATCTTGTGAGGATCCTGTGAAAATGAAGAATTATGGTCAAGTCCTGACTGGAGTAGTGTGTGGGGCTGCATTGTCTGAGCCAGTTGCCTTGAACCTGTTGTGGATGTTGGATCATCTGGGTCATGGTGTCTTTGGAGCACTTTCTGGTACTATGAAAGCTAGTCCTCAGGAATGAGACTTTCTGGTCAGATCCACCTTGGTTCCTTTTGTGTCCTGTGCCTGAAATGCATGGTGACTTCACCAAGAAGGATTTACTTTTAATCCCTGGAAGGCAGTCAAAGGAAATATTAACATTTTATATTGTTTGGGGAGTTTCTTGCAATCCCCTGACCAACTATTTGAAAGGAAATTTCCTATACCTTGATCCTGAGGTTTTTATTCTCTATTTGTGTTGCTTGTCAAAGATGATGTAATTGTGCTTGTCAACTTTAAGGTTTGATGATGTCATAAAATTCGTCTGCTTAAAAAAGTGCTTTACTTGCTGGGTGTTGGTCAAAAAGTGAGTTACAGAAAAAAAGTGCTTTGCTGAATCAAAAAACACAATGAATATGTGCATTTGTTTCTTAAATAATTAAACTCAGTGTTAAGCAATATTCTTCATCTGTTCAGCAAGGACTTTGTTTTAAAGTAACTTTAGAATATTTTTGCAATCACTTAATTTTCTGAATATGTAAAATATTTCATTTATATTTCGGTTCTTGGCTTACCAATATTTGGCTTACAAGATAGCTATAGTGGTAGGCTAATTCACCATCCTAAATGAAAATTTGTTTGGGAACCTCTAACCACTACACAAGTAGAAGAAGTAGTCATCTAGGTTTTTGTTTCCTAAGAAAAATCTTAAGTAGGCTGATATTACAACTTCTAGACCATTCATGTTAAAAACAGACCTCTTTTACCTACCATCTAACTAGCATTTCTAAAAGCACAAATATTTGGTGTTAATTACTGTTTTAATGAGACCTAGTTCAACTACTAAAAATATTTGGACATCTGACACAGTGCAAGGTACTTTGGGATATTTGTTGAAGTGAGAGAGCATTTTCGCCTTGGAGTGTATGAATATATGAGAAATAATAAGTGGTAGTCAGAATTGTATCTCCCACTGCCTTCTCTCTCTGGTATCATACTTGTGAGTATATTATATTTTGTAGTAATGGGTTTTTTACATGTGTTACTATACTACATTTTCTGTGTAGACACAATATAATTGTGTGAACTCTATAAAGCAGAAGAGGAAACAGAGGTCAGATTGAGAAAACCAGAGGTGCTATGTGGAATGTTGAATGAAATCATTCCTGCTACCAACCAGTGGAGACCACCACCTTGGGAAGTACCTTGATTTTAGCCGGGTTGAGACCATTAGCACAGAATCAGCTGTGAGGCATCAGGTTTCTAACTCACAGAAACTTTTTGAATTCACCAAGTTTGTGATAAGCTGTCATAGAGTGAATATAAAACAAGGGTTTCATGACTTCAGACCAATGAGGATTGGAGACTTACCATTTCCTGTAAGTAGAGAGAAGGCCAGAGCCATGTGACATCTAGCAAGGAAAGTTGCATATAGGAAGTGGAACCAGCCCCCCAAAGGAGATGTATGTTGTAAGTAACAAAGGTGGAGGAGCAGAGCTATCTAAGACCTTTGAAATTAAAATTGGAGACACTGGACATGGAGCACTAGGAGTTGGTACTTGCCCTGCTGGGTTTAAGTCTTAATTTGGTCCAGTATTTTCTTACTTTTTCACCCCTTTGAAATGGGAATCTATGCTTTATAATCTGTGTTGTTGTGTGCTCAAAGTATATAATTTATGTAATTTACTTTTTTATTTTATAGGGAGTCAGAGATAAGGAATGGACTTGAGTCTCAAAGACTTTTTAAACTTTTAAACAATGTTGAAACTGTGAAAGACTGTGGGGATATTTGAAATTAGACTAAATCAATCTTACATTGTTATATGGCCAAGAGGTTATAGGGGTGAGGGAGCAGAATGCAGTATGGTTTGAATGAGAAATGCCCCCCATAGGCTCATGTATTTGAACACTTAGTCACCCACTGATGTTGTTTGGGGGAAGTTATAGACACAGTAGATTGTATTCACAGTCAGGATGCAGACAGTGAGGAAAACCAATGCTCAGCTCCTTTCTCTTTTTTTATTCAGTCAAAGACCATAACCCTTAGAATGATACACCTTCATTTAGGGTAAATCTTCATACTTCAATTAATCTAACCTAGAAATTCCCTCAAAGATGATTCTCTGTCCCAACAAAACTATAACAGGATTAACCACCACAATTAACCTATGATCTTTGAGTGAGAGAATGCAAACATGATACTTACAAGTCCTTTTTTTTTTTTTTGGTGTCTCAGTTAGCCTTTCTAAGTAGAGCCTGTATCACTAGAGCCAAAATAAGGACTCAAAATGTAGAACACCAAAATTTCTTTGAAACCAGTAATGTGCAAAGCTATTGCAGGAAGCACCAAGGTCAATACTAAAGTCTGTTCTGATAAAAATAGCATGCTGAATGAAAGAAGGCCAGGTCAAACAAAAGCATTGATGATGCATTATTTCATGTATATAAAATTCTAAAAGATTAAAAAAAAAACTCTAGAAGATTAAAACTAATTTTTGGTAACAGAAGGCAAAAGAGTAGTTGCTTGGGGAAAGAAAACTAGTGGGAAATCAGAGAGAGTTATTACAAAAAGTTACAAAGAGCCTTTTAGGATGCTGAAAGTCAATAATCTTGAGTGTGGTAATTATTCCAGGGTGTAAACATATGCTATATGTTTTGACTAAATGAGTATTTCTTAGAAATGCATACACTGGCAATCATACTGCAAAAATAAGCAATGGAATTATCACTACAAAAATTCTAAGAAGGCTTGTGAGATGTCTCAGTGAGTAAAAGGCATCTGTTGCCAAGCCTGATGCCCCAAGTTCAATCTTTGGGACCCACATGGTGGGTAGAGGGTTGTCCTCTTTTTCCACCACATGTGCACACACATTCTCTCTCTCTCTCTCTCTCTCTCTCTCTCTCTCTCTCTCTCTCTCTCTCTCTCTCTCTCTCCTTTCTCTATATTTATGTGTCTCTCTGGGTCTGTCTATCTGTCTCTCTGTCTCTGACTCTGTCTCTGTCTGTCTCTCTGTCTCTCTCTGTCTGTCTGTCTGTCTGTCTCTCTCTCTCTCTCACACACACACACACACGCGCACAGTGATTAGGGCAAGCAGAGGCTTTGTAGGTGCTAAAAATATTTAATTTCTTGACATGTGTGGTGCTTTCACTGGTGCTGACCTTCCAGTTACTCATTAAAGTATCTCCTGAATTTGTTTTATTTTATAATAAAAAAGGAAAATAATGAACAATAACTAATAAAAACAAGTAGATTTAATAATCAAGATAAATATAAAAAAAATTCATCTTTTTAGGTTTAAGAATGAAGTAAGATAAGCATAGCATGGGCCAGATGTGGTGGCACATACCTTTAATCCCAACACTCAAGAAGCAGAGACAGGCAGATCTCAGTGAGTTCAAGGCCAGCCAAAGCTACATATTTAGATCTTTTCTGGGGAAAACAAAGTAATGTTACAAGATTTTTTCTATGTTTATAATCAAATTCCCCTCATATCTCAACAAATCTCATGTTTTAAATACCTTTACATACTTACAACTCATGTATCATACTGCACATTCACATTTTTTTTTGTGAAAAGCAGAGACATATAAAAATAATATCATGACTTCCCATGTGCAGAATTTTAGAGGCATTGCTATTAACCCCTGATTTGAACATTATCTATTTCAATGTTGTCACTTAATGTCATCTTGAGGTGATACAATGAGAGGGACATAGAGCAGGGAGGAGGGGGAACAGGAGGAACAAGATGAGGAGCCAAAGCAAGACAGAAGAGTCTGAAGGTATATTGAAATGATAAACAGTTTACATAAAGATATAAAAAAAACCATAACTGTTTAGACCTAATGATAAACTTTGCAGGTTGTTAGACTGACTTAGCAAACAAAAATTTAAATACAGTTGCCATCCACCAAATCTTATCAATTTAATACTGTGAATGACAATGTTAATTTAGACTAATGACAAAAGATTACACACTTTCATGTAAAGTTAAAAAGTGTAGTCTTTAAAGATACAATTATATAGTATTATTAGGTAGCAGAATATATGAGTGGAATTGAAATATGCACTAGAGATATGAAAGTAAAATCCAGGATTAGAACAAAAGGATGACAGTGCCCTTCAAAATAATTTACAAATAAGAGATAATGCTGATCAAATTCACAATGAAATTATTTGTGGATCTAGACTAACTCTAAAATCACCAAGAACAATTAATATCAGAGTGAACAATAAAATACTCTAAAAATAGAGGAAAATAGAAGGTTTCACCAATTATATTTAAAGGATAAAATCATTTCTGCAGAAATAGATGAAGTGGATGAATGAAATAGAAACAATCTGGAAAGATATGTTCTATTATGTAGCAACTGCTGTGTAAAATACAGTCCTATGTAACATATTACAAAGAATAAATTGCTCAATAAAAGTGTTGTTAGATTCATTTTTCTCTGTGTAGAATACTGTAAAATTATAGCACATACCACTGGCAAATATTAATGTAATATGAAATTAATGAGAGTATAAAAATAAATACTTCAAAATTATAGTACAAATTATAAGAGCATATTTTCATGATTAAAGAATGAATTATTCCTTAAAATGATAGCAAAACTCATGAAGTGAGATACTAATAATCTAGCTAAAAGATTAATTTCTATAACATAAATAAGTCTCCATGAGTGTATATAAAAGACAAATAGATGAGCCGGGCAGGTGGCACATGCCTTTAATCCCAGCAATTCGGGAGGCAGAGGCAGGCGGATCTCTATGAGTTCGAGGCCAGCCTGGGTACAAAGTGAGTTCCAGGAAAGGCACAAAGCTACACAGAGGAACCCTGTCTTGAAAAACACCAAAAAAAGACAAAAGACAAATAGACAAGATATATTCAGTCATAATTCTTCACATTTATAAGTATACTAGGAAAGCTAACAAACTTATGAATGTATTCTTAAAATGGTTTAAATGATAGTGTAAGCTTATAGCTATCATGTAAAAATACGTTTGAAAATACTTGTGGAAAAAAGCAGAACTTCTTTACACTCTTGGTGGGAATGTAAATTCATGTAAATCTTCTGAAAATAAAACAGAAATATCCAGTAAACAAGAAAATGTAAAGATCTTAGGACTTAATAATTTGTTCTTGCTGTACTTGTGAAGGGGTTGAACCTACACTTCTAAAACAACAGGATCTTCATGACACAGGACAACAACAAGATATCCAAGAGGAGCTCCAGTGAGAGTCCATTATAGGTGGTGTAACAAAAATCAGAGTCCTCCATCTAGACCAATGACTTGTGGCAATGAACACTTGCACGTAAAGCTATACAGAATAAAGGGTAGACTGTGACTCAACAGGCCACACTAGAGCTTCCACAGCAGGATTCTTCTTTTTTGTTTTTGTTTTATTTTTTGTTTTGTTTGGGTTTTTTTTTTTTTTTTTTGGTTTTTCTTTTAAATTTGGTTTGATTTTGGGGAGGTTGCAAAGGCAGAGAGGGTAGATATGAGGAGACAGGGAGATAAGTGGATCGGAATGCATGATGTGAAATCCACAAAGAATCAAAAAAGTTAAAAAACATTCTTCAATAATTGAACAAGAAGATACCAAGAAAGAGTGCCCACTGCCATTCTATTGTGTATAAAAGAAATTCATAACGTATTATAATCTAGATCTGTGATACATTATTTCATTGAAGTTGGAAAGAATGAATCCTATTTTCTTGTATTTATATGGATAGGGCACAAAGGCATAACATTCAGTACAATGAAAAGCAAAGTCCTCAGTTGTATGTATCATAACCATTTGGTATACAATTTTAAAGTGTAGAAAATAATTTTTTACATATGTATGTAATAATAGTACAAAGACATGGATTGGAAAGACATACTCAGTTATGTGTATATTTTTCCAAGAGTGAATGAGACCAGGGAAGAAATAAAGGAAAGGCATATGATGTTGTTAAAATCAGTTATTTAATATTATACAACCAATTGATTTGCTCTTTCTGAGGAATACTATCTCTCCTACTCAGTTTTCCTGAGTTGCCTTGTTGTTCTTTGTGTAGGTTTCTCCTTCCATGTTAGGATGTCTCTTGGTGTTAAGATGTATTTATGTATTTAGTAGTGTGTGTGTGTGTGTGTGTGTGTGTGTGTGTGTGTGCGCGTGTGCGCGTGCGTGCGTGCATGTTTGTGTGTGTGTGTGTGTGTACAGTTAAACAAAAAGAGGCTATGAATTTGAAAGAGTGCTGGTAGGGAGTACATGGAGGCTTTTGAAGAAGGAAAGGGAAGGAAGAAAGTGTAGTTATATTATCATCCTTAAAAATAAAATAAAAGTTATCTAAGTTTGTTCCAGATGTTATAATAAAATGGCCTGAGTAAGTTAGAAAAACAATGATTTTTACAGTTCCACAAATCAGGAATACTAATATCAAGGCTGTACCAGACAGTGCCTGAAGAAAGCCTACTTCTAGTACAAAGACCTTTCTATTGAGTTGTCATTTGGGGGAAAGGGCTTGAAATTTCTCTGTCCCCCCCCCCCCATTTGTACTTGGGATTAAACCCAGGACTCTTGAACATTTTAAGAAAATGCTCTTCTACTGAACTATATTCAATCCTCTGTAATTATTTTTTAATTTCACTCTTGGGCATATACCAAAAGGATGCCTCATCTTCCCACAGAGACACTTGCTCAACCATGTTAATTACTACTCTATTCATAATAGCCAAAAACTGAAGACAGCTTAGATGTCTTTTGACACATGACTGATTAAAGAAAATATGGTACATTTTCATAGTGGAATATTACTCATCAGTTAAGAAACACAAAATCCTGACATTCACAGGTAATGGATGGAGCTAGAAAAATTATCCTGAGTGAAGTAACCCCAAAAGACAAATATGGTTTGTATCTGCCTCTATGTAAATGTTACATGCTTAGTCATTGATAAGCAATCTACAATTAGTATAAACCACAGAACAAGGTATAGAATAAGGGACTCAAGGGGAGGGAAGGATTTCCTTAGGAAGGGGAAATAGAATAGTTATGGAAAGGGGGGCAGGAAGATCAAATGGGGAGGGTGAGAAGAGTATAATGGAAGGAATACAGAGTGGGACAGCTAAAACTAAGGGCCACTTGAGGAGTCATACAGAAATGTAATATGGTAGAAGCTTCTTAAAATCAATACATATGTAAAAGATATCTGAATTGGAATCACCAACTAATGGGGCAGACAGTGCCCGAACCAAGTATCTCCTGCCACCAAATGAAACTTCCAGTGCTAGGAATGGGTTACATCTAATCAAGTTCTTGGAAACTCCCAAACAACCCAGGATATTGGTAAGGCTATTTGGTTGCTTCCCACAAACTGATGGTAAGGCCCTATTACTGTAGAAAACACCTATATAACTCACTGAACATGGCGAAGTTGAGCTGGTTCCTACCTAGTACCTTTACTATTGTTCATGGTACTGAAAGCTACTCTGCACACTACCAGAAGATAGATAAAGGTAAACATCAACTTAGCTATAAACCCTGCGATCTAGAGTGGTGATCAGCCTGCAAGTTACACTGGTACAATAGTGGCACAAACACTGTGGGAGTAACTAACAACTATATGACTGGAGTTAAGTCTCATTTAATGAGTTGGAGCCCATCACTGGCACTGCTTGGGAAACCAAAATCATGAGACCAGATAGGTCAGCAACCTAAGGGAAAATCAAATGCTACTGATTTGCTAAAAGAACATAGCAATAAAATGAATCCTATTGACATTTCATTAAGCTTGGAGATCAGTATCTTGCTCAATCATCACCAGGAAAGCTTCCTACTGCAATAGATTGGAACAGATACACAGACCTACAACTAGACAACATGCAGAGAGTGAGAGTCCTTTAGAACTGTCAGTAAATGGGATGTCTTCGTCAAACAGTTCCCCTCTGAGTTTAGGGAACTCTGCAGAAGATGAGATAGAAAGATTGTAGGAGCTAAAGGGGATAGTAATAAGGGGACAAGGCCTTCTAGACATAGCAGGATTGACACAAATGTGAACTCACAGAGACTGTGGCAGCATGCACAGAGTCCTAGGGCTGAGAGGAGAAATAGACATAAGCCCCAATTTCTAATCTAGAAGCTATCTCCAATTCTCCAAATGACAATCACTTGCAAAAGAAAAACCAGTTTTCTCTAATGGACTGTCACTGTGTGTACAAGCCATACTTAAGGGCAGACCCCCATGCCTAGCAGTAGATGGCCAGCACAAAATAAACTCAGTGATACTGAAGTTTTGGAATTTTTCTCTCAAAATGTGTTGTCTGACCTCCCCCCCCCCCCACCGCCACCCACTTCCTTAAAGGTCTTTTGATTATATATTATGGTCACTGATTTTATGTTTATGGGTTTTCTGTGTGTGGAGGTAGGGGTGTGTCTCAGCACCTATACATGTATTTTTGTGCTTTTTATTTGGCTCTTGTTTCCCATTTGTTTTGTCCTGTTCAGTTTTTTGTTTGTTTTGTTTTATATAATTTCATTATATTATTTTTTAACTGTTGAGTTGTATCTCTAGCTCCTATTACATACATTTTTAGATGCTTGTTTGTATTCTAATGAGAGAAAGAGAGAGAGAGAGAGACAAATGGAGACCTGGAGAAGGACAGTAGCACGGGGTGGTGGGGGAGCGGTTCCTCAAACAGTAGTCTATAATAGTGTGGCGACATGTGCCACAGCCCAGGACAAAACTGCAGAGGAAGTCCTGGCTGTCTCAGGTTCCCTGAGCAACACCAGCTGTACATTTGTGAGAGAGAGAGAGAAAGGGTGTGGATTTCAGTGGGTGGGTTAGTGGGGAGGATCTGAGAGGAGCTAGGGGAGGGGACACAATAACCAGAATATATTGTATGAAAAAAACTACTTTAAATAAAAATAAATAAATGGAGTTGGGAGGTGGGAGAGAGGAAGATATGAAAAAATGTATTGTAAGAAATTCTCAAAGAGTAAATTAAAACATCATGACAAAATATGTTCACATAAAATAAGAAAATAAAATGGAGCTTTGCTTTGAGGCGTCTACTTTATTCTTGGTCCTATGCAATTTCTTTCCTTCACTTTTCTCCATCCTTGTCTCTTTTCTTCTACTTCCTTCTCCTCCTGTGTTAGTATTCTCTTTCTCATTGTTTCTCTGTGTGTCTCTCTGTATATCTCCATCTTGTCCATCTCTCTGTCACTGTCTCTCTGTGTCTCTGTCTATGTCTCTGTCTCTCCCTGTCTCTCCCCCTTCCTTCCCACTGTGAAAATAGCATCTTTCTTCTAATATAGTGTTGCTTCACAATGGGCCTGAAATGGCTCCAAGAAACCATGAACTAAAGCCAGTGATGAGGGTTTGGCAAAAACAGTAAAGATTTCTTCCTTTAATTAAAAAAAAGACAAAGAAATGAAAAAATTTTGACACAACACACTTGTACTAAGTTTTCACTTTTGTCTTGTACTCACTCTATTTCCCAGACAAGCTTTGAAATGGTATTCCTCCAGGCCATGCCTCCTAAGTATCTCATATTAAAGGCCTATGCCATCAGTCCCTGCTCTGAGATCTCATTATAAGGACACTAATCAAATTCATGAGGACACAGCTCATTGGTGTAGGTCTTCTGACTGTTTGTGTATTGTTAACTATTACTCTATATTGCATCCAAAATGTGTGAAATAGACATTATTTTGGTATTAATATGTACCTTTAATTCATACACTATAATTTTAGGATATATAAAGATAAAACAAACTTTTCTTCCACATTTGTTTTGCTGTATTTATATAACCAAAGAATATCATTGCCTCAAGAAAGAGCCGAGAGAAACATGTCGGATGAGTTATTTTATAACTTAATATTTTTATTAATAATATTTTGAAATTTTATGTTCATTGGTGATTTGTCTTTGTGTGCATGTCAGAAGTCCTGGAACTGGAGTTACAGACTGATATGAGCTTCCATGTGGGTGCTGGGACTTGAACCCAGGTGCTTTGGAAGAGCAGCCAGTGCTCTTTAACTGATGAGCCATCTGTCCAGACCCATAACTTAACATTTTAATATCTTTTATTTTAAAAATTTTAAAGCTTTAATTTCTGGTTGGTCAGAAACTATATCATTTTGTCAGTCAACCAGAAATTAAAGCTTTAAAATTGAATGGCCAGGTGGTGGTGGCACACGCCTTTAATCCCATCACTGGGGAGGCAGAGGCAGGTGGATCTCTGTGAGTTCAAGGCCATCCTGGTCTACAGAGCAAGATCCAGGAAAGGTGCAAAGCTACACAGAGAAACCCTGTCTTGAAAAACCAAAAAAAAAAAAAACATTGAATGATAAAATCAAGGTAATTAACACATAAACGATACCTCATATTGTGATAACAACTAAAAATACACTTTTATCTATTTGCAAGTATACATTGTATTTTACTAATTGTAGTTACCATATTGCACAATAAATGCCTGACAAATTTTCCATCTATCTAACTTATCTGTATATCCTCATTGTCCTTTTTACTAAGGTCCTAGCTACTATCCTCCTACTCTTTGATTTTTTTAGATTTCAGATATGTGAGATTAGATAATGTTATCTCACTTAGTATAGGTCTTCAAGTTCATATTGTTTCAAATGGAAGCTGTAAGACGAGTCTTAATTTTATTATTAATAAAAATCCAGAGGCAGATATTGGGGTGAAAACTGAGAGATCAGAGAAGCAGAAAGAAGCCATCCACATTCTTACTGCTGGGAAATTCTCAGTCAAAAAAGACCTACTTCCTGTATACGCATGCCTATATCCTTTCTGTGCCCTGCCTTCTCACTTCCTCTCTCCACCCAGGTACATCACTTTCCTCCTTCCGCCCAGCTCTATCACTTCTTCCAGACTTCTATGGTCAACTACTGCTGGGATTAAAGGCTCTGTTCCCAGTGTGGCCTTGAACTCACAGAGATCCAGATGAATATCTGCCTTTCAAATGCTAGGATTAAAGGCGTGTGCTACCTGTCCTTTATGTTTAAATCTAGTGGCTGGCCTTTTCCTTGGATCCTCAGATAAGCTTTATTGGAATGAACAAATAAACTATCACCACAAGGAAGCGTTTCTGATTCCCCACCAGTTTGACATGCTGATATAATTGCTTTTGGATATTTATCCAGAAATGAAATTGTTGAATCACATGGTAGTTTGAGTTTGCGGTTTTTGAGGCACATTTATACTGGTTTCCATAATGGCTATAATGATTTACAGTGCTTTCAATAGCACATAATGATTCCTATTTCTTTCATTTTCTTGTCAATCATTGTTTGCCAATTTGATAAAAGTCATTCTAACAGTTGTGACTTGATATCACAATTTTAGTTTTCTTTCTTTCTTTATTTGAGACAGGGTCTCACTACATAGGTAAACACAGGCTGGACTTGACTCTGAGTTATGCATGTCTTTATCTCAGGAACGCTAAGATTAAAGGCATGTGCCACCAAAGCTGTGCTTTTATTTGAGGTCTTCTGATAAGTATTTTATGTCTTATTTATTTTTCTATTGCTGTGAAGGGACACCATGACCAAATAAACTTACAAAAGAAAGAGTTTATTCTGAGGCTTACAGTTTAGAGAGTAAGTCTATTCCTGACCACCATGGTGAGGAACATGGTAATAGACAGTCAGGCATAGTGTTGGAGAAGTAGCTTGAGAACTCATATTTTATCTTCAAGCAGGAGGCCGAGCCGAGAGCTAACTGGGAATAATATGGGCTTTTGAAACCTTTCAGACCACTGATAGTGACACCCTTTTTAACAAAGACACACCTCCTATTCTTTCTCAAAAGTTCCACCAACAGAGGCCCTTCTCATTTAAACCACCACAAACACTTAAAGATTTAAAGGACTGTGTTTAATATACCATACAATTGGAAACAGCAAGAACTGATGATATACAAACTAGTTTGCCTCTCTCAAAATAGATGAGTTTGAACCAAGGAATAGAGGGGGAGGAAAGGGAGAGAGGAAATGGAGGGAGGAAGGGACGGAGGGAGGGAGGGAAGGAGAAGATGGGAGAGATATAAAGAGAGAACTATAAGAGATATAAAGAGGAACAAGTAATGGTGTTCTCTAAAGCAAAGGAACTCTGTCTTTCTTCATAGGATGGCTACTGGAAATAGTGTAGGATATAAGTGTAGCATGATTCTTGAGTAAGTAAATGGCCAAAGCATATGAATTTGATGGAACCCCCACTGAGCCCTATTTACTTTACTATGATGCTTGCTCAAATTCCATGCCTCTAGAAAGTATTGGGAGGAATTTGGAATGATGTAGACCACAGACAGACAGACAGACACACACACACACACACACACACACACACACACACACACACACATACACACACACACACACACACACACACAAACTAGCAATTGGAATAAAGCCAGATCATGCATGAAATATCAACTAACCACTAAAATAGACATCACAGCAAATGTCAATGGAAATGGAAGCCAAAACCATATGCCTTTCATGTTGTTCAAAGAATGAATGTATTAGTTACTTTCTGTTGATGTGACAAAACACCATGACCCAAGGCAACAGAAGGAAGAGAAATTTTATTTTGGCTTGTGGTTTCAGAGTGGTAAGAGTCTGTTATGTCAGGGAGGTATGACTGCAAGTGGCTGGAGCAGAAAGTTGAGTGGTAACATCTTCTACCACAAGCACAAAGCAGAGAAAGCAAACTGGTAGTGGAGCAAGGCTATGAACTCTCAAAACTCTAGTGATGCATTTCCTGTAACAAGGCTGTAACTCCCCCAAACCACCCCCAATAGTGCCATCAAATGGGGACAAAGGGCTTACATACATGACCCTATGGGGGACATTTCTCATTCAAACCACCACAGCGCATAACTATACTTAGTCATCAAATAGAATAGGGGGGCATTATAGAAATGGGTTACTTAATATTTCAATGGTAGTTAGACATGAAAGACAAGTAAATATTATATTATCTATACCCATCTCAATGAACAAAATTGGGGGTTACATCATCATCATCATAATAGTGTAATAGTGGGGAAGGGAGTTTTACAGGAAGAGTAGAAAAGCCTAAAATATTATGGAAGCCCAAAGTGTTAGAGAAATTATCTTTAGAAAAGAGAACAGGAAAGTACTGCTTTATGAGTAATTCAGAAAAGAAATGATTTAAGATGCAGCTTGATAAACCACTGCTAGGGCTTACAATATTTCTAAGAATTTTAGAGTCAGGGACACTAAAGTAGATAGTTCTATTCAGGTAATATCTGTTAATTTTCTTCCCAGTAATTTTTTTATTATTTTCATTGCCTGTAATAAATATTCTGTGGACTATTTATATAATTTACCACTATCAAAACATACTATTTCTGCATATGTTTTTGCCAGTAGTGTTAGTTTCCTCCTCTAGATCTTGTCAGTAACAGTTAGTTGATATTTTTTTGGTGATATTTTGCTATTTATTACATCTAAATTCATTAATAACATTTTTCAGTAAGCAAGAAGCAATCTTTTAAAGTATGATGTCCTTTAGTTTATTCTTTGATAATTTGGAAACATACATTTATTTTCTTGTTGTTGTGGGGATTTTTATTTGGAGACAGAGTCTCACTCTTTTATCCCTGGCTAGCCAAGAATGTCCTATGTATATCAATCTGGATTTGAACATATGGCCTCTGCTTAGGTTTTGTGATCAGAGACATGCACCATCACATCCAGCTGGGGGAGAACTATTCTAGTAAATTATGTATTTATACAAACATTAATTCAAGGGTATTTATTTTTATTCTGTTAATTATAATCACATTGATTATTTTATTATTGAAATTATGCTATTTGTGATGTACATTTTAAATATTATTATGTGCTACTTTGACATCTTATGATATCAGGAGGCCCTCAAGTGGCTTACCTGCAAGTTCCCCAGACAATCTTCCTTATCATGGGGACCATTAACTTCTGGTTTACTCCTAATAGGAGGCTTTAATTCCTTTCTAGCTCAGGGTAGGAAATAGAGACTATAGTGATATTTTATTTGTTTTGAAATGTGATTTTATTTGTATGTTAATAAAGTTGTCTTGAGGTCAGAGCAAGCCAGAGCAGAAGCTGGGCAGTAGTGGTGCACGCCTTTAATCCCAGCACTTGGGAGGCAGAGCTAGGTAGAACTGTGTGTGTTCAAGGACACAGCCAGCATGGCAGACACACGCCTTTAATCTCAATAGCAACCATAGAAGACCTGGAGGTCTGTACAAACAGGCAGTGACGAGGAGGTCATGTGGCTGGGTTTACAACCAATGAGAAAACAGAACAGAGAGTCTATAAAAAAGACAGGACACACAGAAGTAGGTCTCTTGCAGAGAGGAAGGACAACAGAAGCAGTGAAGGGTAAGGTTTTCCGCTCTTGCTCTGACCTCGTGGTTTTTAACTCTGCAATTCGTTCTGTGTTTCTTATTTAACAAGACGGTTACATCTACAAGAGACTACTTATATCTTCTCTAGAGTAAAAACCTGCCTTCCACAGTCCTGAAATTTACTGTTTCCAAACATAACACCCCTGTAGCATGCTGTAAACTCACCACAGAGCTGTGAGTATATGTGACTATTGTCACTTTTGTTTGTCTAATGCCAAATGTTATGCATTCAGCCATCTCTGTAACTCCCCAATCCCTCCATCATTATCAAAGTAAAGAAGGTGAGCCCAAAACAGCATGTCAAGTGATTAAGAGTATCTGAATGTTTATGTCCATTTAAAAATTATATTGCAACCTAATTTCAAATGCCACTGAGTTAAGAAATGTTGCCTCTGGTGAGTGATTAGGAAAAGAGTATTCTGCTTTCATCAAGAGTCTTTCAGGTGCTGTGTGCTTCCTTCTATCATGACTATGCTGGTCACTTGATCTTGGACTTCCAATCCTGGAAACCTATGAGTGACACATATGTTTTACTGTTTGTAAATCACCCATGTAAGCTATTCTGTTATAATAGCTTGAGCAGACTAACACAGGAGTATTTCAGATTCACTCCTTTAAGAGTCCAACTTACAGAAGTGTTGAACCCTAGAGCAAAATATATATATATAATGAAACAGGAATATATTGTTTTAGAAAGTACAGAAATGCTCACTTGAGTTTTGCAAAGGAAACACATAATCAAAGCTGTTTCCAACAACCCACATAGAATATTACACATTTTCCAAAGTTTAATACTTAGTAATCATGTTCATTGCACTTAGCTTCATATTCTTTAATGATAATTCTCAAAAGACTTTTTAATAGTAATATTGTGTCATAGAGCCAAAGAAATGTACCAGACTTTTTCACTGCATGGAGTTTACTAACAATTGGATTTATGCAGCATTAGGAATTTCCTGTGTCTTCCAGTACCTTGCCAGGTACTATACCTATGTTGATCCCTAATGGAGATGTCAGACATGCTCTGTAGTAAGTCACTTTTACACTAACAGTCAGTTAACCTGCTACAGGTTCCTCAAGAAGTATCACACAACAGGAGACAGAAGTACAAGCATTCCTTTTTTTTTTTTTTTTTTTTTTGGTTTTTTGAAACAGGGTTTCTCTTTGTAGCTTTGCGCCTTTCCAGGAACTCACACTTTTAATCAAATCAATTACACGAAGCAGGCTTAGGCATATACCATAAGTTCATAGATTCTGACAGGGAACTATATCAGGGTTAGTCTTATGACAGAATTAAACAAACTAGGCTTGACTTTTGGTTTAGTTTTGTCTGTGTTTTATCCAGAGTTTCAGTAACTGAGAAATTAACCTCAAAATAGAATTCCATCTATAAGAGAGAATCTATAAAATAAATAAATGGATTAGAGTATGTTTTAATAAGTGACTAGTATGCAATTAATATAACCTAAAATATTTTGTTTCGGTGGTAGTAATATAGGCATTTTTTGTGTTTTGTTAGTTATAGTAAATATAATTTAAAGCACTAGAAAATGAATATATTAAATTACAGTTATTCCATTTAACCAGTCACTCTTTGCCTAACAATTATGAGATTATGATATATCCCAAGATACAGTCCCTCTCTATTTCTTTCTTCTCTCTCTGTCACTCACTTGGATATTTTCTTCCTATTTTTCTTTTTTAAATAGTTCTCAGTATGTTTCCTAAACTAGACTCAAAATTCTAGGTTCAGGTGATCCTTCAGCCTCCTTTTAAAATGAAAATGCCTTTAGTGTAAACTCAAAGGCCACATAAGAAAAATAGGATGACTATTTTAACAGTCACAAACTTACTTATTTACATCAAAGTAAAATTTCCACAGTTGCTTATCCACTTTAATCAGAGCATTGGCTTTACATTTTGGCATGTAAAGTTCCATAAAATATATTGCAACTAAAACTATTTGAATAACTTAGCAGCAGATTCCATACATAATTTGTGCTTGCTTCTAAGGTACCTCAAGTTTTTCTTGTCATTTGGTATCTGAAAATTTTGCTGCCATTTTCCCTCTAGATAGCAAAAGTAGTTCATATCCATTTTCTAAAAATATGATGTCATTAAAACTTAGCAAGTAGTTAATTTCCTCACAAGCTATCAATTTCCCCCAACCCTTAACACTGCTGAACACAGTATATATATGGAATATGCATTTATCAAAAAGGAAATTGTTGTGTGAATAAATCATAATACCTACTCTATACACAGATGGTCACCATTTATCAATAGCTCAAAGAGTCAAATCACTCTTATCTGACTGGTCTGATGGTTATTTATCAACACTGAGTGAAATGTTGTTTCATAAATTAAAATTTAGCTTTATTTCCGTTTAATTTTATTTTCTCAAATACCTCTGAGGTAGTTATTTTTGGTTTCTTAATATAAAAAAATCAATTTAACTAAAAGTGGAATGATCAATTGCATAAAGCCTCATGATTAATAAGTAGCTGAATGGGGGGGGGTCCTTTTTAAGACAGGATTTCTCTGTGTAACCCTGGCTGTCCTTGAACTTGCTCTGTAGACCGAGCTGGCCTTGAACTCACAGAGATCTGCCTGCCTCTGCCTTCTGAGTGCTGGGATTAAAGGCGTGCACCACCTCTACCAGCAAATAGCTGAATCTTATCATTCTAACATGTTAATGTCTTTTCACACTTCACTATCCCTCTTTTTCTTTTGAATATATATCCCAAATAGGTTGCTGTGCCACATGGTAGTTCTGATTTTTTTATTTCTTAGTTTTTGAAGATACTCTTTCCATAATGTATGTGCCAATGCACATTTCTTACAAGACATCACTCTCATCTGTGTATCTGGCATTATTCCTTGTTGTACTGATGAGATTCACAGTGGACCACATGGGTCAGATTTCATCACGTACTGAATTTCTGGTATCTAAAGAGGTCCTTGTCCTCAAAAAACTTGCATTGTATCATGGAAATTATCAAGTGGGCATTTCACAATCCAATGTAAAGCAAAAGAAGCTTAGGCACCTAACAGTGACAGTATGATTGGAAGAAATGTCAAAAACAAGGGAAAATTACAAGAGATTCATAAGGAGATAAAATAGGAATTATGCAGGAAGAATCATACTGAAATTGCATTTTAGAAATTTTTTAAAAACATATAAAAAGATATGAGACTGTGCCATTAATGGTTAAGAAAATTATAAACATGTTTGTAGAAGTATAAAAGAAGTACATAAGTAGGCAGAGTTTTAAACATCACTTTACAAGTATTTGCTAATATGGAAAGGTAATAGGAAGTCAGTGTTTTGTTTTGTTTTTCAGCAGCTGAAGAAAGACTCTTATTAGGGGTGAGGAAACACACTCATCTAGGTGGCACACACAGATAAAGACTCACCACAAAGCAGAAGGGGGACTCGAGATGCTGAAGTCTCCAGTACAGAAAGATCTGGACGAAGACAGAAATGATTAGAGTAAGACACATTACGGGAACCAGGAGAGTGTTACCCTAATGGAGGGAAAATAATGCTTAATATTTTTCATTATTTATTATAATAATAAACTATTATCATATCTGGGGCTGAGGATTTATCTCAGTGGTAAAGTGCTTACCTGGTGTGTGCAGTCTCCTCTACTGCAAAAACTAGTTATTACCCTTTCATCTGAACTTGAGAAATAAGCCGACTTGCAGTCTCAGTTTTCACTTCTACTTTTTTTCCTTGTTAAAAATATATGCACTTTGGAATAAATTACAGCTTCCATTTGTCATTCCCAGGAATCTTCCTTATCTTGTACTCCAGAGTTTATGGCATCATATTAGTTCAGTTCCCATTTGTCTCCAGAGCTCTGTAGGTAGAATTCGAGCAAACCATGACTCCATTTGGCTAGTGAAAGTAATAACATGATGACTTTAATACAGAGGTGCTATTTTGCTTCACTCATTACACGGGCTCTTTTACATTGTCTTCATTTGGAAAAAGCTTTACAGAGTCTTACTTTAGTTCCTGGCAGGTTCCATTGCACAGTGGCAATCTAACAATAGGGTGCTTGCTAGTAGCTTGCAGATGGAAACAGGCACAGCTAGGGTCTCCAAATGTAGCAGTTCCTTGAATCCCTGCTGAGCCTTAACATTACTCAAGGGACCAAAATAAACACTGTATTAATATCACCCGCAGGTGTCATCAGTTCTATATCTACTATAACTCTCACCTTGAGTACTTAACAGGAGTTGGCAACTTCTATCCACCTTGCATTCACCCAACTGCCAACTCATCACCAGATTTAAATGGCAAGAATAATTATTTTAATGGGCAAAGACTACACTGCCACACTCATGAGGATTAGCAAAGAGGACTGTTTATTTTATTTTTACAAAGTATGTCTTAGTCTTGCTTTTTGTTGTTATTGTTTATTACTAGTACACTATCATAAATATATCAGCCTGTATATAAGTATTTTTTCACAATAAAACTTACCATGTTACTCAGTTTCACTCCTTCTCCTCTTTTTTCTCACTATCTCTGTCCTTGTAATATCAGTTCTGATCATTCAAAAAAGCTAAAAATCAGTTCAATCTCCACTCCTGTCTACAATCAATTCCCTTTTTCTTTTTTAAAATTGAAAATGTATTTTTAAATCCAATATATTCTGATTATGATTTCACCTCCCCCAACTCCTTCCAGGTGTTCCCCCCTTTCTCACTCACCCACATTCATACTTTTTTTTCTCTCTCTCATTAGGATAAAACTAGGCATTTAAAAATAATAATGATACACTAAATTAGATAAAATAAAAACAAACCAGAATAGGACAAAATAAACAGAAGAAAAAAATGCCAAACAAAAATCTCAAAACCACATATAGACACAGACCATTTCATACACACAAATCCCATAAAAACACAAAATAGGACGTCATAATTTCTACACAAAGAATATGTAGGGTTAAAAACACAAGAAAAAAAAAGTCCTGACAAAGCCACATCAGACAATAAACCTTCAAAAATTCCATCAAGTTTGTTTTGTGTTGCCCATCTTCTGCTGTGCGTGGGGCCTAGCCTTAAGTGTGGTTTCCATGCCCAATGAGACTCCATTGCAGAAAAACTAATTTTTCATTTGTGAGCAATTGGAGATAACTTCTGGGTTAGGCATGTGGGCTTATGTCTGCTTATCCTCTTAGTGCTGGGCCCTTATTTGGCCCAGACCTGTGCAGGCATGGTACATGCTGCCACAGTCTCTGAGTTCATATGTGTATTGGTTCTGCTGTGTTTAGAAGGTCTTGTTTCCTTAGTATCCTCCATCTCATCTTGCTCTTACAGTTTTTCTGCCTCCTCTTCAACAAGGTTCCCTGAGACATAAAGGATGAAACTGATTGAAACATCCCTTTTAGGACTGAATGTTCCAAGGTCTCTCACTGTCTGCACATTGTCCAATTTGGGGTCTCTAAATTAATTCCCATCTACTGAAGGAGGAATCATCTCTGATAATGGCTGATTTATGAGTATAGCAGAATGTCATTAGTTGTTTTCTTGCTATGTCCCTTTAGTATAACAACTGCATTTGTTTTTTTCCCAGATCCCTCACCTATCTGATTTCGGGTTCTTGGCCACCTGAGTAGTGTCAGGGATAAGTCCCATCTCATGGAGTGGGTCTTAAATCCAGTCAGATATCAGTTGGTTACTCCTATAAGCTTTGTGCCACTATTTTCCTGGCACATCTTGCAGGCAGGTCACCATTGTAGATCAAAGGGTTTGTAGTTCTGTTAGTGTTTACCTTTCTACTAACAACCCTATGGAGTATATTCCATTCAACATACACTGAAGCAACTAGTATGTTATTATTGTCTGTACACAGTAATAATTCCACTGGCTAGAAGGAAATTGACATCTGTTATTAAGAGAAAAGATACGCAATTCCTGGTTCCTATTGTAATGAGGGTTATTTCACTTTGAGATTGAATCCAAAGAACAATGAGAAAGAGAACCTTGTATATAGGTCATGTGACATCTCAGTTATTCTCAGATACCGAGCCACATAGCTTATGGAACCTTAATTTTAGATCTCATCTCTTTACCATTCTGATACTACATAGAAATCTCATTCTAACTAGAATGGTAGTTGGTTTACCAATATCTTCTTGTATATTATGACTAGTTTATTCCTTGGATACTTCAGGCTGAAGTATATGTTGTCATCCATGTTAAATAGGTCTCTTTCCCAGTGGCAGTTGTAGAATTTCCATACAGAGTGAATTTGTAGAAACAAACTTGTTTCAAAGCTTTCCTAGTCTTGAAATGACATTTACATAATTTTAATGTTGTTTCATAGTTTTGATTTTAAGTGTCTTCTTATTTGAGGAAAACAATAATTGTGAATGGCACTGGAGACTGTGGAGTAATGGAGGGACTTGGCTCTACATTTTGGGTTTCTCATGTCTAGCACAGAGGAAAAGAAACAAACCATTTCTTGTATTTCTATTGTTTGCAACAGATACTATGGATTTAATGTGGGGTCTCATTCATGTTAGGCAAGTACTATACACTGAGATGAAACTCCAGCACAACTTTTAAATTTTTATTTTGAGTCAGGGTTTAAGATGCTCAGTCAAATCTTGAATTTATAATCTCCTGCCTCAGCTTCTGGAATAACTGAGGATTCATGCCTGTGACACAAGGCCTAACTGGGTGTGTTTTCCGTACTTTATGTTGCATAAAGAGTGAGTTCAAAATCATTTTTCTTCACTTTTCTATTGCTTTCCTCAGGTTTTCATAATGAATCCTTATTGACTCTTATTTAAAATTAACCCAGTCTGATATGAGTCAAAATTTAGATACTTAAACTGAAATTCTTACCACTGAGTGTCATGTTTAGGGTTTTGGGGTGGTCTTTGTTGTTCATCATCCCCAAGGGCTACTTCTCTTCTTTAGTCTGATTCCTTAAAAAGGATTATCAGATACCATCTCATGTTTAGCAAGTGTCTACACACAATATAAATAGTGGGAATAGGCCAATGGTTTCCCTCTATTAGCCATTTAGGGAGATTCTTTCCCATTTCTTTCTTTCTTTCTTTTTTTGGTTTTTTGAGACAGGGTTTCTCTGTGTAGTTTTGTGCCCTTCCTGGAACTCGCTTTGGAGACCAGGCTGGCCTTGAACTCACAGAGATCCGCCTGGCTCTGCCTCCCGAGTGCTGGGTTTAAAGGCATGTGCCACCAACGCCCTGCTCTTTCCCATTTCTTATATTTATATTTAGACCAATTACCAGGCATTTCTTTGGAAATGTAAACTGATTCTTTTTTTGTAAGCATCAACTTTGTTTTAAGATTCACAATAGTTAAACTTGTGTTGAGGATACCTTATGTCTAGGGAAACTTTTTTTTTAGGCTGAGGATCGAACTCAGGGCCTTGTGCTCTAGCACTGAGCTAAATCCCCAACCTGGGAAACCATTTTTTAGTGTCCTATTGTTATAGTAAGCCAGGAATCCTAAGGCTGGGGTTGCAATTTCCCTGGGAAGATTGTATTATACTGCTGAAGATGATAAACACTACAGGGTCTGAGAGATGTCCTAGCTGGACTTATGGTTGTCCTTAATGCTATACCCAGTATATGTATCTTATCATATGTTGCACTGAGGAAAAAGGTAACAGAAGCCCATGTGATTCAGAATTTCACACTAGTTCAAATAATTAGAAATAATATCTTCACTCAAAATTTCACAAACTGGAAAAGTTTTCAGAAATAAACAATAAAAGTTTAGTAAGTTGCATGACAGTGAAGTAGTACAACTTAAACTTGTCTGTTTGTAAAAATTCATGTTTTTCAGTGACACAATGCTGACTCCACACAGTAGGTACATTGTTGGGGGAAAAATAGACTAGTTTTGACACAGTGCTTTGGTACAAAAAGACCAGTCAGAAGTGGGGAAATGATTGAAAACATTGGTTATTTTTCATTGTCTTTTTTATACTGTCTTTTTTATGGACCTTGTATGAAGGGAAAGGACTGGAAAGCCCTTTTGTCTGTTCATTAACTTATTAGCATCATTTCAGCCATGACTAGCCAGTCTGTTTCTTCATTCCCTCCTGTGTCAAAAGCAGCATGATACTGGAAGTGATGAAAGAGAGAGAAGTAGAAAAGGAGATGGATTTTCTTACTAGTCTTGACATATTTTTCTCAGTAATCTTATTGCTAATTTTTCTCTTTCTCTAAAACACACACACACACACACACGCACACGCACACGCACACATGCATGCACACGCATGCACACACAAGTACATACACAAATATGCTTTGTACTATACCCTTTCCAAAAGCAGAATACTTTAGAAACCACTTATAAGGTAACTAAGTGAGGTCATAATATGATAAAATACAGTTTTAGAACCATATGGACTCTTCCTAGTGTCAGACCTGGTTTCAAATTGCCAGCCTCAATTTCCATATACATTGACAAAATCATCAAATATGCCTCAAAATCATGCTAAAATATCTGATTAGCTGATGGTAGCTAGGTTATGGGCAATTTCATTCCCCTGAAACACTTTCAAAGTATACTGGTAATTTGAATCACTGAGTACAACATAACTTTGTGAAAATTAAATCAGATGTTTTCTCAAATCACCATTTTGTTTGATCACTGTGTTTAGTGATACACACTTAGCAATCCTCTAGAAAAAATATCTATGTATACATACACACACACACACACACACACACACATATATATATATATATATACAGCAATGAGGTGAGTCTGTTCTGGCAGCATGGATACTCCTCTAACAAGTAATACACCCTGCATGAACCTTCCACCAAATCATATCAATGACTCTGAATAAACACTCTCATTCCATTTCTCAAGGTGGATACAATTTGGTGTATTTTTAGAAACTATTTTTTCACCAGAAAGGGAACGTGTACTTCTTTATTTGCTGAATTTAATTATATATTAAAATATACAGTGTTCTCTTCTATTATGAGTAATCAGGGCATGCAAATTGCAGGCTTCATCCTTACATTTTAATATGCTTCATTGGAAGATGAGCAATGATTTTTTTTTTGATCTTACACATATCTGCCTGAGGGAAAATCTTTGATCTTTGACAATTAAAGGCCTTAGGATTTAGCTATTATGCCATTAGATAATGATAATTTTATTAACTTATCTTGAATATCAGAGAAATTTGAGATCATATCAGTTTATTTAAGAAGTCAATCTAGAACACATACTGCATTTGAATAATTTTCACACTCTACTCCCTTAAGAATCAAACTCTTCCGGTATTATCTCATGAAATGCTTTAAAACCTGAACATTTCTCTTTCACTCAAAAACTGAATCAGACACTTATTTATTTGCATAGGTGCTAAGAAATTTCTAGCCATTGTCTTACTTAGTTTAAACAATATTGTTAAGCATTTATAATGCCTACTACTTAATATCATCATTTCTCAACAACTGAATATATTTTTCTCAGTTTGTTTTTCCCAGATTTCTTTCAGCTTGTGTTTATTTTTAGTCATACAGTAAGCCTTTTTATTATCCCTACATAGTGTAAAAAGCCTTTTTTTAGTTCTCCAAGCAAATACTCGAGAAATAGTTTCAGAGGAGAAAAATGTGAATAAAGTTAAATTACTATAGATAACTAACTGTTTTTTTATTATATTTGTGTCTTAATTTTACACATCAGCCCATGGGTTCCCCTGCCCTCCCCCCTCCCGCACCCACCTGCACCTTCCCCCAAGCCCCTCCCCTCCATTCCCATCTCCTCCAGGGCCAAGACTCCCCTAGGGATTCAATTCAACTGGTAGATTCAGTACAGGCAGGTCCAATCCCCTCCTTCCAGGCTGAGCAAAGTGTCCCTGTGTAAGCCCAAGTTTCCAAACAGCCAGCTCATGCACTAAGGACAGGTACTGGTCCCATAGCCTGGATGCCTCCCAAACAGTTCAAGCTATTCAGTTGTCTCACTTATCCAGAGGGCCTGATCCAGCTGGGGGCTCCACAGCCTTTGGTTCATAATTCATGTGCTTCCATTTGTTTGGCTATTTGTCCCTGTGCCTCTTCAGTCTTGGTCTCAACAATTTACATTCTTACAGTCCCTCCTCTTTCTCCACAATTGGACACCTGGAGCTCCACCTGGGGACTGGCTGAGGATCTCTGCATGCACTTCTAGCAGTTATGGGATGAGAGTTCCAGCACAACAGTTAGGGTGTTTGGCCATCTGGTCACCAGACTAGGTCAGATCAGGCTTTCTCTTGACCATTGCCAGCAGTCTACAGAGGATGTATCATTGTGGATTTCTGGGGACCTCTCCAGCACTCTGCCCATTCCTGTTCTCATGTGGTCTTCATTTATCATGGTCTGTTATTCCTTGTTCTACCTTTCTGTTCTTGATCCAGCTGGGATATCCTGCTCCCCTAAGCTCTCTTTCCCTCAAACCTTGCCCTTCATTACTCCCACTGTCATCCAGGTTGTTCATGTAGATCTCATCCATTTCTCAGTCATTGGGTAATCCCTGTGTCTTTCCTAGGGTCCCATTTTCTAGGTGGCCTCCCTGGAGTTGTGTAGCAGTGTAGTCATCTTTGTTTTACATCTAGTATCCTCTTATGAGTGAGTACATACCATGTTTGTCCTTCTGAGTCTGGGTTATCTCACTCAGGATGATTTTTTTTCTAGATCCATCCATTTGCCTGCAAACCTCATGATGTCATTGTTTTTCTCTGCCAAGTAATAGTCCATTGTGTATATGTACCATATTTTCTTTATCCATTCTTCAGTTGAAGGGCATCTAGGTTGTTTCCAGGTTCTGACTATTACAAACAATGTTGATATGAACATAGCTGAGCAAATGCCCTTGTGGTATGATTGAGCATTCCTTGGGTATATGCCCAAGAGTGCTACAGCTGGGTCTTGGGGGAGATTGATTCCCAATTTTCTAAGGAAGTGCCATGTTGATTTCCAAAGTGGCTGTACAAGCTTGCATTCCCACCAGCAGTGGAGGAGAGTTCCCCTTGCTTCACATCCTCTCCAGCATAAGCTGTCTTCTGTGTTTTTGATCTTAGCCACTCTGACAGTTGTAAGGTGGTATCTCAGAGTCATTTTTGATTTGCATTTCCTGGATAATTAGTGATGTTGAGCAATTCCTTAAATGTCTTTCAGCCATTTGAGCTTCCTCTGCTGAGAATTCTATGTTTAGTTCTATAGCCCATTTCTTAATTGGACTGTTGGGCATTTTGATGTCTAATTTCTTGAGTTCTTTATATATTCTGGATATCAGCCCTCTGTCAGATGTGGGGTTGGTGAAGACCTTTTCCCATTCTGTAGGCTGTCGCTTTGTCTTGTTGACTGTGTCCTTTGCTCTACAAAAGCTTCTCAGTTTCAACAGGTCCCATTGATTGTTTCTCTCAGTGTCTGTGCTACTGGTGTGACATTTAGAAAGTTATCTCTGGTGCCAATGCATTCAAGACTACTTCACACTTTCTCTTCTATCAGGTTCAGAGTAACTGGATTTATGTTGAGGTCTTTGATCCACTTGGACTTAAGTTTTGTGCAAGGTGACAGATATGGATCTATTTGCAGCCTTCTACACATTGACATCCAGTTATTCCAGCACCATGTGTTGAAGATGCTTTCTTTTTTCCATTGTACATTTTTGGCTTCTTTGTCAAAAATTATATGTTCATAGGTTTGCAGTTAATGTCAAGGTCTTCAATTCGATTCCATTGGTCCACATGTCGGTTTTTATACCAGTACCAATCTGTTTTTATTATGGTAGCTCTATAGTAGAGCTTGAGGTCGGGAATTGCGATGCCTCCAGAGGTTGTTTTATTGTACAGGATTCTTTTGGCTATCCTGGGTTTTTTGTTTTTCCATATGAAGTTGAGTATTATTCTTTCAAGATCTGTGAAGTATTGTGTTGGTAATTTGATGGGAATTGCGTTGAAAGTGTAGATTGCTTTTGGCAAGATTGCCATTTTTACTATGTTAATCCTGCCTATACATGAGCATGGGAGATCTTTCCATTTTCTGACATCTTCAATTTATGTTTTTCAGGGACTTAAAGTTCTTGTCATATAGGTCCTTCACATGCTTAGTTAGAGTAACACCAAGGTATTTTATATCATTTGTTGCTATTGTAAAGGGTTATGTATCTCTGATTTCCTTCTCAGCCTGTTTGTCTATTGTATATAGGAGGGCTAATGATTTTTTTTAGTTGATCTTGTATCCTGCTATGTTGCTGAAGGGTTTTATAAGCTGTATCAGTTTCTTGGTTGAATTTTGGGGGTCAGTCATGTATACTATCTTGTCATCTGCAAATAGGGAAAGCTTGACTTCTTCCTTTCCAATTTGTATCCCCTCAATCTCCTTATGTTGTCTTATAGCTCTGGCTAGAATTTCAAGTACTATATTGAATAAGTATGGGGAGAGGGGAGAGCCTTACCTTGTTCCTGATTTTAGTGGTATTGCTTTGAGTTTCTCTCCATTTAATTTGATGTTGGCTGTTGGCTTGCTGTAGATTGCCTTTATTATGTTTAGGTATATTCCTTGTATTCCTGATCGCTCCAAGACATGAAGGGGTATTAGATTTTGTCAAATGCCTTTTCTGAATCTAGTGAGATGATCATGTGTTTTTTTTTCTTCCTTTGAGTTTGTTTATATGGTGTATTACATTGATGGAGTTTTGTATGTTGAACCACCCTTGCATCCCTCGGATGAAGCCTACTTGATCATGGTGGGTAATTGTTTTGATGTGTTCTTGGAGTCTGTTTGCCAGTATTTTATTGAGTATTTTTGCATCAATGTTCATGAGGGAGATCAGTCTGTCATTCTCTTTCTTTGTTGCATGTTTGTTTGGTTTATCAATCAGGGTAATTGTAGCCTCATAGAAGGAGTTCGGTAATATTTGTTCTGCTTCTATTGTGTGGTACAATTTAAAGAGTATTGGTATTAAGTCTTCTTTGAAGATCTGGTAGAATTCTGCAGTGAAATCATCTGGTCCTGGGTTTTTGTTTTTTTTTTTTTTTGGTTGGGAGACTTTTAATGACTGATTCTATTTCCTCAGGGGTTATTGGACAATTTAAATGGTTTATCTGGTCTTGATTTAACCTCCACATGTACATTGTGGCTTCCATTCACATACGTTCATGAGCACACACACACACACACACGCACACACATGCACACACACACTAATAAATAAATATATTTTTAATTTTAAAAATGGAAATTACAGCATAAAAACCTTTGATTAGACCTAATAGTTCATTTGTATAGAAAAAAAACTATGATGCAAAGTGAATCACGTGAAAGAATTGGGAAATTTTTTTACTAGCTGAAACTATTCTAACCTGCAACTACCAGAAATTAAAGCTGTATTTTATTCACACAATCATTTTTTTTCAAAAAGACTGCCTACTCTATTTAGTTAGAAAGAAACATTCTTCGTCATGGTGGTTCTTCCAGAAACTAGTTTTCAGTTCACTTTTCATGGCAGGATTTGTACAGAAGTTACAAATATCATAAAGGTAGAGTTTATTTACTGTTTCTTCATTTAAGGAAGATACCAAATACCTCCCCTGATTGACAAAGTTGGAATTGAGTACAATTATTCTGATGTGAAATTTTCCATTTTTCCCCAGGTGTTAACATTATCAGTGTCCATAATACTGAAGGACTAATTTGTGTTAAGCTCAAATATGCAATTTTCACTCTTCAGAGTGTTGTTTCAGTGTTTTGAGAGAAATGGAGATATAGAGTTCAAACTCCAAATCCAGCCAAGAAGATCATTTACATCCACTCAACATGTGTACTACTTTACTTGCTAGTTTGGTACTTGGACAAGAAAATTGAACTTTTACAACCATTTAGTAGCTTATCTCAAAATTCTACAGCAGTATCCAGATAAATGGCATCCAGCTCATCTGAGTGTTGAGTTTCCAGATCATAAACTCCTAAAGGGCAAAGTCTACAATTATTTGGCTAACTTTCTATCACTTGTGACAGTAGAAGCTTAATAAATGCTATTTCATGGTAATGGTGATGATGACAAGTTAATGCTCCTCAAAGCACCATCCAACCAGTCAATTTAGTGAAAGTCAAACTGGTCATTGGATGTCATAAAAAAATATCAGTCACTTGATTGAATGAATTATTCAAATGGCAGCTGGTTGCTTTTACACTTGTATAGACATAGCACTAAAGTTATTTTCAATATTGAGAAGAGTTAAGAGAGAGGCACAGTATAGCTATTTATCAGTAGCCAGTGTTATCACATCAGTCAGAAACTTTAAAACAGAAAGCTGGAATCACTATTGAAACTAACAAAAATAGAATAATATAGTATTAAAGAATTCAACAGCAGATGAATTCTCTGGTTTAACTTCTTTTTTAATATTTTTTATATAATATATTTAATTATATTCTCTCCTACCCCCAACTCTTCCCAGATCCTTCCCACCTCTCTACCCACCACAATCAGTGCTCTTTCTCCTTCTCTTTCTCTCTCAAAAAATCAAAACAAGAAAAGAAGAGAAAAAAATAAAAAACAAACAAACTAAATAAATGAAAACCAATAAGAAAAGAAATATCAATACAAAACAAAAAGCAAGCACAGAGTAAAACATGGAGTCTGATTGTTGTTGCCCAACTATTTCTGGACTATGGCTGACACACCCACCAACACTTCAATGAAGAAAAGTAATATCCCCCTCCCATCAGGTATAGATTGCAAATAGCTTCATGGTTAGGTGTGGGAGTTTACTTACTTTCCTATCCATGATCTACAGCAATTAGAATTAAGTATCCCATTCAGGAGGATACTATTCATTATCTTTGTCCTCCATGCTATACATATTCATCTTTTCATTAGGAAAATTACTAACAGTGGCTTTTAGCAGAAACAAAATAATGAAAATCATCAGACTTATCTTGCTAATTAACTTAGTGTGTCCTTTCCTCCTGTATTAATTATATATACAACTTTGCAACAAAAACAAAGTCATAGAAGTTGCTCCTGGATTTCAAGACTTATTCTAAAGATATTATAATTGAGGTAGCTTAGTATTCCTCAGACTACATTTATAGAGGTCAGTGCAATAGAACAGATTCTAAAAAACCCTCAGAGATCTGTAATGAATTGGTTTTTAAGAAATTTGCTATGGTAATTCATGGGAGAGTGATATTCTTATAAAAATGTGCTAAAATTTGGATAGAGAAGCAAACCATATAAAAAACAAAGAAGAAAACTTCATTTTATCTGTATTACATAAAAATGTGTAGATGATGTCATTGGCCAAAATACAAGAATAAATGTGATCTAAAAAAATTAGGAGAAGCCAGGCAGTAGTGGCATACACCTTTAATCCCGGCACTCACCAAGGTAGAGGTGGGCAGATCTCTGTGAGTATAAGGCCAGCCTGGTCTACAGAATGAGTTCCAGGACAACCAGGGCTACACAGAGAAACCCTGTCTAATAATACAAAAAAAAAATTAAGGGGAAGCCAGGCATAGTGGCACACATCTTTGATCCTCATACTTGGCAGACGTAGACAGAACTCTGTGAGTTTAAAGCCAGCCTAGTTTGCACATAGTGAGTTCTGGGACAGCCAAGGCTATGTAGAAATACCCTATCTCAAAAAGAATAAAACAAAATCAAAAATTAGAAATCTTAAATACAAGAAAAGCATCTTAATGGAAAAACCAATAAATAAATCACAACTGATCAGATTTAAAGATTTTATTCTGTTATCTAGTATCTGTGCATGGGCATGTGCTTACACATAGGTTAGCACGCTTGTGGAAGCCAGTCATTCTCTACCATATTTTTCCAGATAGCATCTCACACAGAATTTAGATCTCAGGGATTTAGCTACATTGGATGGTCAACAAGCCCCCACACAGCTAAGATTACAGGCACATGACACCCGACCTAGTTTTTTTACATGGATGCTAGGGATGGATCAAAACCAGGTCCTATTTTTGTCAAGGTAAAGACAAACTCTACATAGAGTGTCTTTGATGACCATCCTCCTCTCTGAAGTAAATCAGTGCTGCCAGGATCAGACATGTCTCACTGTCCAGAAAGTCTAAATTTTTAAAATATATTTTGAATGCCATATTCTGTAGACCTTTGAAGTGTTTGAAGATTACCTGTCTATCTGAAATATATCTATGTATACCTAGAAAACTTAACATGACTATAAGTTTGACTATCATAGAAGACTAATTGATATGTATTTCTTAATTATTCATTACAATCTAAATGAGTTACATAAACATAATACCTCAAATGAGAGTATATATATATATATATACAATATAACAAAATTAAGTTTAAACTTGTATCAATAAACTAAAATCTATACCAATGTAAAAATTGCAAACAAGTTGTTGGTCTTTAAAAGTAGGTTCATTAATCTACCCTTTCATTCTATCATATCTAAACTGTCCCCTTTTCTTTTTTGAAAGAGATTGTACTACTATGAGTGAGTACATATCATGTTTGTCTTTCTGAGTCTGGGTTACCTCACTCAGGATGATTTTTTTCTAGATCCATCCATTTGCCTGCAAACCTCATTATGTCATTGTTTTTCTCTCTGCTCATTTGTAGTCAACCTGTTTTAAATAAAAACATTGGTTTTTCTCTGTCCCACACCAGAGGGCTCTTTTGATTTGGGACACACAAATCTCTTAACCTTTTCTTTTAGCAATATGCCTGGGTTTAGAGAAGGAGTGAGCCAATTCTATCTCCAAAGCCAGCTTGGTATATTTGGGAATTTGTGCATAGCTTCTCTTACTACTTCCTGTTGGAGGGGCCGCTGACTCTTATGGGGACACAAAGAAAATTTTAGGATTATGGAGTAGTCCATGAGGGTATATCTTTTGAGCCAGTTGCCTTGAAACCATTCTGGATTTTGCATTATCTGGGCCATGGTGTCATCAAAGACCTTACAGGGGACTTGTTTGGTCAAACCTGATGTATCTTAATCTGGAACAAATCCATAGCCTCTTGCTTTCTGTGGAAACAAAAGCAGAGCCTCTTTTCCAAAACAACATATCCTTATATCCAAATTTTGAAGTCAAGGTACCTTTAAAATTTGCATATTTCTTTAACTCAACAGCTTTTATGATCAAATTTTATTCTACTTTTTTACTTATTATATTTGTATTTTAATTTTACACATCAGCCATGGGTTCCCCTGTCCTCCCACTCCCACCCCCGACCCCACCTTGCCCCAGCCCCTCCCCTCCATTCCCATCTACTCCAGGGCCAAGACTCCCCTCGGGGATTCAATTCATCCTGATGGATTCAGTGCAGGCAGGTCCAGTCCCCTCCTTCCAGGCTGAGAAAAGTGTCCCTGTGTAAGCCCAAGGTTCCAAACAGCCAGCTCATGCACTAAGGATAGGTCCAGGACCCACTGCCTGGGTGCCTCCCAAACAGTTCAAGCTATTCAGTTGTCTCACTTATCCAGAGGGCCTGAT